>NW_026596079.1:22508470-22556040 GCF_907164565.1 Psammomys obesus | reverse complement strand
ATTATATTATATTATATTATATTATATTATATTTATTATATTATATTATATTATATTATATTATATTATATTATATTATATTATATTATATTATATTATATTATATTATATTATATTATATATATAAAGGGAGAAAGAGAGACAGACAGACAGAATGCACTTGGCATGAAAGAACAGTGGGGGCAAGTACCAGTAATTAAAGGTATAAGTGGGTTGGGAGAAAGGAGGTGGGGGAGTTAAAGGCGGGGGGACAAGATAACCAAAATTAAGGATGAATGCAGACAACGCATGAAAATCCACTACTTAGTAAGTTAATTTTAAAAACAAAGAGGTTTCAGAAGATGTACTCTGCAAGTGTGCCCATTGCAGCTCCGAGCAGATGTGAGTTATTAAATAAAAGTATAAGTGCTCAGTACAGTTTACTTCCCTAAATGTTATTGGTCAAGCAGGCCCCAGAAACACACAAAACAATATGGCTATTGCCATTGCTCTTCCTTGTCCACCACAACTACACTATAAGACACCATTGCAACTTTGCTTGGCACAGGAGACAACTTCCTGAACAGAACACCAACAACACAGGCTCTAAGAGCAACAATCAATAAATGGGACCTCATGAAACTGAAAAGCTTCTGTAAAGCAAAGGACATTGTCATCAAAACAAAACGCCTGCCTACAGATTGGGAAAGAATCTTCACTAACCCTTTATCTGACAGAGGACTAATATCGAGTATATACAAAGAACTAAAGAAGCTGAAAAGCAGCAAACCAAGTAATCCAATTAAAAAATGGGGAACAGACCTAAACAGAGAATTCTTGACAGAGGAATATCGAATGGCAGAGAAACACTTAAAGAAATGCTCATCCTCATTAGCCATCAGGGAAATGCAAATCAAAACGACCCTGAGATATCACCTTACACCCATCAGAATGGCCAAGATGAAAAACTCAAGGGACAACACATGCTGGAGAGGTTGTGGAGAAAGGGGAACCCTCCTCCACTGCTGGTGGGAATGTAAACTGGTACAACCACTATGGAAATCTATCTGGAGCTTTCTAAGACAATTAGGAATAGTGCTTCCTCAAGACCCAGCTATACCACTGCTAGGTATTTACCCAAAGTTTGCTCAAGTACACAAAAGGGATATTTGCTCAACCATGTTTATAGCAGCATTATTTATAATAGCCAGAACCTGGAAACAACCCAGATGTCCATCAATGGAGGAATGGATGCAGAAATTGTGGTATTTTTACACGAATACTACTCAGCAATCAAAAAGGAGGAAATCATGAAATTTGCAGGCAAATGGTGGGATCTAGAAAAGATCATCCTGAGTGAAATATCCCGGAAGGAGAAAGACAAACACGGTATATAGTCACTTATATAGACCTATAAAATATGATAAACATAATGAAATCTACACACCTAAAAAAGATAATCAAGAGAGCGGACATGGGGTAAGATTATCAACCTTCGTTTAGAAAGACAGATGGGATGCGCATTGAACGTATGACAGGAGTCTACTGAGTGCATTTGAAAGACTCTAACTAGCAGTGTTTTCAAAGCAAAGGCTCATGACCAAACCTTTGGCAGAGTACAGGGAATCATAAGAAAGAAGGGGAGTTAGTCATATGAGGAAAGGATAGGAGCTCCACAAGGACCAAATATATCTGGACACAGGGTCTTTTCTGAGACTGACATGAAACCAAGGACCATGTATGACTGTAACCTAGAACCTCTACTCAGATGTAGCCTGTGGTAGCTCAGTAACCAATTGGTTTCCCATAGTGAGGGGAACAAGGACTATTTCTAACAGGAACTCAATGATTGGCTCTTTGGCCTCCCCACCCCCCAAGGGAGGAGCAGTCCTGTTAGGCCACAGAGGAGAGCTTTGCAGCCAGTCCTGAAGATACCTGATAAAACAGGATCAGATGAATGGGGAGGAGGTCCCCCCTATTAGTGGACTAGTGGACTTGGCAAGGGGCACGGTGGAGATGAGGGAGGGAGGGAGGGACTGGGAGGGAATGAGGGATCGGGACAGGGCTGGGATACAGAGTTAATAAAATGTAACTGATAAGAAAAAAATAAAATTAAAAAAAAAGACACCATTGCTAAAATTGAAAACACTCTAGTTACAGGACAGAGACATCAAATCAGAAATGACTAGAAAAGTCTCCCTTGATGGTTAGTCTGAATGTTGTATGCTATACATGTGGCTGAAGGAGAAAACACATCAATGGTCTTAATCAGCAAGTGAGTTTCTTTTTAAATTGATTGATTATTACAATATATTCACTTTGTATCCCATCTATACTCCCGTCCCTTATGCCCTCCCCATCACACCCTCCCTCCCTTTTCTCCTCCCATGCTCCTCTCCAAATCCACTGATAGGGGAGGTCCTTTTCCCCTTCCATCTGACCCTAGCCTATCAGGTCTCATCAAGACTGGTTGCATTGTCTTTCTCTGTGGCCTGGTAATGCTGCTCCCCTCTCAGGGGGAGGTTATCAAAGAGCCAGCAACTCAGTTCATATCAGGGACAGCCCTTTTCCCTTGCTAGGGAACCTACTTGGGGACTGAGCTGGCATAGGCAACATCTGAGCATGGTCCTTGTTTGGAGTGTTGGTCTCTGCGAAGACCCCTGTGCCCAGGATTTTTTTTTTTTTTTTGGTTCTGTTGCTCTCCTATGGAGCTCCCGTCTTCTCCAGTCCTTAGTATCTCTCCCTTGTTTCCTAAGATTTCCTACACTCTGCCCAAAGTTTGGTTATGAGTCTCAGCATCTGCTTTGATACCCTGATGGGTAGAGTCTTTCAGAGGCCCTATGTGGCAGGCTCCTGTCCTGTTCCCTGTTTTCTCACTCTTCCAATGTCTATCCCACCTCCCTTTCTGAGTAAGGATTGATCATCTTATCCAGGATCTCCCTTCTTGCTTAGCTTCTTTAGATGTACAGATTTTAGTATGTTTATCCCATATTATAGGTCTAATATCCACTTATAAGTGACCATATACCATGTGTGTCTGTATGCTTCTGAGATACCACACTCAGAATGATCATTTCTAGCTCCCACCATTTGCCTTCAAATTTCATGTCTGCCTCATTTTTAATTGCTGAGTAGTATTCCAATGTGTAAATGTACCACAATTTCAGTACCACTGCACAATTGAGGGACATCCGGGTTGTTTCCAGATTCTGGCTATTACATACAGCAGCTATGAACATGGCTAAGCAAATGTCCTTGTTGTATACTTGAGTGAGTATATTTAGGATATATGCTCAAGGAGTGGTATAGCTGTATCTTGAGGTAGCACTAGTCCTAATTTCAAAATCAAGCACAAGATTGATTTCCAAAGTGGTTGTACAAGTTTGTACTCCCACCAGGGATGCAGGAGGGTACCACTTTCTCCACATCCTCTCCAGCATGTGTTGTCACTTAGGTTTTTGATCTTAGCCATTCAGATGGGTGTAAAGTGAAATCTCAGGGTCATTTTGATTTGCATTTCCCTGATGACTAAGGACATTGAGCATTTCTTTAAGTGTTTCTCTGCCATTCGATATTCCTCTATTGATAATTCTGTTTAGCTCTGTACCCCATTTTTTACTTGGATTACGTGATTTGTTGCTTTTCTTAATTTTTATTTAATTTTATTTTAAATTACACATTATTTACTTTGTATCCCCCCTGTAGTTCCCTCCCTCCTCCCCTCGCAATCCCTCCCTTCATTCCTCTTCTCCATACATGCCCCTTCCCAAGTCTACTGGTAGGGGGTTGTTATTTTCTTACTTCTGATCCTAGTCTGTTAGGTCTCATCAGGAGTGGTTGCATTGTCTTCCTCTGTGGCCTGGTAAGGCTGCTCCCCCTTCAGGGGGAGGTGAGCAAAGAGCAGGCCAATCAGTTCATGTCAGAAGCAGTCCCTGTCCCCATTACTATGGAAACCACTTGGACACTGAACTGCCATGGGCTACATCTGTGCAGGGGTTCTAGGTTATCTCCATGCATGGTACTTGGTTGGAGTATGAGTCTCAGGAAAGACCCCTGTGCTCAAATTTTTTGGTTCTGTTGTTCTCCTTATGGAGTTCCTGTCCTCATCCCCAGATATTAGTATTTCCCACTTATTTTATAAGATTCCCGCATTCTGCCCAAAGTTTGGTCATGAGTCTTAACATCTGCTTTGATAGTCTGCAGGGCAGAGCCTTTCAGAGGCCCTCTGTGGGAGGCTCCTAATTTGTTCACTTTTTTCTCCTTCTTCTGATGTCCAGCCTCTTTGCCCTTCCGGATGGGGATTGAGCATTTTAGCCAGAATCCTCCCGCTAGATTAGTTTCTTTAGGTGTACAGATTTTAGTAGGTTTATCCTATATTATATGTCTATATGAGTGAGTATATGCCGTGTGTGTCTTTCTGCTTCTGGGATAGCTCACTCAGGATGATCCTTTCCAGTTGCCACCATTTACCTACAAATTTCATGATTTCCTTGTTTTTCACTGCTGAATAATATTCCATTGTGTAGATGTACCACAATTTCTGTATCCATTCTTCAGTTGAGGGGCATCTGGGTTGTTTCCAGCTTCTGGCTATTACAAATAAAGCTGCCACAAACATGGTGGAACAAATGTCCTTATTGTGTATTTGAGCCTCTTTTGGATATATGCCTAGAAGTGGTATAGCTAGATCTTGAGGAAGCACTATTCCTAGTTGTCTGAGAAAGTACCAGATTGATTCTCAGAGTGGTTGTACAAGTTTATTTTCCCACCAGCAGTGGAGGAGTGTTCCCCGTTCTCCACAAACTCTCCAGCATTAGATGTCACTTGAGTTTTTCATCTTGGCCATTCTGATGGGCATAAGGTGAAATCTCAGGGTCATTTTGATTTGCATTTCCCTGATGGCTAATGATGTTGAGCATCTCTTTAAGTGTTTCTCTGATATTAGATATTCCTCTACAGAGAATTCTCTCTTTAGCTCTGTTCCCCATGTTTTAATTGTATTACTTGATTTGTTGCTTTTCAGCTTCTTTAGTTCTTTATATATACTGGATATCAGCCCTCTGTGAGATGGAGGATTGGTGAAGATTCTTTTCCAATCTGTAGGCATTCGTTTTGTTTTGATGGCGGTGTCCTTTGCTTTACAGAGCTTTTCAGTTTCATGAGGTCCCATTTATTGATTGTTGCTCTTAGAGCCTGTGCTGTTAGAGTTCTGTTCAGGAATTTGTCTCCTGCAACAATGAGTTCAAGGCTCTTCCCCACTTTTTCTTCTAACTGATTTAATGTGTCTGGTTTTATGTTGAGGTCTTTCATCCACCTGGACTTTAGTTTTGTGCAGGGTGATAAAGTATGGATCTATTTGCATTTTTCTACATGTAGACATCCAGTTGGACCAGAACCATTTGTGGAAGATGCTGTCTTTTTTCCATTGAATGGTTTTGGCTTCTCTGTCAAAAATCAAGTATTCATAGGTGGGTATGTTTATTTCTGGGTCTTCTATTCTGTTCCATTGATCCACCTTTCTGTTTCTATGCCAGTACCATGCAGTTTTTATACCATTGCTCTATAGTACAGCAAAAAAAAAAATCAAGTCTCTGAAGAAAGAATTAAAAAAAAAAAGATGTCAGAAGATGGAAAGATCTCCCATGCTCATGGCTTGGCAGGATTAACATAGTAAAAATGGCCATCTTTCCAAAAGCAATCTACAGATTCAATGCAATTCCCACGAAATTAGCAACACAAATCTTTACAGTCCTTGAAAGAAAAAAATCTCAACTTTATATGGAACAAGAAGAAATCCAGAATTCCTAAAGCAATCCTCTACAATAAAAGATCTTCTGGAGGTATCTCCATTCCTGATTCATTGCTTTTTAACTTCTTGATTTCTTTATATATTCTGGATATTAGTCTTCTGTCAGATATCTGAGTCTGTTGTCATTTGTTCTGATGATAGTGTCTTTTGCTTTACAGAAGCTTTTCAATTTCATGAGGTCCCATTTATTGACTGTTGATCTTAGAGCCTGTGCTGTTGGTGTTCTGTTCAAGAAGTTGTCTCCTGTGCCAATGAATTCAAGGCTATTCCCCAATTTTTCTTCTAAAAAAATTTAGTGTGTTTTATTTTTTGTTGAGGTCTTTGATCCACTTGGACTTTACTTTTGTGCCGGGTGATAAGTATGGATCTATTTGCATTTTTCTACATGTAGATATCCAGTTAGACCAGCACCATTTGTTGAAGATGCTGCTTTTTTTCCCTTGTATGGTTTTAGCTTCTTTGTCAAAATCAAATATCCATAGATGTATGGGTTTATTTCTGGGTCTTCTATTCAACTCCATTGTTCTATCATTCTGTTTCTATGCCTGTGCCATACAGTTTTTATTACTATTGCTCTGTACTACAGGTTGAGATCAGGGATGGAGATACCTCCAGAAGATCTGTTGTTTTAGCAATTCTAAATTTTTGTTTTCCATTTAAAATTGAGATTTGTTCTTTGAAGTTCTGTAAGAATTGTGTTGGTATTTTGATGGGAATTGCATTGAATCTGTAGATTGCTTTTGGCAGAATGGCCATTTTCACTCTGTAAATCCCACCAATCCATGAGTATGGGAGATCTTTCCATCTTCTGATGTCTTCTTCAATATCTTTCTTCAGAGACTTGAAGTTTTATTCAAACAGGTCTTTCACTTGCTTATTTAGAGTCACATCAAGGTACTTTATATTATTTGTGGTGAATGTGAATGGTGTAGTTTCCCTAATTTCTTTCTCAGTCCTTTTGTCTTTCATATATGAGGGCTACTGATTCTTTTGAGTTAATTTTGTATCCAGCCAATTTGCTGAACGTGTTTATCAGCTGAAAGTACCAGATTGATTCCCAGAGTGGTTGTACAAGTTTATTTTCCCACCAGCAGTGGAGGAGTGTTCCCCGTTCTCCACAAACTCTCCAGCATTAGATGTCACTTGAGTTTTTCATCTTGGCCATTCTGATGGGCGTAAGGTGAAATCTCAGGGTCATTTTGATTTGCATTTCCCTAATGGCTAATGAGGTTGAACATTTCTTTAAGTGCTTCTCTGCCATTCAATATTCCTCTACAAAGAATTCTCTCTTTAGCTCTGTTCCCCATTTTTTTAGTGGATTACTTGGTTTATTGCTTTTCAGCTTGTTTAGTTCTTTATGTATATTGGATATGAGTCCTCTGTCAGATAAAGGATTGGTGATGATTCTTTCCCCATCTGTAGGCAGTTGCTTTGTTTTGATGACGGTGTCCTTTGCTTTACAGAAGCTTTTCAATTTCATGAGGTCCCATTTATTAATTGTTGCTCTTAGAGCCTGTGCTGTTGGTGTTCTGTTCAGGAAGTTTTCTCCTGTACCAATGAGTTCTAGGGTATTCCCCTCTTTTTCTTCTAACTGATTTAATGTGTCTGGTTTTATGTTGAGGTCTTTGATCCACTTGGATTTCAGTTTTGTGCAGGGTGATAAATATGGATCTATTTTCATTTTTCTACATGTAGACATCCAGTTGGACCAGCACCATTTGTTGAAGATGCTATCTTTTTTCCATTGTATGGTTTTGGCATCTTTGTCAAAAATCAGGTGTCCGTAAGTGTGTGGGTTTATTTCTGGGTCTTCTGTTCGATTCCATTGATCCACCATTCTGTTTCTATGCCAGTACCATGCAGTTTTTATAACTGTTGCTCTATAGTACAGCTTGAGATCAGGGATGGAGATACCTCCAGAAGATCTTTTATTGTAGAGGATTGTTTTAGCAATTCTCGGTTTCTTGTTATTCCATACGAAGTTGAGAATTTTTCTTTCCAGGTCTGTAAAGAATTGTGTTGGCAATTTGATGGGAATTGCATTAAATCTGTAGATTGCTTTTGGTAAGATGGCCATTTTTACTATGTTAATCCTGCCAAGCCACGAGCATGGGAGATCTTTCCATCTTCTCATATCTTCTTCTAATTCTTTCTTCAGAGACTTGAAATTTTTTTCATACAAGTCTTTGACTTGCTTGGTTAGGGTTACACCAAGGTACTTTATGTCATTTGTGGCTATTGTGAATGGTGGTTTCTCTAATTTCTTTCCCAGTCCTTTTGTCTTTTGTATACAGGAGTGCTACTGATTTTTTTTGAGTTAATTTTATATCCCGCCACTTTGCTGAGGGTGTTTATCAGCTGTAGGAGTTCCCTGGTAGAGTTTTTGGGGTCACTCATGTATACTATCATATCATCTGCAAATAGTGATAATTTGACTTCTTCCTTTCCCATCTGTATCCCCTTGATCTCCTTCAACTGTCTTATTGCTCTAGCAAGGACTTCCAGAACTATGTTGAAGAGATATGGAGAGAGTGGGCAGCCTTGTCTTGTCCCTGATTTCAGTGGGATTGCTTTAAGTTTCTCTCCATTCAGTTTGATGTTGGCTATAGGCTTGCTGTATATCGCCTTTACTATGTTTAGATATGTACCTTGTATCCCTGATCTCTCCAGTACTTTAAACATGAATGGATGTTGGATTTTGTCAAATGCTTTTCAGCATCTAGGGAGATTATCATGTGGTTTTTTTCTTTCAGTTTGTTAATATGGTGGATCACATTGATGGATTTCCATATATTGAACCACCCCTGCATACCTGGGATGAAGCCTACTTGGTCATAGTGGATAATATCTTTGATGTGTTCTTGGATTCGGTTTGCAAGTGTTTTGTTAAGTATTTTTGCATCAATGTTCATAAGGGAGATTGGCCTGAAATTCTCTTTCATTGTTGAGTCTTTGTGAGGTTTAGGTACCAAGGTGATTGTGGCTTCATAGAATGAGTTTGGTAATGTTCCTTCTGTTTCTATTTTGTGGAATAGTTTGAAGAGAATTGGAGTTAGCTCTTCTTTGAAGGTCTGGTAGAATTCTGCGCTGAAGCCATCTGGTCCTGGGCTTTTTTTGGATGGGAGACTTTTGATGACTGCTTCTATTTCTTTGGGGGATATAGGACTATTTAATTGATTTACCTGGTCCTGATTCAGCTTTGGTAAGTCAAATCAATCAAGAAAATTGTCCATTTCATTTAGATTTTCAAATTTTGTTGCATATAGACTTTTGAAGTAAGTCGTAATGATTGTTTGGATTTCCTCAGTGTCTGTAGTTATGTCCCCCTTTTCATTTCTGATTTTGTTGATCTGGGTGGTGTCTCTCTGCCTTTTAGTTAGCTTGGCTAAAGGTTTGTCAATCTTGTTGATTTTCTCAAAGAACCAGCTCTTGGTTTCATTGATTCTTTGAATTGTTTTATTTGTTTCTAATTGATTGATTTCAGCCATGAGTTTGATTATTTCCAGCTGTCTACTCCTTTTTGGTGTGTCTGTTTCTTCTTTTTCTAGGGTTTTTAGGTGATCCATTAAGTTGCTTGAATGAGCTGTCTCGAATTTCTTCTTGAAGGCACTTAGTGCTATGAACTTTCCTCTTAGCACTGCTTTCATTGTGTCCCACAAGTTTGGGTATGTTGTGTCTTCATTTTCATTGAGTTCTAGAAAGGCTTTAGTTTTTTTTCTTTATTTCTTCCCTGGCCCAGCTGTCATTTAGTAACAAGTTGTTCAGTTTCCATGTGTGTGTAGGCTTTTTGCTATTTCCGTTGTTGTTGAAGTCCAGCTTTATTCCATGGTGATAAGACAGGATACATGGGATTATTTCAGTCTTCTTGTATCTGTTGAGGCTTGCTTTGTGACCAACTATATGGTCTATTTTGGAGAAGGTTCCATGACGTGCTGAGAAGAAGGTAAATTCTTTTGTGTTTGGATGCAAAGTTCTGTAAATGTCTGTGAGGTCCATTTGATTCATGACCTCTGTCAGAGATATTGTTTCTTTGTTTAATTTCTGTTTTGTTGATCTGTCCTTTGTTGAGAGTGGGGTATTGAAGTCTCCCACTATTGATATGTGGGGATCTATATGTGGTTTAAATTTTATCAATGTTTCTTTTACAAATGTGGGTGCTCTTGTATTTGGGGCATAGATGTTCAGGATTGTAATGTCTTCCTGGTGGAATTTTCCCTTGATGAGTATGAAGTGTCCTTCCTCATCTCTTTTTATTAATTTTGGTTGAAAGTCTATTTTATCAGATATTAGAAGGGCTACTCCTGCTTGTTTCTTGGGTCCATTTGCTTGGAAAGTTGTCTTCCAACCTTTTACCCTCAGGTAATGTCTATCTTTGTGCCTTAGGTGTGTTTCTTGTATGCAACAGATTGCTGGATTTTGTTTACGTATCCATTCTGTTAATCTGTGTCTTTTTACTGGAGAGTTGAGTCCATTGATGTTGAGAGAGATTAATGACCAGTGGCTGTTAGATCCTTTGATTTTGATGTTGGCTGTGTTCATAAGGTTGTGTGCTTGGTTGCTTTTTGTTTTGCTGTAGTAAGGTTAATTATTTCCTGTGTTTTCTTGACAGAAGCTAATTTTCTTGGGTTGTATTTTCCCTTCCAGTATCTTCTGTAATGCTGGATTTGTGTGCAGGTATTGTTGAAATTTGTTTTTGTCATTGAATATCTTGTTTTCTCCGTTTATGAGAACTGAGAGTTTTGCAGGGTATAGTAGCCTGGGTTGACATCTGTGTTCTCTTAGGGTCTGCATGATATCTGTCCAGGCCCTTCTGGCTTTCATAGTTTCTGTTGAAAAGTCAGGTGTGATTCTAATGGGTTTGCCGTTATATGTTACTTGGCCTTTTTCCCTTGCAGCTTTTAGTATTTTTTTCTTTGTTCTTTATACTTACTGTTTTGATTATTATGTGGCGGGAGGATTTTCTTTTCTGGTCAAATTTGTTGGGTGTTCTGTAGGCTTCATGTATCCTTATTGGCTTCTCCTTTAACTTGGGGAAATTTTCTTCAATGATTTTGTTGAAAATATTTTCTGGGACTTGGAGAAGGGAGTCTTCTTTTTCCTCTATTCCTATTATTCTTAGGTTTTGTCTTTTCATATTGTCTTGGATTTCTTGGACGGTCTGTGTCAGGAGTTTTTTGGATTTAACATTTTCTTTGACAGATACATCAATTTCTTCCATTGTATCTTCTACACCTGAGATTCTTTCTTCCATTTCTTGTATTCTGTTTGTTATGCTT
The DNA here is from genome assembly GCF_907164565.1 of Psammomys obesus. Classification (NCBI taxonomy): domain Eukaryota; kingdom Metazoa; phylum Chordata; class Mammalia; order Rodentia; family Muridae; genus Psammomys; species Psammomys obesus. Next base: position 22,544,976 of record NW_026596079.1, on the reverse strand, counting down.
ACCTCTGTAGTTCCTGTTTTCTTCCCTAAATTCTTCCTCTCCATTATTTCCTCCATTTGTGTTTTCTTTAATTTTTCTAGTTCTATCTTCAGGTCTTGAGTTGTTTTGTTTACTTCCTTCACCTGTCTGCTTATAATTTCCTCTTTTTCTTTTAGTTCCTTCAACTCTGTCTCTTTTATTTCTTTCAGTGATTTAATTATTTCTTCTCTGAAGGCCACAAGCTGTTTGGTTGCATCTTCCCGTATTTCTTCACGGATGGCCCTAATCTGCTTGTCTTTATCTTCCTCCATTTCTTTATGGATAGCCATGATCTGTTTGGTTTTATCTTCCTCTAATTCTTTACGTATTTTATTTGTTTCCTCTATTATCCTCTTCATCAACATAGATGTAAGGTCATCTTCTTGATTTTCTATTATGCTGCATTGTTCAGGGCTGTTCTCCCCTGGATGGCTGGGTTCTGGAGATGCCATATTGCTCTGTCTTTTGTTGGTTGAGCTTTTACGCTGACCTCTACCCATTGGACTGATTTAGGTGTTGGCTGTTAGTTTCTGTGCTTCCTGGAGTCCTGAGGTAGGGAGTATCCCCTTGGCCGGAAGATGATTTTTCCTGAAGGAGTCCTTCTCTGCTTTTTGGTTATGGTCACTGTATGGCCAGTGTTTCTCCGGAGTTGCCACTGCTCACCTCAGGTTTATAGCCCTGAGTAGTAGCTGTGGTCTATGTTAGGGAGGGGAGGATCTCCTCTTACCCATAGAACTTCTCAAGACAGCTGCCCCACTGCTGGGTTTTTTGTTATAAATTTAGTGTGCTGCTGCTCACTAAATTTCCATGTACAGTCCTCTTGGAGAACCTGCTGATTCCCTAGCTGTGGGGTTTTCTCCCAACAGGGAAACTCAGTCTGTTATCCTGGGGCGCACAGTTCTGTCCGGGAAAGTGAGAGGTGCACTCAGCAAGTCTCTGGGCCAGAGGCTGATTGCTCTGCTCTGGACCTGGAGAATGTGCACCTAGGTTGAGTTGGTGCCTGGGGGCACTGCTCTGGTCTGGAGGCTGGGTGCCTCACTCTGGACCAGAAGCTGTGTGTCCCTGTCTGGGATGGCGGCTGCAGGCACTGCTCTGGTCCAGACGCTGTGGGTGCAGCCCTGTTGAAGGACCAGGGATTCCCACAGTTTTGACAGTCTAGCTAGGGATAACTGGTTGATCCTTGGCACAGTATCTGAGGGCTGCTGTAATGGCTCTCTGGCTTTTGTAGGTCTGAGGATGCAGCTGTGTGTCCCAGTGCCCTAGGGGAACTCAATAATGGCGGCAGAGCACAGCACTCCTGCCTGCACTAGAGTCTGTGTGAGTCCAGGAAGTGTTTTGGTGCTGGGTGTCCTAAGCGTTAGAGCTGATGACCCCCTCCGCTGGGGGTTTCCTCCTGCCAGAGACACGCAGTCTTAGCTTTGGGGACCGCTGTTCTGTCTGGGGTGGTGAGTTGAACCCACAGGCACAGATGCCCGCTTGTGGCTCCGCCTTTCTGGCTGTTTGGAGCCTTGGCGGTTCCCTAGACTGTGTATTTTCCCTAGATTGTTTCATGGTGGGGGTGTTGGCTGAGTGCTCTGAGATCAGAGCCGTTTCCCTCCCTGTGGGTTTGCATCTGCCAGTGAAATGCAGTCTCTGGTGCCTGGTGCCCTGGTGCCCACAGTTCTATCTGAGGCGGCGAATCAGGCGCGCAGGCAGGGCTCCGTGCAGGCGCCTGGGTCCAGGTTCTGGGTCCGGTCTGGCTCTTGGGGCACCCACGGAACCCGAGTCTTTTCCAGGGGATGTCTGGGTAAGCTGAGGTCGGTCCCAATTGTTTCCTGCTCCGTGGGAAATCCAGTCTATGGTGTTGTGGGCCCACAGTTCAGTCTGGGACTGTGACCAGATCGTGCTGGCGTGTAGCTCTGGGCTGGTGACCAAGCGCCTGGCGGAACCGGGATCTCTTCCGCGGTTTAGCTGGGTGAGTTAAAGCTGATTGAATCCCCCACCGTGGGGTATCCTCTCACCTGTGAAACACAATCACTTGTGTTTTATGGCCGTGAGTTCTGATTGCTGGTTGCTATGCCAATCCTGCTGTGTTGCTCCTCAGAATGAGTGTCCTCCTGGCGCCGCCATCTTGCCCTGCCCCAAAGGATTATTTTTGTATGTGTTATCTTTTTGTATGTGTTGAGGCTTGCTTTGTGCCAAAATATACAGTCAATTTTTAAGAAGGTTTGAGTTTGAGTTTGAGTTTGGGTGAAAAGTTCTATAGATATCTATTTGGTCCTTTTGATTTAGGACCTCTGTAAGAGTCATTGTTTCCCTAATTAGTTTCTGTCTATATTATCTGTCCTTTGGTAAGAGTGAAGTGTTGAAGTTTCCCACTATGAATGTGTGGGATTTAACCTTTGATAATGTGTCATTTACAAATGCAGGTGCTCTTGTATTTGGGGCATAAATATTTAGGATTGTGATGTCCTCCTGGTGGATTTTTTCTTTGATGAGAAGGAAGTGCCTCTCCCCATATTATTTTTATTAATTTTGGTTAAAAGTCCACTTTATTAGACATTAGACATTAGGTAGCTTGTTTTCTTGGTCTATTTGTTTGAAAAATATTTTTCCAGCCCTTTACTCTGAGGTTGTTTGTCTTGTTGCAGAGGTGTGTTCCTTGGATGCAGGAGAATATCAGATTCTGTTTCCACAACCACTCTATTCTTCTGTGTCTTTTTATTGGAGAGTTGAGTCCACAGATATTGATAGATAATAGTGATCAATGAATGTTAGTGCATTTTATTGTGGAGTTGGCGATATTACTGTGTTTCTATGCTTTTTTAAAAATGTTTTGTTGTGCAGTTATCTATATCTTGTGTTTTCTTGGGTATGGTTGATTTTCTTCCAGTATCTTCCGTAAGGTGGGTTTGTTGTGTAGATATTGTTTAAATTTAGTTTTGTCATGGAATATTTTGTTTTCCCCATCTATGTTGATTGAAAGTTTTGCTGGGTAGAGTAGTCTGGGTTGTCATGTGTGGTCTCTTAGAGTCTTCATGACATCTGCCCAAGCCCTTCTGGATTTCATAGTTTCTGTTGAGAAGTCTGGTGTTTTTCTGATAGGTCTACCTTTGTATGTTACTTGGCCTTTTTCCCTTGCTGCTTTTCATGTTTTCTTTATTCTGTAGAGTTAGTGTTTTGACTACTATGTGACATGAGTTTTTTTTCTGGTCTAGTCTATTTGGTGTTCTGTAGGCCTCTTCTATGTTTATGGACATCTCTTTCTTTAAGTTGGGAAGATTTTCTTGAAAATATTTTCTGGACCTTGGAGCTTGGAATCTTCTTTTTACATCAATTCCTATTATTCTCAGATTTCATCTTGATTTATTGGATGTTTTGTGTTTGGATCGTTTCTGATTTTACTGTTTTTCTTTGAGAGATATATCAATTTCTACAACTGTATCTTCAGCACCAGAGATTCTCTCTTCCATCCCTTGTATTCAGTTGGTGATGCTTAACTTTGTGGTTCCTGATCTTTTCTCTAAGTTCCCCAACTCCAGCGTTTTCTCTATTTGTGTTTTCATTATTGATTCTAATTCTGTTTTCATGTCTTGTACTGTTTCCTTCATCTGTTTGATTGTGGATTCTTGTCTTGCCATTATGGCCTCTATTTTTTTTTGTTTGTTTCCTCTCTATATGCCTGTACTTGTGCCTCTATTTGTTTGACTGTATTTGCATGTATTTCTTTGAGAGCTTTGTTCATTTCCTCTTAATATGCCTCTAATAACTGGATAAGCATAGATTTGAGATAATTTTCCCCTGTTTTTATTGAATTAAAACATCCATTGATTTTGGCATTTGCTGGTGAATCCATGATGTCCTGATTTTGTTGGATGTATCTTATGCCAACCTCTAGCCATCTGCTTATCCATAAACTTCACTGTTTGTTCCTGGAGTCTGTACTTCAGACTGGGTCCATCTCTCTCTGGAGTCTGGAATATTCTTCAGGAAGATGAGGGAGGTCCACCAGCTCAAGAGTGGATGTTGGTGTGTCAGCTGTAGCTAAAGGAGGAAGATCTCAGGCACATGTGCACAGCCCTGAGCTGTGTGTAGAAATGTGCCTTGAAGGACAGGGTTCTAGATGCCTGGAAGTGTTGAGCATTAGCACAGGTGAGGGTGCTGGCTCCATTCATGGGTACAATACACATACGCAGGAGCCCTGAACACCTCACTGGCCTACAGGCCTGTCATACTGTCCTCTAGGTATTCAGATCTGTCTGAGTTCTACTATCTTAGCTCCAGGAATTGTTTGCCTTGATTCCACTGGTAGACCCATAGAACAAGGGTTTCAATGCTGAGAGTGCTTTCCCAAGGGTCCCTATGTTGCCCACAGTCGGGATGTGGGTGGGAGGGATCCGATGTCTGGCTGTTAGAGTAGAGGAACTCTGCATCTTGGGTCTGCATGCTCTTGCTTGAAGGCACACTCACTTGCTTACAGGCCTAGTCATAAATCACAGGGGTTCCCCCTGTTCTCTAATCTCGGGTCTGGGCCTACCAGAGCAAATTAAAGTATAGGAGATCCATTAGCTCATCAGTGTCTGCTGTTTGGCCACCCTGAGCAGGTAGACCTGTACTGGGGGCAGCTGACTCTGCAGTCTCAGTCACTGAGCACACAGGTTCCTGCTTGGGGCAGCTGACCCAGCAGCCACAGACCGTGGATGCCTGTACTGCCACCTCTGCTGAGCAGGGAGGCCATTGCTTGGGGCAAGGTGAAGTGCAGGGAGCTCAAATATTCACCACTCTCAGACCCAGGAGACATCCATGAGTAACCTGGATCCAAACTGTCCCAGCTCACGGGCTGTCCCCTCTCACCCAGGGAGCCTCAATGTCCATGTTCTGGCTTCATCCATCCCTCCACTCACCAATTTCAGAGTTTCAGGTCCTCTGCCTCTCAGATATGGTAGCTGCTGGTGGCTGCCATCTTGGACTCTCCAGCACTTCAGCTTTAATGTCACAATACTGACCTAGCAGAAAAGATGTGTCCACCTGTGCAATAACAGTTAAAAGTAAGAAATTTATTTCTGGGTGGATTTGAAAGCTGACTAACAGGAAAGAATTCATGTATAACATTGAAAACCTGGCAAAGAAAAACAAAACAAAACACCTGGCCCTAGTGATTTATTAAATGTTTTTGCCATCAAATTGTCTGCCTTCTAAATATTTGTGTTTGTATTTGTAGATATTTGTAAGAAAAATCTTCTGAGAACTCTGTCCAGGTGCTGAGACAGAGTACATTTACTTTTAACCCTTTCCTAAAGCCTCAAGAATCTGATATTTTTATTGTTCTATCAATATTGCCGAGAACCTGGTTTCTTAAATTTTTACTTGCAACTCCTTTTCCTTTGAGAATTTTATTTGTAACACCAAGAAAGTGGAGTATAAAAGTGGAATAGAAATAAAATATTTACTGATAATAATTGTAACTATATTTCTTTAAGGACAGTTTTGGCGTACACACAATTTTATTGCTTATTAAAGAAAAATCAAATTTTCAAATGAATAAGGTCATGTACTTCTCACATTTACATAAAGAATTCAAACTAGGCTGAATGTTTGGTACTGCAGGGCACAGGCCAAAATTAGCACTTTTTTGAATTATTTGACATTTTGATTTTACGATCATTAATGCTGAGACTGATTTTTGACATAAGAATGTAATGTGGAATAGCAAAAGGATACTTGGGCCATTTCAGAGATTGTTGGAAATTCTACTTCAACCCTATACCAATATTTTTTAATGATTCGAAGAAATTCAAATCAGCAACTTAAATAGCAAGTTTAAATCAACATTCTAGCATAATACAATACAAATAGTACTACTTTGATATGTTCATGCTAAGAAATGATGGTAGAAAAATAGTAAAAGTATTTGCTTTCCATAGTTAAACTGTTATGTTTCTATACAAGCTGAAAACTTTGTGGTTGTCTTCAATTGTGTGTATATGCATGTTGTATTCATGTGTGAACAGGCGTGCATGTCTGTGTGCAAGTGTGGAAGCCATAGTCCTCTAGATGACCTCTGTTGCCCTCAGTTTACTCTCTTGAGACAGGTACATCGTACCTGTAGCTCACAGAGTTTTGGCCAGGCTAATGACCATCAAGCCCCTACAAGCCAAACCAACCTTCCTATCTCCATGTCCACCCTGCTCTGAGGTTACATGCACCTGAGGCCATGAGAGGCTTTCTCCATGGATGCTGAGAATCTAAGTTCTGTCCTCATACTTGTGCTTCAAGACCTCTTGCTAACTTAGCCATCTTCCCAGTCCCAAAGCAGAAAATCTTTGCAAATACAGTAAATACACCCTGAGTTATGGCTGGGAGCCAAGGTAGTTCAGGCATGGTGGCACGCACAAGTTTAGATATGTGTACTGTGTGTTCAGAACCAAGGTTGCAGCATGCAACATGAATACTTCCAGAAACAACTTGGATTCACAATGCATTTGAGTTGATTTAATACTTTGGTCACTTCATGTTCAGATATCCTTTTATCAAAAATTGCTACCACTTTTTTCAATATTACATTTGGTTATGCAATACCACCTAGGGTGTTAACATACAGATTAAGATATAGTGTAGAGGACTGATGTTTCCTTCCTCAAACTATGCATCACCTTTGTAAAGAACACATCTTACTTGGTAGCAGAATTTTAAAACCAGACTTGGTAAGAATCTTGATTTCTCTGTTTATTGAGGTCATTAAGTTTCTCTGCATTTCTTTCACAAAATGCAAAAAGGAAATGATGCTTACATCAACAATTATGTGTATTAACTGAGTCAGTACATTTAAAGACCTATGCTGGAGTCATGGAAAGTATTTTATAAGAGTTACCCATAATTATTATTATCATTATCATTATTGTTGATGTTAATGAGCTTGAATAGAGTCAGTTGAAGTGAAAATTAAATTTCAGCCAGGCTGTCCATTTGCCCTTTAACATGTGAAGAGTCCCTTAGTAGTTGTAATGCTTTAGGGGTCCGTTGTATAGGAGATTGAATTAACTCAAACAGCTCCATTGCCTGGTTTTTACCCAGAATAACAGTTTCAGTAAAAGAGCAGTTAGAATATTGGGTGATGACAGTTTTTAAAGTTTTGCTTCTTGACCTGTCATTTATAGGGCAGTTTGTAATGTGTAGATACAATTCTATGCACAGCCAAAGGAACTGACCTCAGAAAGGGCAGTGAAAGCAAAACTACTGAGATGGTATTAGCAGTTGTAGGCTATACTCAGAAGGTCAGAATTTTCTGGGGAAGAAGAAAACACCATACAGAATATTTTGAGTACATTTAACTTGCAGAAACCATCAACCACTTTTTAATAAAAAAATGAAAAATACAAAATGTCTCTGAATAATTTAAAATATTACCTATTCATATCAAGCAATATGTGGTAAACAATACACATAGACTCAGGCATCCTGTGAATAGAATGTATGGATAGTCCGGAAGCACTCTAGCTAGTAGCGTCCCAGTGTCAGCCATATAAACCTTTGTCATTAGACTAACAAACATTCAACACCAAGAATGAAGAATTCTTCACAAACACTAAGTTTCAAAAAATGGAGTTTGCCATGCTGGTATTTAGTGGACTCCACTTATCGGCAGCTTCAAAGGCTGAAGAACGACCCACGCCACAAACCAGCTTGTAAGAGCCAATAAAGAGTCCCATAATTATTGTTTACAAATATTAGTTGTGTTAGTTTTCCAGGTTTTTCATAACAAAGAAACAGAGACTGGGTGACTTAGACAATAGAGATATATTTTCTCTAAGTTACAAGAAAAAAGTCAGAGTTCTAAAAGTACAAGATCAGGGTGCTGACAGCTTGATTTCTCCTGCCTGAGGTTTTCTCTCTGGCTTCTGAATGCTCATGTTCCTCCTCTGTTTTTTCATAAATTTTCCTCTGTGTGTGCCACAGTCTTCATTTTAGTTTCTTCTTATAGAGATACCACTCATATTGAATGAGAATCCACTCTAACATGCCCATTTAGCTTTACATCCTGACAGACACCACTCCAAATATGGGCCAGGGTACAAATTTTGAAGAACTACAATTCAACCCATTGCGGTGGTTCAGTAGAAGAATCCTGTCAGGCCTTGAACAAAGGTTCACAGTTCATTGGCACCAGTGGTACATGCGATTCATTAGGTCAAAGGAACTGTTTTAGGTACAAAAGGCCAAGAGCAGGACAAGATCTGTTTTACTGATAACTGCTGTGTCTTAAACCAGTTCAAGCAAGATAAACTATGATGACTCACTAAAAATTTCAAGAATAAGGCTTAGGATCAGCTCACTTCAAGGTCCATATATTACTATATCAGCTTGCATTTTTCTTTTGCCTTTTCCCCTCTTCCTGAAGCTTCCTGAGTGATGCTTCCATTTATTTCTTCATTTCTTCCTGGCTGGGGGATGACTTGACTCTGCTCATTTGTCTCCATATGTTCATATTGACAATGGCTAAATCAGGTTAACTGACTGAATTGACAGGATGAGAAACCTAGGACTTAAATAGAAAAATAGATGAATTCCTCTGTTTAGGGATGTGGAAGTGTCAATTTATTGATACAAAGATAGAGATTCAAAGTACACAATTACATGAAAGTATAGTTCAAAGTTCACTCAAATACTAAATAGTATGACTGGTAGACTTTATTTAGATCTTAGTGTGTGTAAATAACTATCATGACATGCATTTAATAGCACTATTAGATATAATTATTATTGCCCTACGTGCACTAGGAAACAAAGATCCCCAATGGTGTGCTCTGGTTCAAGCTAGCAAAGACAGTAAGAGCTGATGAGAAAGCAGAACTGACACCATAGGCTATGGAATCTCCACTTATATGTACTACTTTATGTCACCTCATTGGCTAACAACTATCTTTAGCAGAGCTTATGTCACTCATATTTAGTACTTTCCATGCGATAGAAATCTGGAGAATAAAATAAAAATACTATTTATTTTAATTCCTTTAAATTATCTGCATGTAATACAAAGACACACTGTTGACTGCAGTTTGAATGTTGTCTTTCAAAATTAGAATACAATGGCTCATTGGATGACTGTGGTTTGTGTGTGTGTGTGCGTTCATGTATGTGTAGATTCATATGTGTACTTGTGTATAGGGAGACCGGAGGACAGCCTCAAATGTCATTTCTCAGTCTCTGTCAAGCTTTTTTCTTTTTGAGAAAGAGTCTCTCGCTGACCAGAAAGAGCCGGGGATCTGTCTGTCTCCCCAGAGCTGAGGTTACAAGCCTGTGCTACTATGCCTGGCTCTTTCACAAGAATTCAAGGGGCCAAACTCAACTGTCCTGACTCTCTCTCACAATCCCAGTTCATTGTATCTCACACACTGACAAAGGACGTCTTCACCTGTCAGCTTTTATTAAAGACTGGTTAATGAGAGTCAGTGTGAGGAAAGGGAAGAGGAAATCAACAGTATGTCTAGCCTCCATTCTTGAGCCATCTGTCCTTTGATAATTGGGTCACTTGACAACCTTACCAACTATAAAACATTGGAGACTGACAAGCACACCACCCAGCTGGTATTCCTTGTGTGGCTTCCTTATTCAGTGAAGGACATTCCTTTTACTAATGACTTTGCAGCAGACATGGAGGTATTCCCCTGGAATTTAAGCTGGGTGCTTTTCTGAGAAAATGCATATAAGTGCCTGAGTCAGTTTAGTGGTCTTTACCAAAAATAGCTTGGTCTTTTGACTCACCCAGGCTGCCAGTAAACTCTGTTTTTGTTCCCCCAACCCCCCCTCCACAGATACGCTAAATCTAGTAACAACCAAGTCAATATGTTCTACATTCGATGTAATGTTGAATGCAACGTTGAATTTGTTTTCATATGATAATCGCTATCAGTTCATTGGCTGTACCAGAGGTCACAGGATTCCACAGGCCAGACTTACAGATTTAAGGAGAAGAACAACAGAATCCTAGAAAGGTTAAGTGAGCCACATAGCGTTGCATTGCTGGTAAGTGACAAACTCAAAATAATTCTGAGCTTCCAGCACACAGGAAGATCTATATGTCCAGAGTTAAAGCCAGGGATTCCATGACTGGGATACAGCCCGCCCCTGGGAAGTCACTAGGGAGAGGAGAGCAAGGAGTGAACTACAACAGCTGTGTTGTTTGTAGGTGCTTTATGTTGGAATACCATGGTATAGCAAGAGGGAATGTCTGAGAATTAAGTGATACAAACCTCAGGGAGAAAAAAACAAAAAAACAAAAAAACAGATGTGTTAATGGTTAATCGACATCCTTCTCCCCTTCTGTCTTCTCTCCTTTCTATCCCATTCATTTCCTTCTTTCCTTTTTCTTGCTTTCTTCTGCTCTCCTTCCCTGTGTTATTTCTTTTCCTTTCCTTTTTTGAAAATAGTTTTATGAGCCCTTGTGAGTATTGTTAACTATGGACTTGATGCTGTACAGCAGACCTCAATATTTATTTCATGTAATTGAAATGTTGTACCTATTGAAGAGAAATGTGCTCATTTCCTCACTCTCGGGGTGTAGCTCACCACCGTTCTACTCTGCTTTCATGATGAATAGCATAAAAGACCGCGGGTAAATGGATTCGTGCAGTTATTGTCATTCTGTATATGTTTGATTTCATTCTAATGATGCCCTCAAGTTTCACCCATGTTGTCACATATGACAAGATTTCCATCATCTATCTGTTACATACAACACTGGCCTTGTGGCTGCAGAGATAGCTCACTAGTCAGGAGTTTGCAAGCCTTCTCTTGAGAGTTTGGTTCCCAAAACATGGCAGGGAGCTCACCATGGTCTGTAATTCCAGAGCCAGGGGATCCAACACTCACTTTTGGCTTCCATGAACATCTGCACTCATGTTCACATACCCATAGATATGTAGAAATGCGCATGTGAAAACTTACGTAAATCTTTTTAAAAACCACAGCAGACAGGAGCCTAGCATAGCTATCCTTTGAGAGGCTACACCCAGCAGCCAATCAAATCAGATGCTGAGACCCACAGCCAAACATTAGATGAAGCATAGAAAGACTTGTGGAAAAGTAGGGGAAGGATAGAAGGACCTGGAGAGGACAAGAATTCCACAAGAAGACAAACAGAGTCAACTAACCTAGGCCCATGGGAACTTACAGAAACTGATTCACCAAACAAAGAGCAGGAATGGGCTGAACCTAGGCCCCAGACACATTTGTAACTGATGGGCAGCTTGCTCTTCACATGGGTCCACCGCAAGTGGAGTGGGGGCTGTCTCTGACATGGACTTGGTTGCCTGCTTTTAGATCACTTGCTTTTAGCTGGGCAGCCTTGTCTGGCCTCAGGGAAAACGGACACACTTAGTCCTGATGCAATTTGTGCTGGGGCGAATTGGTATGGGGAGTGTCAGGGTGGAGAGCAGGGTGTGGGGGGGTCCTCTTTTCTGAGAAAGGGAGGGAGGAAAGGGGAAAGAGGATGAGAGGGTAGGACCAGGAGTAGAGAAGGGAAGGGGTGCATTTGGGATATAAAGTGAAATAGATAGATGATAGATAGATAGATAGATAGATAGATAGATAGATAGATAGATAGATAGATAGATGTCACAGCTCTCATCTGAAATGAAACATGAGCTCACTTATTGGTAGCCAAACCATTGCTTAGAAATATGGATTAGGATTGCATCAAGTAACATATTCCCACCCTTAAGGAATGCTTTTATAGTCACAGAGGAAAGAGAGTCGTGAAGCAAGCAATTTTCACATCAAGTTGGTAGGTTAAAATACAGAGGAAAAAAACTGTCTGTTAGAAGTTTTAGATCTTATCTGATGGCATTCTTAGCTGGGGTTTTAGGAAGCTTGTGGTTTTAAGCATAAGGCTTACATTTTTCCATTTGTCTACATGTCTGTCTTTACATCAGTGTTATAATGCTTTAATAATTATAGCTTTGTAGACTATTCTGAAACAGTGACTTCCCTCTTAAGATTGTCTTGTCTGCTATTCATCCTCAATAATTCTTTTTTTATTTAAATTTTATTTTTTTCTTATCAGTTACATTTTATTAACTCTGTATCCCAGCTGTATCCAGCTCCCTCATTCCCTCCCAATCCCACCCTCCCTCCCTCATCTCCACCCTGCCACTTTCCAAGTCCACTGATAGGGAGGACCTCCTTCCCATTCATCTGATCCTGTTTTATCAGGTATCTTCAGGACCGGCTGCAAAGTCCTCCTCTGTGGCCTAACAGGACTGCTCCTCTCTTAGGGGTTGGGGAGATCAAAGAGCCAGCCATCAAGTTCCTGTTAGAAATAGTCCTTGTTCCCCTTACTATGGGAAAACAATTGGTTACTGAGCTACCACGGGCTACATCCGAGCAGAGGTTCTAGGTTATATCTGTACATGGTCCTTGGTTGAATGTCAGTCTTAGAAAAGACCCTGTGCCCAGATATATTTGGTCCTTGTGGAGCTCCTATCCTTTCCCCATCATACTAACTCCCTTTCTTTCATATGACTCCCTGTACTCTGCCGAAGGTTTGGTTATGAGTCTTTGTATCTGCTTTGAAAACACTGCTAGTTAGAGTCTTTCAGATGCCTTCAGTAGACTCCTGTCATATGTTCAATGCGCATCCCATCTGTCTTTCTAAACGAGGATTGATCGAATGGCAGAGAAATGCTCAACGTCATTAGCCATCAGGGAAATGTAAATCAAAACGACCCTGAGATTTTACCTCACACCCATCAGAATGGCCAAGATGAAAAACTCAAGTGACAACACATGCTGGAGAGGTTGTGGAGAAAGGGGAACCCTCCTCCACTGCTGGTGGGAATGTAAACTGGTACAACCACTCTGGAAATCTATCTGGCGCTTTCTCAGACAATTAGGAATAGTGCTTCCTCAAGACCCAGCTATACCACTGCTAGGTATATACCCAAACTTTGCTCACATACACAAAAGGGATACTTGCTCAACCATGTTTATAGCAGCTTTATTTTTAATAGCCAGAACCTGGAAACAACCCAGATGTCCATCAAAGGAAGAATGGATGCAGAAATTGTGGTATTTTTATACAACAGAATACTACTCAGCAATCAAAAAGAAGGAAATCATGAAATTTGCAGGCAAATGGTGGGATCTAGAAAAGATCATTCTGAGTGAACTATCCCAGAAGGAGAAAGACAAACACGGTATATACTTGCTTATATAGACCTATAAGATATGATAAACATAATGAAATCTATACACCTAAAAAAGATAATCAAGAGAACATCCTCAATCATTCTATATAAAGTTTAGAATTGTTTTCTACTTTTGTAAAAGTGTGTTAGTGAGATTTTGTTAGGGATTTCCCTAAGTTTGAATATTACTTTGGGTTGATATGGAGGTTTCCATAATATTTAGACTTTAACTCATAAGCATGAATTCACCGTGTTTCAGTTTCTTTCAATATTTTTCTACACACTTAAAATAAATTCTTAAAATTAAGGACTAAAATTAAATTTAATTTAATAAAATCTACACACATATTTCTAACTTCAAATTGTATGATGAATATGCAGTATGATACTGAAAAGCCTGGCCAGAGTAATTAAGAAAAAAAAGGAAATAAAAGGTATCCAAACTAAAACAATAACTATTTTTTTAATTTTTATTCTTTGACAGTTTCATGAATGTATATGATAAATTTTTTGTTATTTTCAACCTCTATTCTTTTCTCATCTTCTTCCTTTATTCCTTCTTTTCATCAACATTCCCTTTATTCTTTCCTTTTTGTGTGCAACTCACTGAGCTTAATGAGAGTTGTTTCAACCAGTGTGAATGGAAAGTTATGTAACTATTTTTAAATGACTTGATCCAACCTATAGAAAACTAAACATTCTAAAAACAAAACTCAGAGATAATAACTAATTCAATGAAGTTACAGTATTACAATTAATAACAAAAACTTGCATTTTTTATATATTAATCACTATTTTAAAAAATAAGCCAACAATCCAATTTTCATAGCATCAAAAACAATAAAATGACTAAATTTGACTGAGGAGATAAAAGATTATCTATTTAAAATGGGCAAGTTTTTAATAGGGCTCAGGATAATTTCTACAGGCACTTTTCTCTGGGATCTTTCATAAACCTGGATCATTCCTGTAGCCTTTGTGAGACTCCAGAGCTTTTTATAAGTGGCTTGATGGGACTGCTCTGGCCAAAGCAAATACACTAACACTTTATTCTTTGTCCAGCATTCTAAACTATGATTTTGCCTATACTGAGAAAAATTTAACTTATTTTACATCTTGTTTCTCTCTCTCTCTCTCTCTCTCTCTCTCTCTCTCTCTTTCTCTCTCTCTCTCTTGTTGATATTTTTGGAAAAAAATGGGATGCTGTTTGCTATTGTCCTAGCAACCTGCCTCAGGCTAAAACACTTGGATTAATGTTGTTGGCAGAGGAGATTTCAAGACAGTCCAGTCCTGACTGTGTCATGAGGTTATTAGTAACAACTCTTATACAGATCTATAATGAAAAGAAACAAGTGGGGCCTGGAGAAATACAAAAGGTACAGAATGATGAAAGAAGAACTACAGGAAAGGTGCTCAAAGAGATAAAAGTTTCTAGAAAAGCCGGAGCCTAAATGGAACCAAGGCAGTGGTGATCTCAGGGAAAGATCCCACCCAGCCAATCCTGCAGCATATGTAAAGGAACTAGAAGAAAGCTTAAGCAGTGAAGGAAAACATCAACCACAGAAAGCTAAAGCCAGTGGAAGTGGGGGCCAAGTTCCAGCCCCCGCAAGCAGCAGAACATTGTAGCTTCGCCACGTGGTTCTGGATTTAGAGTGAGAGATAAAAGAAAAGAAGTGTGGAACCTCCCTTTGTGACTAAGGAAAACCACTGAGGCTAGGCAGGTGTCAGAGATGTCTCTGCATGGAGGGCCCAGAGGGGCCTTTGTGGGAAGTTGTGAAGTTGAAGTGGAATTGATTATGTTAAAGACCCTAAAATGTTAGACATGCTAGAGAAGCAAGACACTGCCTAGGAAAACTGTAAACCGGGTGTGAAACCAGCCCAAATGTGTTACAGTCAAAAAATCTAGAAAGAGAGTTCTGGAGAGCACTTTGACATCAGACATAATGATACAGAATTTGAAGATTGCCATGTTGGTTTTTGGTTTTGCTTTGGTTCAGTTCTTCCCAACTATGCTCCCTTTCTGCTTTGAAATGGTAATGTATATTCTGCTCTGCTTTATGTTGGGAGTATGTGATATGCTTTGTGATTTTGATGTTACAGGATTTATAGTTAAGAGACTGCCATGAGACTCAGAAGAGATGTTGAACTGTGGACTTGAGATTGTGATAGAGAATGGGAACTTTTGAAGTTTGACTGAATGCATTTTTGTGTTATGATATGGATAAAAGCCTATGGGACTCATGGAGTGGAATATGGTGGTTTAAATACAAACAGTTTCCATGAGGTCATAAATTTGAATGTTTAATAATCAGGGAGTGGAATTGCTTGAGAAAAATTAAGATGTGTGTCCTTTCAGAGTAGGTGTGGCTTCATTGGAGGAAGTATGTCACTGGGGTGGGTTTTGATGTTTCAAAAACCAATCTTAGGCTCATTTCTCTCTGTCTCTCTGTCTCTGTCTCTCTCTCTCTCTGCCTATAAATCAAGATGTACTGTTCAGCTACTGGTCCAGTGTCATGAGTGCTACCATGGTATGCCATGTTCCCAGACGTTATGATAATGGGCTAAACCTCTGAAATTGTAAGCAAGCCCCAAAATTAAAGTCTTATAAATGTTTCTTATAAGAGTTGCATGGTCATTGTGTTTCTTCACAACAATGAAGAGTAACTAAGACAGTAACTTTGAATAAGCTTTTAGACACTGACCCAGAACTAGCATGAAAGTAAGTGCTGTGTTCTCTAGGAAGACATGAACAAAGTGTATTTACAGCAGATAGGCCATTAATGAGATACCAAGAAATAATTCTCAGTTTAATAAACAAGGATGGGTGGATGGAGTCTTAACTTACAGGAGCATGGATGATTCAAAGGCAGCTGCATCAATGAAAAGGCTACTTTCATGAGTCAAGAGAGTTGTCTCCCTGGAGCTCCCTGTATAAGTAGCTAGCAGCTTGCCCAATGAAGTATCTCCTGTTTCCAGAGGTTCCTATGTATCTTGGTTAAGATATCTATTTCTCTGAAGAGACACCATGACTACAGTAATTCTTACAAAGAAAAACGTTTAACTGGGGCTTGCTTACAGGTTCAGAGGTTTAACCCATTATCGTCATGACTGGAAACATGACAACATGCAGGCAGACATGGTGCTGGAGAAGTAGCTGAGAGTTCTACATATTAAGTTAGAGACAGAAGGAAGCGAAACCCTGGGCCTTGTTTGAGTATATGCAACCTCAACACCTGCCCCAGTGATACACTTCCTCCAAAAATGCCTCACCTATTCCAACAAGGCCATGCTTCCTAATAGTGCCACTCCCTATGAGCCTTTGAGGACTATTGTCTTTCAAACCAGCACGCAGTGATTTGATAAAAGTTGCCTTGGTCATGCTGTCTTCACACATATAAGACAGTGACTAAGACAGAGACCATGAGAACACGAAAGGAGTTTGAAGAGGAAGTTGTAGGAGTTATGTCTCTACAGTTCTCATGTATGAAATTTTCAAGAAAAAAAACTTTTAGAAGCATGATAATAATGCCGACTCAAATTCCTTCCAGCTGCAAATCTTAAACATACAGCATATTAAAATAAAAATATGGACATGTTTGTCATTGTTAAATATTTATGCCTTAAATAAATATACTCATGCACTTTCCAAAAAAGACTCTAAATGAGTGAGGACCAAAAAAAAAAAAAAAATCTGATTCTGTCTATGTCATTTTTATATTTGCAGTTAATCTTTCCAAATGAGATGTTACATTTTGTACATTTGAAACAATTAGAGAACATAACAAGAAAATATATTAGATTTTAAGCACCCACTTGTATTTTATAGTGAAATACCTCCTGAAGTAATTTTATTTAATTTTTTTATAGCAAGGTGGCAGTTTTAGTCAAATAGGGCTTAAAGTGATTCAGGGACATGCAGTAGGCACAGTGGTAGCAAAGCCTTATGAGATATCAATAATATATGAGACACTTTAATCCCATGAATTAGACTTTAGAGGAGGAAAGTGATTCAGGGTACTAACACCAAATCATGACGGGGTGATGACGAGCATGCTGTTCAGACCCAGCTCAAACTGATTCTGAAGGCTATTGTCTACTTCTTGCAACAAATTCCCTTTGAAGATGGTGCTTTTACTATAGCTCTCCTTCCTTTATTGCTCTTGCTTCACAGCCGGTGAATGTTTGGGTGTCTCATGCTTTACAGGGGACTCTGGAACATTAATAGCCCATGCTTCATAGCATGTAAAGTTATGTGCAATATATAAAGCATTGAGTCATGGACTGATGCAGCTTCTCAGAGGGGCAGTAAGGGGAACTTAGAGGTGGTGGCAAAATACAAGTGGTTCTATCAACAGGGAGAGGAAAACCAACTTGTTTTGAATTCTAACCTTAATGGAACATTAAGAAATGGTGCCGAGTTCATGTCACAGACTGTCTCTGCTCCCTTTACTAGGGAGCCCACTTGGAGACTGAGCTGCCTATGGGCTACATCTGAGCAGGGGTTCTAGGTCTGCTCCACACATGGACCTTGGTTGATGCATCAGTCTCTATAGGCACCTCTGAGCCCAGATGCTTTTGGCTTTGTTGGTCTCCTTGTGGGATTCCTATTCCTCCCTTTTTCCATAGGACTCCCTGTGCTTGACCCAAAGTTTGGCTGTGAAGCATCTGTTTTGGAGGCATCTGCTTCCCCCTGGTGGGGTGGCCTTAGCACTCCACAGAGGAAGAGAATCCAGACAGTCCTGATGAGACTTGATAGACTAGGGTCAGATGGTGGGGGAGGGGAAGAACTCTCCCTTTTCAGTGGATGAGGGGAAGTAGGGAGATGGGGGGAGAAGACAGAGGGAGGATGGGACTAGGAGAAGATGAGGGAGAGGGCTACAATTGGGATACAAAGTGAATAAGTTGTAAAACATTAAAAAAGAAATGGTGCCAAAAATGGGCTGGAAATTTATCTCAGTCGGTAAAGCACTTACCATACAATCATGAAGATAGGAGTCTGATCCCTTAGTACCTGTTAAAGCAGCTGCAGATGGCAGTGCTCACTTGAGTCCAGCACTGGGGAAATGGAAGCAGGAGGATCCCTGGTGGTTGCTCACTGGCCTGTCTACCTGAGTCCTTTAACTCCAGGGTCAGGTGGACTATAGAGAGACGTTAGATATCAGCTCTGGCCTTCATATGTAGGCACCCACACACTCATTTGCATGCACACAAATGTGAACACATATACACATAAAAGCAAAAGGGCATAGAAGTAAAGAAATAATGGATATTTAAGAAATAATGCTTATAAATTAAATAGACTATTCATCAGAACCTGTATTGAACTGAACAAAATATAAATCATATGACCATAAACAAGTAAATTAAATTTAATACTTTCAGATATAAAAATTATTGCCTTGGTCAAAACATAGCTGACTTAATAATGAAATGACACAATTTATAAAGAGATACATTACTGTAAAGTGATGTGAATTTAGAAGAAATGTGGATCATGTGCCTGGTATGTGTGACTTCCCCACAGGAGTGATGGCAATCAATTCAGTATGGATAAATTTAAGCTTTATGTATATATTTAATGACTGAAACCATTTTGAGACTCTTATCAACTGACCACCCATTTTGAGAGTAAATGAGAAAATGGGGTACTTTAGGATATGTGTGTTGGAGCCGGAAAACCACACCTTGTCCAAATAAAGGGATAGTTATTTAGGAACTGGGCAGGAAGAACTCACGGACAGAAGTTCTTATAGAGCCAAAAAGTTTTCTAACCGTGTACATGTGCACATTTATTGTGTGCTTTCTATTTTCTAGACACTATGCCAAGTGCTTTTTTTTTTAACATCACCATTTAAATCACACAAAAATCCTAAGCAAAAAGTAAAGCTACCAACTAAGGCACAAAGTAATTTATCAAGTTCACATGGAAAAATATACTCAAAACATATTCAAGACTACCAAAGTCCTTGGAATTTTGCCATTTATTTATGCATCATGACTGATAAAATACTCATTATTTGGAAGTTTCGTGTCAAGACGCTGTTTGAAGCCAGGACAATGGATGAAAACACTTCAGTAAGTGTTTCAGAAAAGGGTGAAGACAGAATCCAAGAGTTTCCTAGAATTAGAGAGCTAGTAAAGCGTCAGACACAGCAGATGGGCTAAAGAAAGAATTTATCATGAAGGAAGAAACTGCATATAAACATGACCTCAGAAGCCTGAAAGATAAAATTACTTGACAGAGAAATGGGGTCTGATTTATTGAATCCTAATGACATATGGGACAAAAATTAGTTCTTAACCTTGGAAAGATAAAATATGTCAGAGACCTGTTAAAAGTAACCTTGGTTGACAATAGTTCAACCAAAGTGAGGTTAGCCAAGATCAGAACATGAGGCTCTGTAAACAAGTATGCTTGTCCTCCAGAGTGATTTTCTGCTTTCCTGGAGACAGTGGATACACAACAACTTAGATGGTTTTTTAAAGTGATGAGTGATACTGACGCTTCCCTTATGCAAACGAGAATGAAGCTATAAAAGGGAAAAAATGTTGCAGAAGAGAAGGAACGATGCTGGTTCCCAGAGCACAAAAAAGAGAGCAAAATGCCATTGCCATTAAAGAGGAGAAAGCCATTTTTAAGTAAAAATTAACTTTTAGCATTGCATTTTACTTATTTGTTTACAAATTTGGAGCAGAAAGTGAAAAGAATGGCCTTCAGCTCTTGAAAATTAAAACTTACAAAAACCTACAGTAGCCACAGTTTTGCAAGTCACAATTCCAAAACTGGACTAGATGGATTTTGACAGAGGCTGAGATCAAAATCATATCCAATTTATTAATTATGTTCTAGAGTTCCCTCCAATTCAAAAGCATGATCTTATTACTGTTTCCCTGCCTTAAAAATCACGATTCATAATGAAATTAGTATTATATTTATGGGTAACTTGAAAAGATCAGTCTATTTAGTTCATATCTTATGCTTGTAAACATCAATACTCAAGTATATCTGCAACACAGTTTTATGTGTGCACACATATGATTTTTGAGTATATACAATCATATACATTTTATAAATTTTAGTGCCTTTCTGTGGTATATATTGTTATTTCCTAAAATATATTTGACCTGGAATAAACTTTAATAATTTAGCATAAAATGTTTCAGAAGGAGTGCTATTGTTAACAAAGTATCGTGTGCGCACTAGTTCATTTCCCGAAACTTTTGTAACACACTATGTTACAACTGCCCAACTGATAAGGAACTTTAAGTTTTTTAAACTCTATGAGTAAGTAAGTAAGCTATTTTTCCACAAAGATATTAAATAATATTTTTTTCTTTAAAAGAAATTGAATAACCATAGGTTAGCAGCCAGGATCTTTCTGTAAAAGTGCATCTCATCAATTATTCAGTGGGTTGAAATAAGTTGGAAAGTTTATGTTTTTTGAATAATGAAGTTACCTCTGTGATATGTGGATATTTAGTTCCAGTATCTCTGTCAGCTGTTCTCTGCTCATTTATAATTTATTTACAGAGGATACCATCTGAAGGATAGGTGGGGCTTGCCCTGGCTATCAAGGTATGTATGGTCCCGGGGGAAGTTTGTGGAAATCATTGCCCAGAAATTACCTGCCTAGGGAGAAAAGCAATGCCAGAAATAAATTAATAGTGTTAAGATTAGCAAAATTGGGGAGAGAATATTGGGAAGCTATCAATTTTCATAATGTTGAAAAAAATAACTAGAATTAGGCAAATAAACAATAAGAGTTTGTAGTGAGGTGGGGAATTCAATTAAAAAGAATTGCATGTATTCTGAAGAATGGGATCTCATGGGTGGGAATTCAGATGTATGGCATGAATCCTTGCAGATAGCAGGGCAAATCCTTTCAAAGCCCCAGTCTTTTGAAATCATGTAAATCACTCTCCAGTTTTACTCTGCCACTGACTGGCCAACAAGTTAACATAGGAAAATGTTCACATTGTCATGTTTGATTTTATTCTTCTCTTTGTTTACTAAGTCCTAATAGAACTTCCACCATGCCAAATAAAATATCCTGATGAAAGATCATGGCTATCTTCATGAACTTAAATGTATGACTAGGACAATGTGATGAATTACAAAAGAGAAAAATTGTGCAATTACAACCAAGAGAAAAAAAAATGTATATCTGGTTGCATTTTTCAACTACTTTGAAAATCTTCTATATTACATTGTCTTGGAGGCTTGATAAGAAAGTTGTATTTTGATCCAACTTGATGATCAGTGTCAGAGGCCATGTAAATGAAAAAGTTTTCCAAAATAAAAGTAACCAGATACCTGATACCTGATTACCTGATTACCTGATACCAGATACCTGATTACTAATTATTAGTTCCTTTGAAATAAATATTTAACTTGTTCTCCAAATGGTGTGATTATTTAGAAAAAAATGTAATTTTTAAAAAAAATTTCTTAATATAATCCTGAAAGGTGGACACTGAGGAGGAAACCTCCTGAGAAGAAGCCACACCTTACACAGAATTCTACCAGGCTGATTAGCTGATTAGCACTTCAGTGACAGTAGAGAGGTTGGAATGTTGCAGGTCCGGGATCTAATTAAAAGTTTTCTTGGGCTTCAACTCCTTACTATCCACTTATTACCCAACTGCATGTCTGTTCTAATATCCTTGTGACTGTTAGGAAGTTCTATTGGAAGAGATGACTAGTTCCCACCAAGCTTAAAGCAAAGAATGTCAGAGAAACCTATGGAGGAGATTCTGCTTTTGCTACAACCTGCCTATCTGTGGTACCTTTCAATGTATTTAGAAAGTATATTTATTTATAACTTTGTTTCTTCTATTGCTATAACCAGCTTCATGAGAGTGGCACCATGATAGAACTCAGAATTTGGGGTGACTTAAATCTGAGTTCCTGGTCCATAGTCACTTGTATTTGGTTTCAGAACAAACTGTTTCAGCCCCTTTGAGGGAGCAACTGTGTTTTTTGTTGTTTTTTTTTCTTGACAATGCTTTCTCATCTCATCTTCGTGGAATCATTCCAGCATTCACAGCATCTCTGAACACAAGAGGAATGCATTAGATATGCTCTGTATTTAGATGCTTTGGGAACACCGTGGAATGCTGAAATCATAACAAGCTTCTGCTGTAGTTCTGATCCCTCCTCCTACATGGCCTTGCTTGTTCCATGTAACCCATAACTTTATCTCTAAAACAGAAATGATAAAACCCAGACAGTTTTCTCGGTTGCATGCTGTTTCACGTCTCGGTGGCAATAGAGAAGTCTACTATTTACCTAGCTTGTTGAAACAAAAATATGAGGAGAGGAAAGTAGAGTGAGTCTCACAATTACATTAAATTCTCCAGTCTTCCTAACTCTCCACACTTATATCTAAGAGAGTCCCATAATTTATCTTGTAGCTCTAGAAGTGAAGTAGGACATAGTAATAAGAATGTCACAATATATTGGCTAAATCAGAATACATGCTTGACTATAACCTATCCACTAAGAAAATGTTTTGTGGTAAGCTCTGGACTCAACCCACACCTGCTGTAGTAAACATTCAAATATGGTAGCTACCATCATTCTTGTTTTGAAATCTATGTGAAGATAATGTTTTTGACCCTGGCCAGCAGTTTCCTGCCAGAGAAATATTGCTAAGCCAGCATTGATGTTACATTGTATTCTGGCTACCCACACGAGGATCTGTTTGGCCAAAAACAACCAAATAGCAATTATCCCTAGAAGCTTAAGTCATTATTGCTAGTGAAATGGAATTACATTGTTTCACGCTCAGCCTTCTCCTTTTTTCTAAGAGGCTGAGAATATTCTTTGAGATAAACTCATAACTTAGTAACAATATTTCTGAGGTTGCTTTGTTCTCTCTTTCTCTCTCTGAATTGTTATTTAAATACGTATATTTAAATTTGAAACCTGTCCCTCAGACTCTGCATTACCACAGTCTTTTACAGTCAGTGTTTCATCCAGTAGGTCAACTTCCCCTGTCTTTCTTACTTGCAATTGGTACCACTGAGTCACTGATTTCCTCATCTAGGAGTGACTGTGGATTCCTCTCTTTCCTAAGCAGTTTTTTTTTTTTTAAATGCAGGTCCAGCCTTTAACTTATTCCCCAAATGTTCATTGACTATGTGATCCTAATGCCTGGATTTTGTCTTTCATCATGTTTTTTACATTTACAGGAAATAGTCCTATCTGTTGATCTTTAATCTACTGTACTATAGTGTTAGCACCCTTCACACTGCCTACAAAATGCCTAATTTTTTAAAAAGTGCAGATGTAATCATGATCTTTCCAAGATCGGAATCCTCCAATGAAATCTACTAAAGAAAGGCTACAAATTTAAAGTGTTTTTCATCACATTTAAACAGCCTTGGCATCAGATCTCTGTCTAAGTGCCAAACATCGTTTTGTTCCAGTTCCTTTCTGCACTGTGCTGGATTCAATATTTCTTCTGGACTAGGCCAAATGTCAGCCTCAACTTCTTACTTCATCCTTATTGCTGTTCTAATAAATCAGTCTGTCCTGAAATTGGCTGGGACCACCAGACGCCTTCTGAATATGCCTCAGCTTGTATCTCATACCATAGTCTTTCTTCCCTGAGGGCTCTCTGCTGTGAAAACATGTGGCCCTGTGAAGAAGCCTCTTACCTTCATGAATGATCACTCTGAAAGTGTGGAAGATTCATGTGTAGGCTGCCTCCTTGATATGTGGGAGACAGAACCTCGGGGCAACAGGACAGGGAATTTCACCAACCTCTACTGCAGTCGTGCTGGCTTGCTCATTGCCGCCTACCTAAGTGGCAACACAACACTTATATTTCTGTCCTTTCCCATTTCCTCTTCTAACCCCATACCTTCATCATTAGGAGGGGTGCCGTTCTGTTAGTTTTGTGTTGAGACAGGATATCACCATGGAGCCAGGCTGGCCTTGAACTCATAAGCTTCTCTCTTTCACTTCCCAACGGCTGGGATTATAGTACAGCAATAGACTTATATCTTCCTTCCATTATTTTTTTGGCCTTGTGATTACTCCCCAAATAAATTACCTGCATGTAAGCCTTTACCCAGGCTCTGGTTCCACATAAGTGTAAAAGTTTCTAGTTACTAATAACATATATATATATAATCTTTGTGATTGGAATTTAGAGTTGAATTGCTGGCAGATCAGAAAGAAATTTCCTGTCACTTATAGAAACGTTTATCGATCTTTGGAATGCCCTGGTGCAGTTATTAAGGCTCTTGCATGATATGGATTATGAGCTTTTGGTAGAGGGAAAGCTGGCTGATTCAGTATCGCAGGCAATTGACTGACATGAAACCTTTCTTAATCTTAAGGAGTCTTTTCCTACATCACACTGAACTGGGTTCTTCTGTGCCTTTGAACCTTAAAATCAGTTACCAGAAAGAAAAACACCATAGTAAGAGATGGGCAAGCCAGAGCCAAAGAGTAAGAAATGAATCATACAAAGCTCTAGCCATAGCAATGATTTTGGTATTGATTTATGATACTGGTGATAACATTAAAAGATCAGTTGTCATATCACAAGCCCAGTCATGGATATTTTTTGAAAGAAAAAACTTATGAGGTGAATCCTTGTAGAGGATGACTGTGAGCAAACTTTACTTCACTTTGTAAAGGTAAATGGCATGTATGGATATATATGGATTCATGGCTTCCTGGTGAGGTAGAAACTAGTACGATTAGAGGAGGAACAGAAAGGAAGTCTGCACAGAATGCTTACAAGTGGATCTGTGTGAATAGAGACAAGCCCAGAAGAGACAAGACGTACTCAATAATAGCAAGGGGGAATGATTTTTCTTATAGATTTCTGCTGGCCTGATATTGGCACAATGAGCCTGTGAATGAAGTGAGCCTAGTGGCAGAGAATGTCTATGTGCATTTCTTGAAAGCATAGATTAATCCAGGTGCCCTTGTGGTCACAGAGGCAATCTTTGAGCATCAAAAACCAAATCTGAGCCTTTGTGATGGCGCCTTCCTTCAAATAGACCAGCCAGTCTCTTGATGGATGGTTGATTTTATCAAACCTCTTCAGCTCTAAATGAAGAACTAGCTGGAACTGTGCTACATAAACGGGTATGAGTTTCCCTTTTCTTTTGCACTATAAGCTCTCACAGTTTTCAGGCTTGGAGAAGGTTTATAATTTATAATAATGGGATCTACTTGCCTTATTACTTATTCCATCATTACGAAGCAACAAGTTCAGACTAACGCCTTACTGAAAACACAAGTAATGAACTAGTTTATGAATACTGTCCTTGAAGAAGCAGGTTACTTTCAGAAAAAAAACACATGTACATTAAACCAATGACCAGAAGATGATGTGGGATGCAGAAATCTAGGAAGCAAAGGGAGTGGGAGAAACACTTTTGCCATCACTCAGTGAAGCCCACTTGTAAAGCATATACTTAATTTGACCTTGACTTAAGGTATTATTTTACTGAAGGGTTGACCTCTGGAGTAAAAAGAAGGTATTGTATGCTATTTGAAGGTAAGTCTATCATATTTTTAGTGTGTATTGTGGGTGTTCGATGTTAGCAACAAGAAAAATGATTCAAATACATGCTTAAGTAATTGATCATGTCCAACAATAGGAGTTAGGGAAATGGTTGTGAAACAATAGAACAAGCGAAATATTTTACAAACAAGGAATTGCTTGTACATACTTTTCTTGTTTTATAATCAGTAAAAATGACCGTTAGGCAAATATAATCATCATGACCAGCCAAGAGCACAGTCAAAAGCCCCCAGAATTGAAGGTCTTGGACAGTCTTACTAAACAGGCAACCAAACCATAAATGGCAAAGTAACATAGTACACACACACACACACAAATGGATAGTGTATTTGTCTGCTAGTACATCTGCATCAAAAGACCATAGGCTGGAAGGACTTAAACAATTGAAATGTAATGCACACAGTTATAAAGTATATTATCAAAGTGCTAGCATGCTCACTTTTAGTGAGGTCTTCCTGCCAGCAGGAAGATGGCTGTTTTCTCCCTGTACATGCATGTGACTGGGGAGAAAGGGAGAGTGTGGGAGACAGATATACAGGGAAAAGGAGAGGAGAAGAGACTATTTCTCGCAGTTTTCTTATAAGAAGTCTAATCCTATCTGATCCTGACCTTATTGCTTTATTTAAATTTAATAACTCCTATAAAATTATCTTCTAATATAATCATCTTTGGAGATCACCGTGTTAACGTCTGAGTTTTCAGGGATGTGAGTAGATGTAGGCGGTGTAAACGCGACAGAAGGATTTTCAGATTTTCCTCAGGACTGGCCAGAGCATGAAGGACTGGAAGGAGCTAGCTTGACTGGCCAGCTTTAACATCTGGCAATTGTTTTGAAGGGGACTCTGTATTTGATTGTACAGCCTGAGCAACATAAGAATTGGATGGCTTATGTACAGTTTTAGATATCTTCTGGTCAGTTGTCAGAATCATTTCAAAAGCCTCTGATAGTGACCTGCAAGGGCAGGCAAGAGTAGGCAGTTTAATAATGCCACATGTACTGACTTAGCCTCTCTTCTTGATTCATTTTCTACTGTCCATCATTTCTGCGTTCTAGTCTCACCTTTAAATAGACTGTCCTGGGTGAAGAATTTGTTACTGAAGCTTTTAGTGGGAGAGCTTCTGTTAAGATACTTATTTTAATTATCATATTCCACAAGATGTCTCCTAGCAAAATGACTAACACACTGTGTGAACCAACAAATATTTATGCCATGTTATGTAGGATTTCTAGTTCTTCTGGTTCTTTCTCTAGGAATTTTCCTCTGTCCCAACCATCGTCAACAGAATTAACAGCTGTAATAACTCTGCTCAGTTTTTTGGTTTTTTTGTTTTGTTTTGTTTTGTTTACTTATTTTTAACTGCACTGAGTAAGTTCCCCTGAGGACCTGTAGAGAATAATGCAATTCAAACACCCAACAGTTTGATTTCTGTGAATATAGGAAGAACATGTATCCTAATTATCACTGGATATACTGAGGACAATACCTGACTTCTAATCAGGCATAAGTAAATACAGATAACTTATATGAGCCTAGTATTAAAAGTGCGTACATCTCTATCTATCAATGTATGCAAAGAGAAAAGTAGAGAATTTGAAGATGGAATGTTTATGAGTAGGAAGCAGATGGTTCATGTTTCATTACTCAGAAGACAATTTCCAAGGAAAATCACCAAAATGGTTTAGCCAGCACTTGAGTAAACAGCTTTGTCTTATGCTGTTGTTTTCTTTTCTCTTCAGCATGACTGAACTTCTGTGCTAATATACCGCAGAAGAGGTCAGGGATTCTCACATGTTTCCATTGGACTCTGGATATAACCCACTCTAAATCAATAAATATTTGATATCAATGATTTGATTTCCTTTTGACCTCTTTTACTAAAACTTTTTTGACACAATAGTAATTGTACTACATTAAAGGTATATAGCACACTGGTTTTTTAGAGTTAAGTTGACGTCTCAACTACAAAATGATTTTCTGAAACTAGTAATTTATTTTAAAGGAGGCCTGGGAATGCTTGACACCAGAAAACGAAACAGGAAAACAAAACATATAGTTTATGATGTAGGGTTCTAGAACAATAATGCTTGAAAATTATTGGGTTTGATGTGTTTTGATTGACTAGAGAAAAGAATGTCTTTAGAAAGTTTAACCATGGAAACAATGTCAGGACCACTTTGGGAGCTGATAAATGGTTTATCATTACAGATCTGAGTTGGTCTCTGATTTAAAGACCATTTGTCCAAACTGTTTAATTAAGTAATCAAGTTCAAGGAAGTTAAAGGACTTGCCCAAAGCATATTAACAACAGGACTCCAATTGAAATCAAATCTTCTGTCTCCAACACCAGAATTTTATTGCATCAAAATGTTAAGAGAGCAGGGCAGCCAGCACAGCAAGTGTGTACTGGATCTCAATTCAAACCCTGGTGGTTTACAAGTTATAAACCTTCAGATTAACTCCTTAATTGAGTTCAGGGAATTAGCGAGGGTTTCTGATTTTATACAAACAGGGTATAATAGTTTCATGATCTAGCATGAAATAACACTGTACCTTGCATTATTATTATTATAACTATTATAGTTTCCATTAAGTTAAAAAGTAGCATTTTTTCCTCCAATTTTATTACCTACTTCTTTCATTTAGTAATTTTTACAAGTTAAAATGAGACTGGAGACTCTATGGGGAAATGCAGTTGAAGACACTGCTAAATTTTAGAGTAGATATGTAAATACACTACACTTTTTTTTTTTTTTTCAAACCGAGGACTTTCTGTAAAGGCCTTTTTATGTGGGTGAAACCAACCAGCTGTAAGCAGTAAGTGGAGAGGAACGGGGTAGGAGCTAATATCAGAGCATAGACAGCTTGTAAAGGTGGAAAGTCCCAGAACACTCCCCCCCTCCTTAAGTTCCCAACTCCCACATATGTCTGGAGCAGCGTTTTACATTCATGATTCCCACGAAAATGAGTAATTAGGTAATTGCGATGCTACAGGGACAGGGAAGTCCTACTTGACATAATTGTTAACAAATTATAATGTTTTTAACCTCTGGTAATCAAATGGAGTCTAATTTGATGCCCATGATGGGTCATTTTTGTTTGTACTCAAGGAGACACAGCTCTGTAGCCTAGGCAGTGGGATAAACACTCGGAGAACCTTGAGTCCCCAAGCTCATCAGGATCCTGGTGAGCAGCTCAAGGGTGCATTAAAGCAAGACCGGGTGATAACCGACACTGTGGCACGCCGGACACACCTACATATACAGTCCTGACTATGCATTCTAATATGTGTGTGTTGTAGACGACGTTAGATAGAACTCCTGAGCCTCGGTTTGTTCCGTGGAAACTAAGGGCAATAACTCTTCTATGCACATTGAATTATTACAATGATTGAGACTATATGACCATGTATGTAAGCTACCACAGTTGCGGGCACATAATATGTACTCAGTAACAATTTCCCTTTCTTCTCTCCTCTCTCCCCTCTCTTACTCTATCCATCTTTCCTTCCATTGATTAGAAAATTAATCTAGAGAATTTATTATACGTTTACCTGGAATTCTTGAACTAAACGCATATATATTTTGAGTTTCCACCAGTGGGCAGGCAAATCCTTTCATAGCTAAGTGTATATTTTTGGCAATAATTTCCTGTTGAATATCCTCTTTGAGGTCCATTTTTATAAAATACCACCAACAAGCATGGGGTTAAAAAGGGACCATGGATGCAGACCTTCCCATGACGTCAGCTCACTCCTGAAGAAAGGTTCTGGGAACTTAAAATGAAACCCATTGAAGAGGCAGATTCATGAGGTACCATGCAAGCGGAGCTTGATTTTTTTATTTCTTATGCCAAGCTGAGTAAATCACGCTTGATGTACTCTTCTGTAGATTTAAAGTCTAATGTTACTTTTAAAAGACAGTGTTTTATACTCAATGATAAAAGCTACTCCTGGCCTTAGTCAAAGAGTTCTATTTTGCCATAAGTTATGAATTCAGAGTCTCACAGCTGCACAAGCTACTAGGAGTAAGTGTTGGTTGGGGGACAATCCTTAACTCGGTCATTTATATTCTCATCTATAAAGCTCAGGGAACACTGAGGAAATTGTGAAGGAACTATCTACGAGCTGGAGGACAGGCTAAGAAACATCATCATCTCGACTGTTCTCCCCTAGACACAATTATTACAATCATGAACCCACATCTACAGTGTCCTGTACTAAGTGGAGCTAGCCTAACCTAAGTCAGGCATGGATGGGCGGAGGACATAAGGGGGACCTACTATTGGCTACTGACAGATTACTGAAGAGAGGAAGTCACTGTTTTTAGTTGTGTACCCATCATGCTCTGCTGATGCCATCATGCTCTAATGGAGAGCTGTGAATTCATGTTCACACACATGCAGGGCAGGAACCTGGAGTCAAGAGCTAATATAGAAGCCAAGGCTTGCCCAGCCTGTTTTCTTATGGAACTCAGTACCAGCAGCCCAGGGATAGCACTACCCACAATTGATCGGGCCTTTTTTCCGTTGATCACCAAATAAGAAAATGCCTTACAGCCAGATTTTATGAAGGCATTTTCTCCATTGAGGCTTTCCTCTCTGATGACTCTAGCTTGTGTCAAGTCGGCATACAACTAGCCAATTCATTAGATATGGATGTGAGTGGGAGCACTTACACCATGTATGGTGATCAGAAGGTTCTCTTTGTTTTTTTACTATGTGAGTCTTAGGACTTGAACTTACTCCATCAGGTTTGGAGGTAGTTACCTTTACAACACTGAACTATCTCACTAGCCCCAAAGAACAAATTCAATTAATAAGAAGTCAAACTCATTTTCCAAAGACTTTCTTTTCCAAAAAATGTACAGAATTCAACTGCCATCTGTGATTGGAAAGGTCAGTTTCTGCCCAATTATCAATTCCCCTAAGTTGTGCTCATTCATATTAAAAATATTTAAAGTCATAAATAATATCACACAGCTCTGGACCCTGGGAGCTACAGTAACGACCCTCATGGAAAATATGTCAGTGGCTGCAGTAATGGCACAAATGCACGTTAGTATCTTAAATCTGGCTAAGAACCCATGGGTAGGGAATGCAAATATTCTAAGGGAAGGTCAGCTACAATCATTTTGCCACAAGAACATAGTATCAAATTACTTCCTAAACCATATACTGGTACAGCATTCAGACCACATCAGAGAAGTTCCTTGGTGCACTAGAATGTGCTTAATGCAGAAACTCACAAGTAAGCAAAGGACAGTAAGAGTCTGTGAAATGCTCAGCCATAAATGGGTCTCCTATATTGCCTCTCTTCCCACAAGGTTCCAGGACATTGCAGAGGAGGGTCCAAAAGACTGTGGGAGCCAAACTCTCAACCTCTGACTGAGATTATGTTTAGGCACTTGTTAGTTTTCCTTTTTTCACTTGCTAGTTTATATATTACTTTCCCCAAAGATTAGTATCTTTTCAGAGCATATGTATTGTTATTTGTGTCTTTATTCTTTTATATTAATAATTATACAATAATCAAATAGCATTTCTTATTCTGTTTTCTTTGTTTGTTTGTTTGTCTGTTTGTTTGTTTTGAAACAAGGTCTCTCTATGCAGTCCTGGCTGTCTTAGAACTTGCTATGTAGACCAGGATGACCTCAAATTCACAGATACCTGCCTGCTTCTGCCTCCCAAGTGTTAGGTCTAAAGGTGTATGCCACCATGCCTGGCATTCTGATTCTTAAACACATAAACCTCATATAGTTGAGTATCCTTGCAGGATGCCACAAGATCTGGTCCAGGGGAAGACTACAGACTAAATGTGTGCTCAAAGTAACTTCATGAGATGAGTGTTATTAGCTTTCTAAAAAAGTTAAGAATTCTGTGGAAACCAGAATTCTAGAGGAGAATAAAGTCAAACATACGGGTGGTGAGCTTCACTCTGAGCTGTTTCTTGTTCCTGAAATGCAAATAGTTTACTTCAAGGCCATTGGGATGTTTCAAAGCCATTAGTATTCCAAGAGGGGAGAAAACATTTCAGAAGTTGCTCCTGATAGCCGACCTCCTGTACTTTGCTTGGAATTAAACTCAGCCTGTATTTCCTGCAAACGTTCTCAATTCTCTACAGACACAGAAAGAAATTGCTTCCACATAGCCATCATGCTGGAAGACCTTGACTAAGATTGTCCTGAAGAAAAAAAATTATTCTTCACCCCTAGGGTCACTTGATAGCTAAAACAGGCTTCTTCTCTTTCTTTTAATCTGTTCTGCTTCACTGACTCCCTTTGTGTGTTTTTGTAAAGGTATTGCCTTGTTTACTTTGATGGTGGCTCAACTAATTGAATACAGCAGTGAGTTCCCTCTTCCTTGACTCTTTTGGATGTTTCCACTACCCCAGTGGGAAGGGTCCCCAACAGACAGCTCAGCTTTGACTTATTTGCTTAAAAGAAACTTCTTTAAAAGTTACTGCTTTCTATATGGCTGTTAAAAGTTCTCACACTGAGCTGTACAGAATAAGGTAATAACATCTCTTGTAGTAATGTTATTTTTTTTCTTTTGGATAGAAGAATACCTCCTAATAGTAGAAGAATGGATATTGGCTATCTTGTGGCTTGAGTTATAAGTCTGTGTGTATAGTGATTGAAGGGCCAGACTTTTTTTTTAATCTAAGAAATGTACCTATATATTAAGTTAAAACCAAATAAATAAATAAACAAACAAACAAACCAGTTAGGAACATTACTGTGAAGAAAGAAACCATTGACTTAGAATCAAGTCATTCCTTTAAACATTGGAATGATTTGTTTCTGGCCTGATGGTTAAGCAATGTATCCCAGTTCTTTCCCAGGCGCCCATGTGTGCACACATGCTCTCACATACTCCGCAGATGAGAAAGGCCTTTCATAGCCAGCTTCATAATCAAGGATCTTTCATCATCGTCTTTCACTGCACTCACCAATTCAAATATGTGTGACAACACATTCTTAAAAATCATTTTGCTATATAAAGATTTCATTTGTAGATGCATATTTTAGAAGCAGGCTTCTGTCCTGTTGCTCATCTGCATCGATATCCCTACACAACAAGTTCCCAGAGCTCAGGGTTTTCCAGGCTTCTATGTTTAGAATGTTGAGATGAGTCACCGTGTCCACCTGTAAGTGTCATAAATAGATGATATAAATATGCCTGCATAATGTGACTCAAAACACATCTCCATTTTTAGCTTTAGTTCAAACAATATTCATAGTTCCAAGAAACCTGTGGCTTACAACTTCAGGGTGAGTAGGAGGAGAATACCGGAAAACCTAAAGCCAGTGTTCCTTGTCTGCTGGTCCAGCCATACTGAAGGAGCCTGTGAGAAGGTGAAGTGGAGGAGGAATGACAGGAAAACCTGTTTTCCATGTACTCCCTCAAATTTGCGTTTAGATGCTATGGGAGTGGGTGGTTCCATTCAAGCCCTTCTCTGTTCCTGGAATGTCTGTCACTGTCCTTCTCTGATTGTCTATTCTCATTCACCAGATGCGAGCCTCAAAGAACTCAAATAATTAGACGCCAAGAAAAAAAAAAGCCAAATAAAAATGGGGAACAGAGCTAAACAGAGCATTAGAGAATTCTCAACAGAGGAATTTCTAATGGCTGAGAAACACTAAAGAAATGTTCAATATCCTTAATCATCAGGGAAATGCAAATCAAATTGACTCAGATCTTAGACCAGTCAAGATGGCTATGGTCAAAGACTCAAGTGACAGCACATACAGCCAGGTTATGGAGAAAGGGGAACAGTCTTCCATTGTTGGTGGGAGTGCAAATTTGTACAACCCCTTTGAAAATCAGTCTAGAGGTTTCTCAGAAAACTGGGAATAGCTCTACCTCAAGACCCAGCTACAGCACAGCTGGGCATATAGCTGTGGTGCGCCACCATACAACAAGGACATTTGTTCAACTATGTTCATAGAAGCTTTATTCATAATTGCCAGACGGACAACCTAGATTTTCCTCAGCTGAAGAATGAATAAAGAAAATGCATTATATTTACACAATGAAATTCTACTCAGCTACTAAAAACATGGAAATCATGAAATCAAGGAAATCATGAAATTTTCAGACAAACTAGAAATGTCATTCTGAATGAGGTAACCCAACCCCCCAGAAATGTACATGTAATGTACTCATTTATAAGTATACATTAGCCATAAAGTACAGGATAACCATGCCACAATCCCCAGACCCATCGAAGCTAAGTAAGAAGGATGCCTGAATCTCACTCAGAAGGAGAAGTAAAACAGGAGGCCTTGAAGATAGTTGGAGGGAGGAAACTGGGTAGGAGGGGCTATGGGAAGGGGAGCAGGGGTGGAGATTAAGAATACAGAGAGCAGGGTAGAGAGGGTCAGGTGAGAGAGTGGAAATTGGAGGTAGAGCATCTCTAGAGTGTGCCAGAGACCTAGGATAGGGGAGGCCACAGGAAATCTGTAGGGTTCACCCTAGCTGAGACTCCTGGCAGTGCAGGATGTAGAGACTGAGGTAGCCAGGCAGTATTTCCTGTGGAAGTATAAGGGTACCACACCCACAAAATCTTCAACCCAAAATGTGTCCTGTCTACAAAATGTGCAGGGAAAAAGATGGAGCAAAGACTAAGGGACTGCCCAACCAAACACTAGCCCTACTTGAGACTCATCCCATGGGAGAGAACATGGCCCTGTTAATGCTATTCTGCTATGCTTGTAGACAGGAGCCTAGTATACTTCCTCTTAGAGGCTTCACCTAGTAGCTAATGAAAATCAGTGTAGAGACCCAAATATTAGACAGAGCTAGGGGAGTCCTATGGAAGGGTTCGGGGAACAATTGAGGAAGAGGGATCAAGAACTCCACAAGAAGACCTACAGTATCAACTAACCTGAAACCATGGGGGCTCACAGAGACTGAACTACCAACCAAAGATTGTGCACAGACTGGTCATAGGCCCCTGCACGTATGTAACAGATGTGTAGCTTAGTCCTTCTGTGGATCCCTCAACAACCAGAGCAGGGACCCTTTCCAATTCTAGTGGCTCCATTTGGATCCCATTCCCCTAACAGCTGCCTTGTCTGGCCTCAGGGGGAGAGGATGCTAGTTCTGTAGTGATTTAATGTGCCCACAGTTGGTGCCCATGGAGGACTTCCCCCTGTCTGGGGAAGAGAAGCAACAGTGTGGGGAGGAGGGTGCAAATGGAAGGACTGGGAAGAGAGGAGGGGCTGTGATCAGAATGTAAAGTTAATAAATAAGTTAATGGAGAAAAAAAAGAAATTGTCCAAAAAATGAATGGAATTGTAAAACAACAGCAAACAACAAAACAAAAACAAAGTTCTTTCTGAAAAAAAAAAAATCTTCCAGATTTCGGCCCGGGTAAGAGCTGTTCTCTTGTTTGTTTGTTTGTTTGTTTGTTTGTTTGTTTGTTTTGAGTATCTGTGATACAATATTCTACTACCTGCTCCTTATGCATAATGTCCTATTTTCCTTAGTTTTTAATTCGCCTTCCCATCCTGAAGTGTGAATCCAGTAAGGCAGGAATTAGACATAACATTTGGTATCTAATGGACACTGTTCATTTGAATATTTGAATAGACAATTAATAAAACTAAACAGCCCTGTTGAAATTTTAAATTTCCTCCCACCACTGAGTCAGAGTCTTCCTATGTAGCTCAGTCTGTCTTTGAATGTACATTCTCCTGCCTCCACATTCTGCATTCTGGGATCACAACACCATGACTAATTTATCTGGCTTCTTATAGAGTTGTAAAGATTTACGAGTCAACAAATAAATTGAACACACATTTCAAACAAAGAAACACAAACAACCCATTAATACATGAAAAATGCTGAGCACTTTTAGCTATAAGGAAAATACAAATTAAACTCCACTGAGAGTCTATCTCATTCCATTCACAATAACCATAAGGAAAACAGAGGACAACAAATGTAAGCAAATATGCTGAGAGGTTACTGATAACACTGTTGACAGAAGCATAAACTAATACTAATGTAAACTATGAAAATCATCCTGGGCATTACACAACAAACTAAAAATAGAACGAGTACATAACCCATCCATACCATGTGTGTGTGAATATCCAAAGCAATCAGTAGAGGTTACAATAGACAATTATTGAAGCCCTGGTAACAGTAGCCAAGTAGTAGAACTGAACTAGCTGGTCTATATGCAAAAGAGTCCTATTCAGCAATAAAAAACAAAAACATGTTATTTTCAAGAAGATGGATGGGCCTAGAGAGCACCTTCATAAATGAAATAAGCTCAACTCCAAACACAAGTACCATGTGCTTTCATGAACACAAGAAATCTCAAAAAATAAAGATATCACAGAGAGTGGAGAGGGAAATAAATAAAGGTAACAGGAAATATATGATGAGATGCCATTGTATTTATTATGAAAATGTCATAATAAAGTTCACTATTTTGTTTAATTAATATATAATAACTTAAGAATAACAACTGACTTTTGAGAGGAAAAAAAGTACATGGTATAATTTTTTATTTAGGAGGCTTCATTCATTTTCGAGTATATCTCTCATAAGATTCAAATCATGCTGCCTCTCTTCTTTGGTGTCATTGATTTCTTCTACCCACAGCCTAGTAACTTTCCTTCCTTCCTTTCTTCCTCCCTCCCTCCCTCCCTTCCTTCCTTCCTTCCTTCCTTCCTTCCTTCCTTCCTTCCTTCCTTCCTTCCTTCCTTCCTTCTCTCTTTCTTTCTTTCTTTCTTTCTTTCTTTCTTTCTTTCTTTCTTTCT
>NW_026596079.1:22505945-22508460 GCF_907164565.1 Psammomys obesus | reverse complement strand
TCTTTCTTTCTTTCTTTCTTTCTTTCTTTCTTTCTTTCTTTCTTTCTTTTTTCTTTCTCTTTCTTAAATTTACTTTACATCCTGATTGTAGCCCCATCCCTCCTTTCCTCCCAGTCCCACTCTCCCTTCCTCTTCCCCTCCTCTATTCTTCAGAAAAGGGGACCCCCTCCCCAGCTCATCAACTTCCATCAGGACTGAGTGCATACTCTTTCCCTGTGAGCTGGCAAGGCAGGTCCACCAGGGGAAAGTGATTTTAAAAAGCCTGCAGCAGAATCCATGTAGGAGACAGCTCCCCATTTCTCTGCTCCTCTTACTAGGGAACCCACGTGAAGCCTAAGTTGCCCATCTGCTACATCTCTGTAGGCACCCTAGCTCCAGTCTATGCATGGTCTTTGGTTGGTGTTTCAGTCTCCACAAGTTGCTCTGGGCTCTGGTGAGTTTACTCTGTTGGTCTTCTTATGGAGCTCCTATCACTTCCAGGTCCTTCTATCCTTCCCTGCACTTTCCCGCACTCCTTACACTTTGCCCAGTGTTTAGATTTTGAGTTTCTACTTCTGTTTTGATCTGCTGCTGGGTGGAGCCTCTCAGAGGACTGCTAGGCTATCTGTGAACATGGAAGAATATTATTAATAGTGTCAGGGATGGCTCTCTCCCATGGGGGTGGGTCTCAGGTTGGACCAGGCATTGGCTAGACATTCTCTCAATCTCTGCTCTATCTTTATCCCTGCACATTTGTGGGCAGGGTAAATTTTGGATCTAAGTTTTTGTGGGTGGCTTTGTGTTCTTCTCCCTCCACTAGGAGTCCTGTCTGGTTAGGGGACGTCCTCTTCAGTCTCCATGACCCCTGCTACTAGGAATCTCAGCTAAAGTCACCCCCCCATATCTTGCCAAAAGCCTACCCTGTCTTAAATCTCCAGTTTGTCTCACAGATAACCCCACCCACGGTTTCTATTCTCTCTGTAGGACTCTCAACTATGAACTGTTCAGTTGTAGCATGGTTCACACTATTCCCTCCTTTGGTCCTATGTCACCAGCTACTGAAGGTCATAAACCAGAGCTCTTCATCTTCTGCCTCCTCTGCTTTTCTTAGGAAGCTGGCATGGTGCTTAGAAAAGGGGAAAATCTCCTATTTTCTAAAAGATTGAAATGGTGGTTTATAAAAATACAGAGCAGCTATTCATCTAAGCAACATCTAACACGTATTTATTGAAACCCCAACTATTTACCAGGTACTGTTTTGGTGCTTAGAGTTCACCAATAAAATATTTCTCCTTCAAACAAACATTTTGGAAGTTTTAACTTTTCCAAGAACTACAGAAATGGCTTCCAGGTTTGTTTTGTAACTGTGGTTACCAAAGAAATGTACACAAATGTTAGCACATGCTGCTGGGCGCTAGGGGTCGGATTCTAAGGTTGGGGTTAAGAGTCGAGTTCTTTTCCTTATGAATTGGATGACCTTGTGCCCTGAAAAGGTGTATTGAGTAAGGAAAACACAGGTAGTAGCTAAGTGAGCTGATGATTTCTTTGTTTGCCTAGGGTTACTATAGGCACAAACATCTGTACGAAGGCTCTGGTTCTTTATGCTTTGTTCACTCTGCACATCCCTGGATGTCCTGAAGGCTAACATCATGGACCAAATTGAATCAATTCTTTAAATTATATTAAACTAAACTTCATCTCCTAAAAAGTACCTAGTCCATTTTTAAAAGAAAATAACTCTTATTTTGTTATATTTAAATTCATCTAAAATGGATTTTATGTATGTCTGTTGTTTAAGCTGGAATCATTAAAAAAAAAATCCTATGAGCCCCATGCTGTGTTACCTCTATCTTTCTAATGATGCTACTTTAGTTGATGAGTGATTAAACAGCAAGGACTTGTTCATTGCGAGCCATTTTGACTTTGTGGATGGTATTTGGCATGTAGCAATAGATGTCGATTGCTATTCAGTGGCAGGCTTTAGTTGTGACCCAGGAAGAAACTTTAAAAGAATAAACCTTCAATGTTAGTTGAAAAACCTATAAACTTTTGAGGGACAGAATTTTATGCCTTATGCTTTCTAAATTCTGGAAGCTGCCTTGGTGTAAATTCATAGTGTTCAGCCCATTTGTATTATTTTGTGAAAAGGCAGGTGGTGACTTTTTATTCCTCTAGCCCATGAAGAAGACTTGTATCAAATTATTTTCAGATTTATACTGATAGGACTTAACACTCCTTAAAGGGCTGTTAGGCACTGCAGACTTCATAAACAGTCTTCTCATTCTTCACTGAACTTTCCTCCCTGAAGATGAACTACAGCTAGTACGTGCAAGATGGGGACTCTCTAATGTATTTTAGGGGCAGGGAATGAATGTCCTCTAAACCAAAGCAATAGGCATGTGAAAGAATTAGTTGTGATGGAGCTGATAAAGGCTGAAGGCTTTCCTCTGGAGGAAAGAGATTAGTTAGTTCACTCCCTGCCTGTTCTCTCTCTCTCTCCTTCTCTCTCTCTCTCTCTCTCTCTCTCTCTCTCTCT
>NW_026596079.1:22455748-22505845 GCF_907164565.1 Psammomys obesus | reverse complement strand
GAGAGAGAGAGAGAGAGAGAGAGAGAGAGAGAGAGAAAGAGAGAGATGTTGAAGCCAGAGGATAAACTCAAGTGTCATTCTTCAAACAATGCCTCAAGAATGGAAGACCAGTGTGCCCCAGGGATTTCCTGGACCCACCTTCCCAGAGCTGGAATTCAAGGCACGTGCCAGCATGCCCAGCTTTTGTATGTGAGTTCTGAAGTTGAACTCAGGTCCTTATGCTGGCACACAAAGCCATTTTCCCAGTGCCAGGCAGATTTTAATCCTGGGTGAACATGCATTTTGGGTTAGGGTGTTTACTGAGCAACACCACCTTTTTGCTGTTCCCAGAGAAAACACTCTTCAGCAAAATTAATAAGTATAACATTATCCATGGCTTCCTGAATGCAGCCACTGCCACAAGAAGAAGCATGCTAAGAGGTCATGGCAGCAATATGGCTAGAAAGAAACTCTGCAACTAGTTTTAATCCTGGCTCTGACATTCACCAAGTCTAGTGTAGGAAAGTCAATTAACTTCCGAGAGACGGTGTACCTTGCTGCAACACAGCCACCAACACAATTCAAACTATTTTTTGAAGGCTACAGAGATCAATGCATGTAAAACAAGTTGGCCACCTGAAAGGCAGTTCCATGTGTGGTAGTTCATGTCTCCATTGCCCATAAAGCTGGCTTTGGTGCTAAAGTTGACTAGACCAGTTCTTGGTTGCTTTCTCCAGCAATCGCTGAATTCAAAATGCCGAGATTTTTCTCACTTCTCCCAGCAATATCTAAATATAAAATCTTGATATGTCAGAAGAAAAATAGAAGCTGTAACTGTCACGACCGGGATAGAGATGCTGTAAGTAAATTAAATGTGTTTTCGTGAACTGTAATGTGAATTTAACCCATTATCCAGAACGACCCTTTTTAAATGCATCAGGTCACGTAATTCTTCTATTAAATCCCTTCGTGGAGTACATCCCACTTGTACTAAATGTCTAATCTGCACAAGGCTCTCAGCATCCCATTTCTCCTACTCCTATGGGATCATCCCTGGATCATTACTTCTTCCTTTTGCTGAGAGGATGCCACCTGCCTGAGGCATCTTCCCCCGCTGCTTACT
This sequence comes from Psammomys obesus, assembly GCF_907164565.1. Taxonomy (NCBI): domain Eukaryota; kingdom Metazoa; phylum Chordata; class Mammalia; order Rodentia; family Muridae; genus Psammomys; species Psammomys obesus. The sequence goes on along the minus strand of NW_026596079.1, from coordinate 22,504,743 downwards.
CTGCTGCAAAAGATACAAGTGCTTTCTTCCAGATAAACACATAGTCTATATGTTCACGTTTCAAGTTTTCATTTGCTTCAGTCGAAGCCCTGATCAAAGCTCACTCTGCCCACCCTATTTCACACAAATTGCCCGACTCTGTTTACTAGTCTTGTTTGCTCTGTTTCACTGTTTGTTTGTTTGTTTTTTATCTTGCAGCACTTACTGAGTTTTGTGTTCCGTTTAACTCTATGCTTCTTGTTTGCTCTCCACTTCCCACTCATTCTCCCATACAAATATCAAGAATGCAAAGATTTATAATAACTTGTTTTGTTTATGTACTACAATTTTCACAAAAAGTAGATAAATGACTACTCCCATGCTATCCCAATGTTTCTAAGGGTAAGGACTTCAAGAGAGCCCATAAAAAAAAACATACAAGTTATGGCCCAGAATACTTCTAAAATGGAGAAGGTGAGGTTGCTTCAGAAAAAAGAAACTAAAACGAATTCCAAAGACTTGTTTTCAAATCTAGTTCCTAACCGCATTAACGCACTCAGTGTGCATCTTTGCCGTTCACTCTGTACTTTCTGTGAAAGTTGGAAAAACATTCTGATTTTAAACTGTAGTTATATTGAAACAGTAGATAACATTTAATGAAACTGCATATTAAGATTATTTTGCTGGAATTTTAAACTTGGTCATTAAGTCTTCTAGCAAAAAAAGAAACCTTCACATTCCATATTTAATTTTTAATCAATCCATTTAATGTCAAAATGCTTTGTGAGAACTGCAGTTGCAATCATTTGGAATGAGGAGTAGATCCATGACAAGCAGCATCAAGATTTGGGTTGCTGTCTTTTGTTTTAGAAGGCTACACCAGCGTTTTCGTACTGAGCTAGGCACTGTAAACTAAAACCCCCTCATGGAATACACTCCTTCTTGTTAATTTTACTTGCCAAAACATGTTTACATACTAACTTGAAATAAGCCAGTGGCAAAGTATGTGCTGGTACAGTTTAGGAACGACATTGCCTTTGTTTGAGGGCCATTCAATCTTCCATTCCAGGAAGATTGAACTTACATTTTCATGCATGTGGCCGGATAGGGTGTAGTAACATGCGACACCCAAGGCTGGTAAGCACCAAGTCTTCATTTCCTACCTAACTATTGTTTGAGGACGTTGGATTTGCTGTTGATGAAGAAAAACTCCACTGTTTGGAAAAAATAAAAGTAAAATAAAATATTAGAAAATTTAAATTATTCTCATTTCCCTGGTGATGGAGGTCAGTAGTGTTCTCTCTGACAATGAAGTTCATCACAGAGCCTGTGCTTTGGGTGGCCTCAGATGGGAATACATATATGGTAAAATGCTTAAGATTAAGCATCTTAATCTTAAGATGCTGGTATTATGTAGCAGCTTTCTCTGAGTTAAAACATTTCCTCCAAAAGATAAGAGAAGGGTCATGAGACTTATAAGGTAAAGCAATGTCACATGCAGGGTGCCTGAAGACCCCTCCTCGGTCTTGCAGAAGCAGTAAGCAACTGCTAATGGATGAGACTCTGACCACCATAGCTGCAGAGAGATGTTTTCAAGACTGAAGGAAGATACAGAATTCATCCAAACAGAATTCTTACATTCTTCTCTATTAACTCTCAAGAAGCCAGGGCAAGGTAATCCACAAGAAATTCCCAGAACCTTGTTACAGTGAGCTAGGGATTTGTATCATGACTAACAAAATATACTGCTTTCCATAAAATATTCATTCTGTTCCTGTAATAAGTATTTGTCTCTACCCATGCCATTTTTCAGAGCGCAGGCTCTAGCTATAATCTGCAGAGTCTGTTCTTAAAGAATGTGGAAATTGACTGCAAGGTCATGCATTTGATCTTTGCTTTCCAAAGCTAAATAGGGAGAAAGTGATACTGGAGTATCTGGCAATTCAATCTACTGAGTGGAAAATCTGAAATGTTCTAGTCTTCAACATTTGGTTTCAGACTTAACCGCAGAGATTTTAAGTTTCGGCTGCTATAGCCTCTATTACATAATCCCTGTGTACTACTCTCTGCCGAGAATAAATAAGCACTGAAGGATACCAGCATCTGAAGTGTGGATTCAGTGTTCTGTGGGTCTGTTGGGAAATATTCTCTGAAGTTAATTTATGGGGGCCGCCCATCTCTGAGGCCTTCGGTCAAGAACTTTTTACCTGGAGCAGTTCCTGGTGTATTTCCTAGAGTGATGGCCAGACAAGCTTGAAGAAAACATCAGCTTTCATAAAGCCCAGAGTGTGGACTCTGGACACAAAATGACTAAGCATAAATCTTGGCCACATTAAAGTATGAGATCTGAAAATTCCCTGGATCACCCTTAGATTTTAAGTAGGAAAAAAAATACCTCTGAATATTGAATAGAAAGAATACCTCCAGGTATTTAGTAGGAAGAGGCTATGTTATGTGTAGGTTCAGATGCTTGTCTGAGATTTATTACAGACCATATTACATGTGTATATTACGTATTCAAACCATGTCTATGCAGTAAGTGCTATCTTGACTCAGCCTTGGCAGATGGCAACAATGGTTACATTAAAACATCCCGATCCCACTGAAAACAAAAGTGATAGCTAGCATGGTTGACAGTTACTCCCCTTTTCTTCTCTCTGAGTAGTACACCACTGTTTGTGCCAGCATTGTATCATTCCAGGAGAATTAACTTGATATATCAAGCCATTCCATCCTCAAAAGCAATTAAATACTTTGTGGACCTTATGTCATCTAATTTCACCTCAAAATTTGATGTGGCTGACTGCCTCTTCAAACCTACTCCTCCTTTGATTTTGGCTTTACCTGGTTCCATATCTCAATCTTCTTCATTTCATGCAAGTTTTATTAAATGACAGTAGCATGATTATCATGAACAACTACAGTAAGTAGAAAAAATAACTTGTCCATTTGTAAATAAATTTTACAGCACTGGGCATTGGCCAAAGATTTCCTGTATGAAGAAGTTATACAACCATGACTGTTATAATCAGTTTATCTGGGTTCATCTGGTGGCTGTTCAGGAAGGGATCTCGAGAGAACAGTCTAAAATGGAGATTAACTTAGATTAACTTATAGGAAGTTTGTTAAGGAATGGCTTTTTATGTATTTTATATGTTATTTAAAATTTTCATATTTAAAAATTTCAATTGCTTCCCCACCCTGTTAAGATTGTCAGGGCAAGGATCATAGAAGGAAGTCAGTTTGGACAAAAAAAAATGGTAGCTGTGTTCTTACTGAAGAGAAGATATGAACTTTTTGAACTTTGTGAACATTTTCATCTATTGGTCTTTGGCTATATTGCTACTGTGGGAAGGGTGGAATGGATTTGGGTAATATGCTGGTCCCTTAATGGGGCTGAGAGCTGAGCGGTGCCAGAGGGCAGTATTGCCAGCCATCAAGGAATATTTCTTGATCTTAAAGGAAAAGGAGAATATCACCATTACTATTACCATAGCTCTATGTCCTTGGGAGATTAGTTTCCTTGTTCTTTACTTTGTACTTATAAAATAAGAACAATGAGGAAATATTCACCATGGAAACTAGAGCCATAAAGTCCATTTGGGAAGCCAGTAGTATCAAGGAAATTAGGGTTTCATTCTCTGAATCTACACCTTCATTCACTAATTCTTTGTCTTTTTGAAAGATGTTTACTATTAGTATTTATGAGAATAAAGACCACCCACTTAAAATAGAAATTATGTATGTGTAAAGGAGCCTAGAGAATCATCTCTGTTGTTCTTCCTTCAGAGTGGAAAAGTTTTGACTCACCAAAGTGAATATATCACTAAATTCTAATCAGAACCCAATTCATGTTCTTTAGATTGTGCTGGTCCTGGGGGCAATAGTAAAGAAATAGAAATGCTTTGCATTTCTTGGTAACTTTTAATCTAGCTAAAGAAAACAACTCCGTGTATAGTGATTGAAAGTGAAGAATAAAGACTGACTATAAGGCTGTTGTGTTTCTAGTCATCTAATTAAAGATTATTCATGCTCTTGTTGAGAGACTGGAACTCTTTATGGATTCATTTGTTCCAAATAGCGAGACCTGTACATAGTCAGCAATAGGGGTCGACCAGTGAGCCCACTAATGCAAAAATTTACAGTTTCCTCCCTTATTATAGATATGCTCTACATGGTAAAAATATATTTATATTCATGTTCCTTGGCCTGAACCTTATGAAATCCAAATCCTATTTAGACAATAATTTGCTTGAAGCCACTTCTTTATCTCCTTGTTAATAGTTTAGACAATAAACTATAAAATATGTGGAGCAGTAAAATGCGATAGCTGAATACTATGTAGGTGTTTTCAACTATGTAGGTGTTTTCATTGTAGTCATTTGTAATAATGCTTTTAACTATATTAGGTATGTGGTTATTGAGCATAATACTTTTATTTTAATAGAAATGTGTTTATAGGACTTGGTTTATTACTGGCTTTAATGTATCAGTAATGATCCAATAATTAAAAGGTACCATAAATGTTTTTAAGCTAACTGTGTATGTACGTGTGTATGTGTGTGCCTGTGTGTCTGCATGCATGTGTGTGTGTCTGCGCATATCTGTCTGTGTGATCTACAATATAAAATTTTGCTAGAAGTTTTCAGTATTTATAATAGCCTTGAATCCTGGTTCTGGTGTTGGCTAATTGTGTGAACATAGATTACCTATATGCCTCAATTTTCATCATTGATAAATGTAATCATAAAGCTCTTTTGCTGAGGTTGTTGAGAGTATTGTGTGAGTAAGTGTACACAATGAATTTAGAATAACAGTGCTCACATTAAGAAAAAATTTGAACATGGACAGGAATACCTATGGAATGAACCTTATTTAAGATTAAAGATGATCACCACCCTAACCCCTCATGTATAATTCTGAACTACTATAAGACATTATGATCACTAATCTATGTTTTATTACAAGATTTTAAATTTTCCCTGGTGGTTTTGAGATAGAATGACAGGTGAAAAACTCTAAGAGAATGTCGCGTTCTCCATCATCACATCAGATGAAAACTGTATCTAATAGTCCAATGCAGTTTTTAGAAAGAAAGATGTAACATAAGGACAATGTTGTGTAATATCTCAGACCAGATTAAAGAACTTTGGAGCTGTGATTGTACACACCTTTTTTTATAATTATAAGAATATATTGCTCTATACATGGAACTTCCTCCAAAATTCTGTCTCTGAAACACGTAGGTCAAATGAAATTGCTTGTACCAACAAATGATCATCAGTAACAAGATTATGGAAAATCTTTATTCACAAAACAGGCTGGTTGAGCACACACTGCCTTTCAGGTATCATGAAAGACCCAAGGGTACCAGAAAAAAAAAAAAAAAGAAAAAGAAAAAAAAAACATGTCAACCTTCTGGCCAAGAAAATTTTAGGAGGTGAAGGAATAAGGGAAGTAAAGATTAAAAATATCATTTTATAGCAGAGGTATGTAAAAGTCAAAGGTGCAGGTAGTGAGAAAAAGTTGATGTTGGACACAGAAAAAGTCATCCTCAGAGTGACAGAGTCTGGCTGTGTGTAAAAGGCCAAGTAGCAGTTAATCACCAAATAAGAGACTATCATGAGATCTCCTTCCAACTGAAGTAAATATGCTGTTGAACACTGAGGCCTATGGCCTGTGTGAGACAGGCTGTTGAAAGAATGCAGTAGAAAGGGTGAAAAAAAAAAAAAACAGAAGGGAAAACAATTAATTCAGTATGTATGCTTGCATTCATGGAATAATAAGAATTTACAAAGCACATGATTTGATTTCTTCTGGAAGGAAATCTGAGCTTTGGATGGTTTCATATGGCTATTAACCATATTTTTGTATACCTTCAGGAATATCATCAGCAATCAAAGGCTGGTTGTAATTAGTTCTGAAAAAGCAAACATATACCAGGGGAAAGTTATGAAATGTTGCTGGACTAATAAGATAATATGCAAGGCATGAACCGCATATTAATATGATTTGAGTGAAAATGGCTGAACCAGATGAGCTAAGATGTAAACTTAATTGTATACATGATGATGCTAATTTCTAGTGAAAAACCATGGGTGGACACTGGCATATTCTGGGAAAAGGAAAAAGAGCCATACAGATCCCATCTCGGTGACCTTTGATGTCCAAAGAACATCCTTTCCTGAAATGACAATTATTTTCTTCTTTGACTCATGTATGAGGATTGCTTGAAATAGCCATTTTGCATCTGAAGACCACCAGAAAGTTCAGAGAGGATTGAAGGGACCTTGCTTTTATATTCTGGGCTATAATTGTATTTTTCAAAAATTGTTAGTTGACAATTACATGGTTTGGGATTTGTAGTTATAATTGTATGGCAAAAATAATAAGAGAGTAACAAGTAGAGGTTATGTTAAGAGGCCCCGGGTGGTCCTGCGGTTCAGCCTTTGAAGTCAATTTCAATAGATATTCATGTGAAATAAGTGGAGTAAAGTGCTCCCATTTCAGTTACACAATGATATTACTTAATGTACTTATGTAGTTTCAGAAAGTTATATTTCACCTCTGAATATCTTCTATTTTGAAAATCAGAATTCCTACATACATAAACATAGTAAAGGCAATATACAGCAAGCCTATAGCCAACATCAAATTCAATAGAAAGAAATTTAAATCAATCCCACTGAAATAAGGGACAAGACAAGGCTGCCCACTCTCTCCATATCTCTTCAACATAGTACTTAAAGTCCTAGCCAGAGCAATAAGACAACTAAAGGAGATCAAGGGGATACAAATCTTAAAGGAAGAGGTCAAAGTGTCACTATTCGCAGATGATATGATAGCATATATGAGCGACCCCAAAAATTCAACCAGAGAATGCCTTCAGCTGATAAACACCTTCGGCAAAGTGGCAGGATACAAAATCAACTCAAAAAAAAATCAGAAGCCCTCTTGTATACCAAAGACAAAAGGGCTGAGAAAGAAATTAGGGAAACAACACCCTTCACAATAGCCACTAATAACATAAAGTACCCTGGGGTGACACTAACCAAGCAAGTGAAAGACATGTTTGAGAAAAACTTCAAGTCTCTGAAGAAAGAAATCAAAGAAGATATCAGAAGATGGAAAGATCTTCCATGCTCATGGATTGGTAAGATTAACATTGTGAAAATGGCCATCCGGCCAAAAGCAATCTACAGATTCAACGCAATTTCCATCAAAATACCAACTCAATTCTTTACAGACCTTGAAAAAAAGATTCTCAGCTTCATATGGAGAAACAAAAAACCCAGAATCTCCAAAACAATCCTGTACAACAACAGATCATCTGGAGGTATCTCCATCCACAATCTCAAGCTTTACTACAGAGCAATAGTAATAAAAACTGCATGATATTGGCATAGAAACAGAAAGGAGGATCAATGGAACTGAATAGAAGACCCAGAAATAAACCCACACACCTATGAATACTTGATTTTTGACAAAGAAGCCAAAACCATTCAATGGAAAAAAGACAGCATCTTCAACAAATGGTGCTGGTCCAACTGGATGTCTACATGCAGACAAATGAAAATAGATCCATATTTATCACCCTGCACAAAACTAAAGTCTAAGTGGATCAAAGATCTCAACATAAAACCAGATACTCTAAATCTGTTAGAAGAAAATGTGGAGAACAGCCTAGAACTCATTGGCACAGGAGACAACTTCCTGAACAGAACACAAACAACACAGGCTCTAAGAGCAACAATAAATAAATGGGACCTCATGAAGCTGAAAAGCTTCTGTAAAGCAAAGGACACCATCATCAAAACAAAACGACTGCCTACAGATTGGGAAAGAATCTTCACTAACCCTTTATCTTACAGAGGACTAATATCCAGTATATACAAAGAACTAAAGAAGTTGAAAAGCAGCAACCCAAATAATCCAATTAAAAAATGGGAAACAGAGCTAAACAGAGAATTCTCGACAGAGAAATATCAAATGGCAGAGAAACACTTAAAGAAATGCTCATCCTCATTAGCCATCAGGGAAATGCAAATCAAAAGGACCCTGAGATTTCACCTTACACCCATCAGAATGGCCAAGATCAAAAACTCAAGTGACAACACATACTGGAGAGGTTGTAGAGAAAGGGGAACCCTCCTCCATTGCTGGTGGGTATGTAAACTGATACAACCACTTTGGAAGTCAATCTGGCCCTTTCTCAGACAATTAGGAATAGCGCTTCCTTAAGACCCAGCTATACCACTGCTAGGTATATACCCAAAATTTGCTCAAGTACACAAAAAGTACATTTGCTCAACCATGTTTGTAGCAGCTTTATTTGTAATAGCAGAACCTGAAAACAACCCAGATGTCCATCAATGGAGTAATGAATACAGAAATTGTGGTATTTTTACACTAGGAATACTACTCAGCAATCAAAAAGGAAGAAATCATGAAATTTACAGGCAAATGGTGGGATCTAGAAAAGGTCATTCTGAGTGAAGTATCCCAGAAGGAGAAAGACAAACATGGTATATACTCCCTTATATAAACCTACAAGATATGATAAACATAATGAAATTTATACACCTAAAGAAGAAAGCAGACACGGAGTAAGATGATCAATCCTCACTTAGAAAGACAAATGGAATGTGCATTGGACATATGACAGGAGTCTATCGCAGAAGGCATCTGAAAGACTCTACCTAGCAGTGTTTCAAAACAGATACTAAGACTCATAACCAAACCTTCGGCAGAAAGGGAGTTAGTATGATATGGAAAGGATAAGAGCTCCACAAAGACAAAATACATCTGGGCACAGGGGTCTTTTCTGAGACTGACACTCCACCAAGGACCATGTATGGATATAACCTAGAACATTTGCTCAGATGAAACCCATGTTAGCTCAGTAACCAATTGGTTTCCCATAGTAAGGGGAACAGGGACTATTTCTGACAGGAACTCAATGGCAGGCTCTTTGACCTCCCCACCCCCCAAGGGAGGAGCAGTCCTGCTAGGCCACAGAGGAGGACTTTGCAGCCAGTCCTGAAGATACCTGATAAAACAGGGTCAGATGAAAGGGGAGGAGGTCCTCCCGAATCAGTGGACTTGGAAAGTGGCAGGGAGGAGATGAGGGAGGCAGGGTAGGATTGGGAGGGAATAAGGGAGCTGGATACAGCTGGGATACAGAGTTAATAAAATGTAACTAATAATAAAAAAATAAAATTAATTTTAAAAAAAGAAAATCAGAATTCCTATACTACACAAGGAAATAGATGGTTAAATTACATTACCAAGTATTTTTATTTTATATAACAAAATTAATTCATGCACATAATTTTCGAACAGAATCAACACTGAAAGCTGAGAATACCAGTCATTATTCTTTAGTGTCTCTTCCCAAAGGTGACCCATTCAAGTTTTTTCTCTGTATCTAAAAACAAAGTATAAGTTATCTCACACACACACACACACACATATATATATACATATATAATCATGGATGTACATAAACATACACTCATGGGTATATATAATAGGGATCCGCTCATACATAATGTTTGCTTTTATAAAAATAGGTTCATGGCACATGACAGTGCTTCGTTTTGTTTCATTTCTTCATGTGTATCAGGTCTTGGAAACTGTGATATCTTTACCCACATAGCTCTGACCATTTCCTTAGCATCTCTGTACCACTGTCTAGATGGACCATAATGTATCTCAACAGCTTCCTCTTTTCTCATAGTGATATTCACAAGCACAGTCAGTCACACAATGCAGGTGAAAGCAGCTGAATTTGTTTGTTTGTTTGTTTGTTTGTTTGTTTTCTGGTTATCGACATTCTTTTTCCTCCTCTAAGGCTGTGCCATAGATCTCCCTAGACTGAGAGCTGCAGTAACACTGTGGATTTCCACTCTTTTAAGCCACTGAGCAGAGCATGAAAATCAGTATGCTAAGATGATGGAAAATTGAACTTGGGCTGTGATATTTTGGGGGGGGGGGAGGGATGTAATTTTTTAAAAATGAAAAAAAAAAACTAACATGAGCTCAAATCTCAGCTTTGCCATTGATTAACTAAAGTGAGATTTAACTTCCCTGTGGTTTTGAGATACATGTAATAGGATTAAATAACCTGTAAATTCACTGACACTTGATATAATGTTAGCTTCCTATCACCTACTACTGTCCCCTGGAGAATTATCAGGGAATATGCTCACTTGGAAAAGAATGGACCAGTAAATTTGAATGAAGGGCGATTTAAGACATTTGTTATAATTTTAGAAAAGAGGAATAATGTAAGGAGAACCAGCATCCTTTTTGATCCTTCTTACCCATGAACTACAGAATATCAATTTTACTAATATGCTATATATTTATTTCAAAGAAAATAAAACTCAAATGTCCTTGTTGTATAGTTGAGTATATTTGAGATATTTGCCTAGGAGTGGTATAACTGGATCTTGAAGTAGCACTAGTCATAATTTTCTGAAAAAGCACCAGATTGCTTTCCAGAGTGGTTGTACAGTTTACATTCCCACCAGCAATGGAGAAGGGTTTCCCTTTCTCCACAGCCTCTCCAGCATATGTTGTCACTTGAGTTTTTGAGCTTAGCCATTTTGATGGGTGTAAGGTGAAATCTCAGGGTTGTTTTGATGTACATTTCCCTGATGACTAAGGACGTTGAGCATTTCTTTAAGTGTTTCTCTGCCGTTCAATATTCTTCTATTTAGAATTTTGTTTAGTTCTTTACCCCATTTTTCGTTTTTCTTATTGCAGTTTATTCACTTTGTGTCCTACCTGTAGCTCCCTCCTTCTTCCCCTCCAATCCCACCCTCCCTCTCTCTTCTCCACCCACTGATAGGGGAGGTCCTCCTTCCCTTCCTTCTGATCCTAGTCCTACAGGTCTCTAGGAGTGGCTGCATTGACTTCCTCTGTGGTCTGGTAAGTCTGCTCCCCCCACAGGGGAGCTGTGCAAAGAGCAGGCCAATCACTTCATGTCAGAGACAGTCCAGTTCCTTTACTAGGGAACCCATTTGGACACTGAAACTGCCATGGGCTACATCTGTGCAGGGGTTCTAGGCTATCTCCATGAATGGTCCTTGGTTGGAGTATCAGTCTCAGAAAAGACCCCTGTGTCCAGATTTTTTTGGTCCTGTTGCTCTCCTTGTGGAGTTCCTGTATTTCTATCTCACCTTTTTTCATAAGATTGGATTACTTGGTTTGTTGCTGTTTAACTTCTTGAGTTTTTATATATTCTGAATATTAGCCCTCTGTCAGATATAGGGTTGGTGAAGATCCTTTCTCAGTCTATAGGCTATCATTTTGTTCTGATGACAGTGTCCTTTGCTTTACAGAAGCTTTTCAGTGTCCTGAGGTCCCATTTATTGATTGTTGCTCTTACCACTGGTGCTGTTGGTGTGCTGTTCAGGAAGTTGTCCCCTGTGGGGAAGATAGAAGGACCTGGAGGGAACTGGAGAGTGACATGGGAGAAGAGGCCGGGGGCCACAGCCAGGATATAAAGTGAATAAATAGCAATAAATAATAAAAATAAATAAATAAAGAGAAAACCCAATTCAATGGACTAAAATAAAACTATCTATGTATACCCATCCTCTGTTTTTTCTATATTGAGCTTGCTTTAGGAACATGTTTGATGAACCATGTTGGTGTTGAATGGAAATATGGCACCTGGGAATCTCCCACTATCATTATTTAGTTTATCTGTCTATTGGAATTATAATATTTCACCCACAAGATAGCCTGCCCACAGCATTTACTGAACCTCTTACTTCTGGGTTATCCAGCCAATATCCTAAATTTGTCATGTTGGTTCAGTCTCAGTGAGCATCTAGGGCTTACCCATCTGTTTCTCACTTGGTTTCTTTGAATTCGCTGCTGCTTTGTATGACCACTTAGCTTGTACGCTGCTGAGAAAGAACACATGTTCACAGCATTGTCCCACAAATGATTGCATCTTCAAAGCAGTCACACCATCAGTGCTAGCCCTACCCTCAGCATTAAGTCACAGCATCCATATTTGCATCCATAGTAACTGAGGCCACAAAGGATATCATATGCTTCTCGGCCCATGCTCAGCAGCCTTATATATTACATAGTTTTCTCTTAAACCATCACTCCAGCTAAGTGAACCTTCTGAGATGCATTGAGACTTATTCTTTGTGATGTATTACCATGTGTGTTAATCACATCCCCATCCGTATTTCCAGGCTTGGTTAATTCTTTCTCATGCTGGAATAATAAACTGAAAGTAATCATATTCAGAAGCCCTTATATTCTGTTCATCTAGTCTCCCAAGTCATTGCAGGACAAAACACTTCCAGTACAAAATGCTTCTCCTACTTGAATATTAATATGTTTATAATTCTCTGAATTTTCCCACAATCCTATATGGACCAAAAAAAGGAGGAGCTATATATGTCTAGTTTCTTTTTTTTTCAATGATTTCTTTTATTTTTAAGATCATAATATAATTACATTATTTACCCTTTTCTTTTCTTTTTTCTTTTTTTTCTTCCAAACTCATCCACATACCTCTCCTTGCTCGCTTTTAAATTCATGGCCTCATTTTTCTTTCTTTTTTGTTTTGTTTTTGTTTTTATTTATATATTTATTATTTTTATATTAATTACAGTTTATTTGTATCCCAGCTGTAGTCCCCTCCCTCATTTCCTCCCAATCCTACCCTCTCTCCCTCATCCTGTCCCTCATCTCTCCCTTCCTGCCTCTCTCTGAGTCCACTGATGTGGGAGGTCCTCCTCCCCTTCCATTTGATCCTAGCTTTTCAGGTCTCTTCAGGACTGGCTACTATGTCCTTTTCTGTGGCTTAACAAGGCTACTCCTCCCTCCAGGGGATGGGGAGGTCAAAGAGGCAGCCATTGAGTTCATATATGAGACAGTCCCTTTTCCCCTAACTAGGGAAGCCACTTGGATACTGAGCTACGATGGGCTACATCCGAGCATGGGTTCTAGGTTATATCCATTCATGGTCCTTGGTTGGAGAATCATTCTCAGAAAATATGCTGGGCCCAGATATTTTTGGTCCTTGTGGATCTCCTGTCCTCTCCAGGTCATGCTAACTCTCCCTTCTTTCATATGATTCCCTGCACTCTGCCCAAGGTTTGGTTAAGAGTTGCAGCATCTGTTTTGATACCCTGCTAAGAATAATCTTTCAGGGGACTTCTGTGGTAGGCTCCTGTCCTCTTACTTGTTTTCTCCTATTTCCAATGTCCATCACATTTGTCTTACTAAGTGAGGATTGATCATCTTACTCCTGGTCCTCTTTCTTGTTTATCTTCTTTAGGTGTACAGATTTTATAGTATGTTTATCCTATCTTATAGTTCTAATACCCCCTTATAAGTGAGTATATAACATGTGTGTCTTTCTGCTTTGAGGATACCTCACTCAGGATGATCTTTTCTAGGTCCCACCATTTGCCTGCAAAGTTCATGATTTCCTTGTTTTTAATTGCTGAGTAGTACTCATTGTGTAAAAGTACCACAATTCTTGTATTCATTCCTCCGTTGATGGACTTCTGTGTTGTTTCCAGTTTCTGGCTATTATGAATAAAGCTGCTACAGACATGGTTGAGCAAATGTCCTTGTTGTGTACTTGTACATCTTTTGGATATATGCCCATGAGTGGTATAGCTGGATCTTGATGAAGCACTATTCCTAATTGTCTGAAAAAGCACCAGATTGATTTCCAAAGTTGTTGTACAAGTTTACATTCCTATCAAGAATGGAGGAGGGTTCCCCTTTCTCCACAACCTCTCCAGCTTGTGTTGTTACTAATTTTTTTATCTTAGCCCTGTCCAGTTTCTTCTTGCATACTTTTTCATCTGGTACAGGGATGAGCCCAAATAATATGCTCAAAATCTAACTATAGATTAAGAATTTGAGCTAAAGAGATTAAAATATTTGATATGGAATACTGTTAGTTTCTTTTTTGATACAAAAAGAATTTAAAATATTATCATACAGTTTATGACTTTAGAAAGACAAAACAAGCTACAATGAAAGTGTTAATGTTATTTCATTTCACTGTGAAGGATCTGAAGGGGATCAAGCATGTAGAGCCCTTATTAAATATCCTCTTTCTCTATCTCAGTGCGAGCAATCAATCAATTGCCTTCTTACATGCCATTTCTCTGACTCTCTTCTAAGCTGTTCTCTCTGTGTAGGCTCTTTTCTTTCCATTAAAGATGCAGTGACTACACAGAGTCCATTCAGGCAATCCAAGATAAATCTTCCCTTTTAGTGTAACCTGATTCAAATTCCTACTTTCAGTTGGGCATGGTGGTGCACTACTCTAATTCCTAGCACTGGGGAGGCAGAGGTAAGTGGGCCTCTGAGTTCAAGGCCAATCTTGTCTGCAGAAGTAAAAATTGCAAGTTTTTTCCATCTACCCCCCCAATACCCCTTTGATGTGTATCAAGACATAGTACATGGTTCTGAAGAGTAGGGTATGGATATCTCATAAACCTATCATTTTGCCTAAATTAAACAAGTTACTCTTCAGTAACTTCTGTATCTATAAAGTGAGGTGATGGTGCCTTTGGTATTTTCTATCTGTATTCCAAATAATACTTAATGGTAACATAGATACATTCCATTCCTTCATCTCAGGTAAATCATATGTGCCTATAGCAAATAGAAGTGTGAGGCAGCACACACTGGAAAATGAAAAGCAGTTTCTAAAGACAATGAAGTGATTCCTTACATTTGATTCTTATGCTAGCTGTTATTTTGTGTTTGCTTTTTATGTTTCTGCCATGATTATGACCTTAAGTGCCAACATTCTTCACAGAAAAAAATAAACATTCTCAATTCCTTATTAATGTATTGGCATATCAAAGTGGAATATTGAGAACGTCTGAGAAGTGAAATTCAACATATGGTATGAGGAATATATCTGTTCTAAGGGAAAAGGAGGACCCCATTCATTTTGGTTCACTGGCATATAGAGAGAAAGAGGGAAGGATGATGAGAAAAGGAAGTAAAGTGAACATATGATTGTATTGCCTGTCTGTTGCAACATATAATAAATACCCACTCAAATGTCTATTTGCCATAACTTCTGAAGAAAAAAAATGTGGATGTGCGGCTTTGAGCTAAGGAAGTTTAATAAAAGGACAATTTACAGAGATGAATGTGCAGAATTAAAAAGAAAAATGGTAAAAACTTTAACAAATATAAAATTGAATGAAAGGTTGGTAACTGTGGCCATTAATAGTAGAAAAAGCTAAGTCGAAATATAATACACACCTCCAATCAGTGCTCCTACCTGTTGTACAAAACCACAGGGTAAGAAGATAGTACTAAGATATAATTAGAACAGTGCAAATGGAGAATGATTAATGCAAACTGTAGTATTTGAATGAGACTGTCCCCCGTAGGCTCATATATTTGTTGCTTGGTCCTCAGTTGGTAGAACTGTTTGGGAGGGATCAGGAGGTGTGGCCTTGTTGGAAGAGGTGTGTCACAGGGTCTGGACCTTCAAAAAGGGGATATCAAAAGTCTACACCATTCCCAGTTAGCTTGCCCTTTCTGTTGCTCTCTCTCTCTTTTCCTCTGTCTGTCTCTCTCTCTTCTCTATCTGTGTCCTTCTGTCTCTCCCTCTCCACTCCCTCCTCTCAATCTCTGTGCCTCATGGTTGCTGTGTCAGCATGCATGCTCACAGCCACTGCTCCATCACTGTGCTGTGCCTGTCAGATGCCATGCTCTCTGACATGATGGTCATGGACTTTACTTCCATCTGGAACCATGAACACAAATGCTTTCTTGTAAAAGTAGCCTTGTTTCTGGTGTTTTGTCATGGAAATAGAAAAGTAACAAAGACACAGTAAGACCCAAACATAAGTGACTGAAGTCTGTGTAGAACATATAATTTCTCAGGATATGTGACATGCCATATCTACCTGATGTCACACTGAAGGAGCACATAGATCTCTGTTTAAAACTCTGCTTCCAGAGTTCCTTGACAGAAAGAAATAAAATTGGATCCCAAAGCTAACATTCCCTTACATTCTTTTGCTTCAAATCCAGTACTATCACTGACTAATGCTGGGTCTTTATCTTTGAGAAAGAAAACACTCAAACACCATTTTACTTTTTCCTGGAATGATGCTTGAATTATTGATTGCCATTTAGGACTGAAAAGTTAAACTATACCTCAAGTTTTCCTTTGTTACACATAATACTTACTTTAGTAATCTAGTGCCAAGACACTATCAGAATAAATTTTATATTAGCCAGATGGATCAGAGGCAAAGAATACTGTCTCCCAGAACTGCTAAGTTAGGATGAATTAGAAGTCTTAGTTTTCTAAACTTACCTTGCTTCTTCTTACAGTGTGACCCCAGGAAACCACTGTCATTTGTGCCTTGTTTTCTTCATTTATGAAGACTGGATAAAATGCTCATCTCAAAACATTGTTTAAGTGACATGTATATATATATTTATATATATATATATATTTTTTTTTTTTTTAATAAAAATATTTAAAAATGTCTGATGTGTGTTAAATATCAGCTTTCAGTAAATGTGATTAGGTGACTTAGCAAAAATACTTTCTGCTTTTATTCACCAAATCTGTACTGAGGTTTTAGTTCATGGAAAAAAAAAAACAACAAACAAACTTAGAAAAAGGAGTGGAATATCATTGTTTAGTAGAAAGAACAGACTAAGATAGTAATACAGATGGAATTGTTGGGATTGGATTGCAGTACCCTTCTTAGTTTATGTGTGTGGGGGGGGGTCGTCAAATGAAGAGATGAGGCAGAGATCAATTGGGACATGGGATACGTGGGAGGGAGCAAAGGCATTCATTAAACGATGCCTGTAGCATTTATGATTATTCCAGTCATTGTGCTTTGCTCAGAGATGCTGCTGCTTTTAGTTTCGATTATGCTTAGCCACATGACTTGATGAAGTTTTGAAATGTAAAAGTTCAGACAGGCAACATAAAAAAATAACCCCCCCCCCCAGCAAATTATGCCCAAGATGTATGCAGAAATCAGATAAGGCTTATCACTTTCAATTCAAAAGAAAGGGTTTATTAAAACAGATATGGATCTAGAATGTATGATGAATTTTGTTCCTACTTCACAGCCAACCACTTTTATGGTTTAATATTTCTCACTTCTGAAGTTATATGGGCTTTGTAATTTCCTTTTGTCTCTTACTCATTGTTTTCAGAAGACATAGAAGAAATGGAAAGAACTTTCCAAAAGCCAGAAACAATAGCAAGAAGCTAGAGAAAGTGCCTAGAAACTGAAAGTTAGCCAAACAGGAAGTAAAAAAGAGCAACCAGACACCATTTGCCTTAGCATTTCTATTGCTGCGAAGAGACACCATGACCACTGAAATTCTTTTTTTTCCCAACATAGTATTTTTATTGGTTCTTCAGGAATTTCACATCATACACCCCATCAAAATCACTTTCCAGTCCTCCTATGCCTGTCCCCCTACTCTTGTGAGTACCAAAAGAATAAAAGTAAATAAAAATAAACTGTTAATTTTAAACCTAAAATTAAAATTAAAACTAGAAAAATGAAGTCTAATTGTGTCACTGGGGCATGGTCAAACTCTCAGTGGCCTGACCCTTAAAGAGATCTGAGTCCATATCCCTTCTGCATCCCCACCAGAAGCCTTCAATTGTGGAGAGCTATGCTTCAGCAACCTTAGCACACTTGTAAAGAGTTCTCTTCCATAACTTCCTATTTAGGCTGTTACTCTTTTTTTCAGTTTTTAATAAGAAAAACATTCAATTGAGGCTGGCTGACAGGTTCAGAGATTTAGTCTGTTATCATCATGGTAGAAACATGGTGGCATACAGGCAGACATTGTACTAGAGAGGCGCTGAGAATTCTACATCCAGATAAGCAAGCGGCAGGAAGAGAGAGTGAACCTCTGGGACTGGCTTGAGCTTCTGAAACCTAAAAGCACTACTTCGGTGACATACCTCCTCCAGCAAGGTCACATCTACTCCAACAAGGCCACACGTACTTATAGTGCTACGGCCCATGAGCCTGGGGGCCATTTTCATTCAAACCACGACAGGCATCTAATGTGACTTTCCACATCAGAGATATTGTTATATCAACAGTATCCACACTAAAGCATTTTCTAAATACATGGAAAAACATTTTTCTTGTCTGTTACTAACAGCCAAGTCTCTATAACATTATGTCTGTTGGTGTGCTTTTCAATATAGCTAAACCATTTGTTTCCTTTCCCAAGGCAATGTTATCAACGGTACATTCCAGACTCAATAGCTTGTTATTTTCCTATTTAATGTTACTTTCTTACTTATACAGCGTTAGTATTACCATAACTGACCTCAATATTTATTATTTCTGTGTGTGGATATGTATGTATAGCACTATATATGCACACACAAACATTAAGTGGATATTTGGATCTGAAGAGCATAGAAATTCTAGACCATAAGAGGTAAAAAAAGTTTGTTGATGATTGTGTCTACTCTTTATAAGGTATGTTGACACTGAATATAGCAGAGGACAACGATGTTACAGACTTCACAGTTAAAAGTCAAGTTTCATATTTTCTTCCCAGTTCTTTTCGGCATTACAGTGTTATGGTGTCTCTTAGCTCTAAGTAGTAAGTGAATAAATAAACTAGGGTCAGATGGAAGGGGAGGAGGACCTTCGCTATCAGAGGACTAGGAAGAGAACAAGGACAGAAGGTGGGATTGGGAGGGAAGGAAAGAGGGGGTTACACCAGGGATACAAAGTGAATAAATTGGACTAAATAATAAAAAAATAAGTGAATAAATAAAAGTATGTATTAAAAGTTTCAAAAAAAGATAAAAGTGAATACTTGAATATATAGAAAATTTATTTTTCTATTTTACAACTTAGAAACTTTGATGGTATAAAGACATGAAGATACAGGTGAGTTTGTTAAGAATGATTCCAGTGTACTCCTCCTGTCTGTCTCACTCTAGTAACCCATGGTTCAGACCTTATTCTCTAAAAAAAAAAAAAAAAAAAAAAAAAAAATGTGTTCTACCATGAAAGAAAATGTATATGTTGATATTTTCACGCTAATTTCACCCTACACTGTATTTTGAAGATCAAGATCTACATTTTACTTGCAAAGAAAAAAAAAGGTATATGAAACTTGGTTTCTCATAAGAAAGTATACACAAAAGGCTATAAAAGTTTGGGGTAAAAAATCAGAGGATAGTATTATATTGTGAACATGAACAAGTTTATGTAGTTCATGGGAGACCCCATCTTTGCCAGAAAAACATCAGTATGCATCTGGCACTTTGTTGGATTCATTGAGAATTGTGGTTCTACATTTACTCTGGGATATTTTTTTTAATTTTTTATATTCTTTTTTAATTTATTTTTATTTTTTACATTATTTTATTACAATTTATTCACTTTGTATCCCAGCTGTAACCCCCTCCCTCATTCCCTCCCAATTCTACCCTCCTTCTTCTCCTCCCATGCCCCTCCCCAAGTCCACTGATAAGGGAAGTCCTCCTCACTTCCCTCTTACACTAGCCTATCAGATCTCATCAGGACTGGCTGCATTGTCTTCCTCTGTGGCCTGGTAAGGCTGTCCCTCCACCCCCTACGCCTCAGCAGGAGGGGATCAAAGAGCCAACCACTGAGTTCATGTCAGAGACAGCCCCTCTTCCCCTTACTAGGGTATCCATTTGGAGACTGGGCTGCCATGGGCTACTTTGTGCAGGGGTTCTAGGTTAGCTCCATGAATAGTCCTTGATTGGAGTATCAGTCTCAGAAATGACCCCTGGGCCCAGATTTTTTGGTTCTGTTGCTCTCCTTGTGGTGCTCAAATCTGTTCCAAATATTTCTATCTCCCCCACAGGAGAAAACTTTCTGAACAGAATGCCAACAGCACAGGTGCTAAGAGCAACAATCAATCAACGAGACCTCATGAAACTGAAAAGCTTCTATAAAGCAAAGGACACTGTCATCAGAACAGAAAGATAGTCTATAGACTAGGAAAGGATCTTCACCAACCCTATATCTGACAGAGGGCTAATATCCAGCATATCAAGAAGTTAAAAAGCAACAAATCAAGTAATCCAATTTAAAAATGGGGTACAGAGCTAAACAGAGAAAACTCAATAGAGGAATATCAAATGGCAGAGAAACACTTAGAGAAATGCTCAACATTCTTAGTCATCAGGGAAATGCAAATCAAAACGACCCTAAGATTTCATCTCACACCCATCAGAATGACTAAGATAAAAAACTTAAGTGATAAATCATGCTGGAGAGGATATTAAGAAAGGGGAACCCTCTTTCACTGCTGGTGGGAGTACAAACTAGTAAAACTACTTTGGAAATCAATGTGGCACTTTCTCAGACAATTAGGACTAGTGCTACCTCAAGATCCAGCTATATATCCAGCTAGGCATATATATATCCAAAATATGCTCAAGTATACAAGGATGTTTGCTCAACCATGTTGGTAGCAGCTTTATTCATAATAGTCAGAATCTGGAAACAATCCAGAAGTCCCTCAATTGAGGAATGGATACAGAAATTGTGGTACATTTACACAGTGGAATACTACTCAGCAATTAAAAACAAGGAAATCATGAAATTTGCAGGCAAATGGTGGTAACTATAAAAGATCATCCTGAGTGAGATATCGCAGAAGCAGAAAGACACACATGATATATACTCACTTACAAGTGGATATTAGACATATAAAATAGGATAATCATACTGAAATCTGTACACCTAAAGAAGCTAAGAAAGGAGGACCATGGGTAAGATGCTCAGTCCTCATTTAGAAGGGCAAACAGGTTAAACTTTCGAAGATGGAGAAAACAGGGAATAGGACAGGAGCATACCACAGGGGACTCCTGAAAGACTCTACCCAGCAGGGTATTAAAACAGATGCTGAGACTCTTAGCCTAACTTTGGACAGAGTGTAGTTTACTCTGTTTTTAATAAACTGTATGAATTACATGAGAGAACAATAAAGCTCTCTTAACTAAGAAAACACAGCTGAGGTATTCAGGCTCTATAGCTCAGTTCCAACATTCCTCAAAGCTAGTTGTTTTATGTTGCTGGTCTTATCTTTATTCTATTTTATTTTTTGAATTCATTATTTATCTGTTTGAGTGTCATGTATGTGCTTGTAAATGTGTACCCCTATATGTGCATATAGAGACCAGGAGGGATGCTGGGTGTCTATTACTCTTCACTGTATTCCTTTGAGACAGGGTTTCTCACTGAACCTGAAATGAGGTTGGTGTCCCAGCAAGCCCCAGCAAGTCATAACAATCTTTTGGCCTCTACTCCCCACAGTGCTGGGGTTATAGATGAGTGCAGCCAAGCCTCGCTTTTGACATGGTACTGGAAATTTAAACTCAGGTCCTTATGCTGCAGCAAATGCTGTAACCTGCTAAACCATTTCTCCATCTTCACCCCCTTTTCTTTTCTATCATTTATAAAATAAGATAAATTAATTTCCCTGTTTCACATTCATGAGAAATTAACAGAATTCTTAAGGGATTTCCACCATTTTTTGCATTCCAAAGAAAAATTATTTACATAGCAGCCACAAATTAGTCCCAACTTCTTGGTAACATAAATGTTTCCTAAGAAATTTTCAGAGGACAAAAGAGACAACACAGAAAGTGTAAACTCCTGAAATTTGTTTCTGGCATTAGTATAATCCCATGACATAAACATAGAACAAAGAGGACTATCTTGCTTTTTTAACGTTCAGCAGAAGCCATTGTCATTTAACCTCTATTTTATCAGTTAAATGCAAACAAAAATTCTACCTAAATAGAGACAATATATAAAGTATGTCATGAGCATTGAATTTAACTCTGCTTTCTGTCCAGCTAGTTGAAAGAGTAAACCCATCAGGTCATGTTGACACCAGTGAACACCGAAACAATGAGATTAGATTACCTATAACCTTGCTTGATGGCTTGCATAGACTCAGCTTCTTTTTCTTCAGCCTCCATTGCTGAGTTTTAATGAGAAGTCCAAAGGTCAATTACTTTTGACTGCTTGCAAGGAGAGAAAACTGATATCTAAGGAAAGTTGCTTGTATTACTCAATCTGCACACACAGCAAATTGGATTTCTATTTATAGAGAATGTTTTTAATTAGTGTTTGAAGTATGCACTTAAATTGGAATCTATAAATACTTAACAGATGTGATATTTTATACCTTAAAATTCTAAACATTTTTCCTCTCATTTGATGAATTCTAACCCATAGCTCTGTTTATATGTTTGCTATTTTAGTTCTGTGTAATTCTAGAAATAACTAGTTTCAGATGGTTATGGTTTAGTGAACTCAGGGAATTGCTTTAGCTAAAATTATTGTTGCTTGTTTCTAAAACTCCTACAGAATAAATCTATGGTCTTTGGAAAAGCCGAAGTTATTTCCAATGACACATAGTATTTGCTGAAACTGTATGGTAGACTGACTCACACATCTTTGCATTGTAGTTAGATTAAAATACTATAGCTTGGTTGACAGGTAGATGTGTCAGTAGCTACTCTGTGGCTTAACAGTTTGTTTTGGTGGGAAAGAGAAAGTCTGCTTAATTACAGGAGGCTCGTTACTGGTTCTGAAGAAGGAAAAATGCCATCTGCACATTGATTTCTCTGGAAATGATTCATTCAGTCATACAGTGTTAACATTATGTCTGTCTCCAACTCTCTCTTTTTTTCTGTCTTTTTTAGTTAATGTGAATTTGTCACCTCCACTAATGTCTGATGTCTGGCTCTAGGCTATTTGTAGATTTATCCTGCCCAATAGTGTGTCACTCATCTTTGTTTGGAATCTGCAACATTCATCCTAGCAACCTGTCTTTGAGCCTTGCTTCTGTCACATTGGTTGTTCTGGGAAGGTTATAATGGGCTCTTGCAAGAAGAACATGATTAATGCTGGGGATCAGAAGTCCATAGATGTAGTAAATTGAAATTTCTTGACATGAATTTATCATCCAAATAAGTATTTTTCAACATTTGCTTTGCCCATATTTTATAGTGCCAAACTATCTCCTCTTGTGTTGTCTCTTACAGAAACAATACAAAGTTTGAATGTTACATCCCATATATCTACTCTCGGTGCTGAAGCTAGAGGTGTCAGAATTTTTCCAAATGTGAAAGAAGATGACTTGCATATCCAAATGATTGTAGTTTTAAAATATGATACGTGCTTTGATTAACAGATTGGAGGATAAAACAAAAATGGATACCAGCTTGTTACCATCTATTTAGGAATCAAATAGTTTGGGTTTTCATATGAAACAAATGTTCATGCATAGAACTCAGCTGAGAAGGTTATGAAGTATTAGGAATTGGAGACCTTTGGAAAACCCTTGCATGCTGGCTTATCTCTCCTAAGTAATCAAGCACTCTTACCGTCAACATTATTCAAAATTTATTATTATCATTATTGTTGAAAAGTAGTCAAATGGACACAGATGACTACCATATCTAAAAGATAATGCAACATTCAACAAGAGGAGATACTTCCACACAAAAGTGTATTTGTATCATGTATCTAGGAAGAAACTTAGGTGAAATGGAGCATTGGTGGAAATGGGCTGCCACTGTTTCTGTCTTGCCACACAAGTAATGGATCGGACATCTAGAAAATCACGGACTCACTTCAACTGTAGAGATTCAGAGCACAATCCCAAAGAAAAAGCATGGCCGTGTCCAGCTGTCTGAGGCCTTTGTGTACATTCACTAGGCAATGGTAAATTATAATAGATAGTGTGCCACACCCAGCTATTCTCTTAAGAACCATTAAAAAAAAGTCTTTCTCTCCTTAGGTGTACTAGAGAATGAACTCCAAGTAGATTATAACAATTACAAGATAGAAACAGAGATCAATTTGGGTGTTTCACTTTCAGGCTCTCCAACTTTGTTATCATTTAGAACTAAAATATGTGTGTGTGTGTGTGTGCGTGTAACATTTCCTGAAACCACTTTTCCATCAGTTGAAATAATGAGTTTTCTCTCTGGAAAATGTTCATGTGCAAATATAAGATATTATGTGCACTAGCTAAAAAGCATTGTTGTTTTCTATTATTAAACCTCCCTTTTTTTTTTTGCATCTTACTGTGAAAAAGGAACTAAAAGCTAATAGGATAAAACAAATGTTTTTGAGTGTTTGTTGTCAAAGGTGTCATGTCAATTACTGTTAAAAAACTAATTAATAAAACCATAGCTCTCAGCAATAATAAAAATAAATGAAGTCTGAGTTGCCTTTTTATTTAGACCACTAAAATGAGATTTTTCTCATTGTTAGAAAAATTGATTTTCAGGATAAATTCTAGTTTGAACAAGTTTAATCCGCCCTCTTCTACATCCCCTTGTGAACCACCACCAAGGAAGAGCCATCATTCTGCACAATTATCCACAAAACTCAGGTGTTCAACCACCAAAGAAAGAAATTATTTTTAACATACTTATTTAATAAAGCAGAATAGTACCATAATTTTAAAAGTTTTTATTTCTTTTTAAATGTTTTTTATTAAGAGAGTTCAAAGATTACATCTCATTGAACAATCTCTAAGTTTTATGACAATTTACAAAAGTTAGTAGGAACTTGTGGGTGAGATCATGTTCATGTGTTGACGTCTTGATCCGCAGAGCATGCTCAGAAGTGGGGTTTTGAGAAAGTGATAATGGGGCTTTTAATTCAATCAAGTGGTGAAGTCATAATTTGATGGTATTGTTGGTAGGTGGTAGAATTCAGGTGAGGCCTGGTTGGAACAAGTAGGCATTGGAAAAGAACAAGCTCTAAAAGGGTATATCTTGTTCCTGGCCTCTTCCTCTCCAATTGTCTCTGTTCCCTTGCTGCCATGAAGGAAGCTGTATTTCTCTGTATGATGTTTCTGCCTTGCCACAGGCATGAAACAATGGAGCTGGCCAACTGTGGACGGCCTTCTGAAACTGTGAGCCAATATACAGACTTCATTAGTTATACAAATTTGTTATGTCCTTTGAAGGGCCATAGCATCTATTTCTCAGTGGAGCAAATGAAAGTCTCAAGTGAAAGCACTCTCAGTGGCACAGTAATGTAAGAGAGTGCCACCACCCAAACCCAACAACCGTGTGTAACGTTCACAAGAGAGGATGGAGAGGAGACCTGAGAATCAAGAGGAGCGGGGAAGAGGCAACATTCCACAGTAAAAGCGGAGAGAGAAAACCTGTGACAAGATGCACAGTGGTAACTCTATCTTGGGAACTTTGCAGGGGAGAGTGTCCAAACCACAGTTTATGTTCTTAGATGTGTTCTGAGATCATCCATTTCTGCTCTCCCCACCACCTCGGTGAGAAAAGAAAGTAAGGTGTGTCAAACATCCTGGCACTGGTGGTGTCCCAGAAAACTGAAGTCAAGGAGTGTATTCTACCTCAGAGCACCTTAGAGAGCCAAAAAGAAGGATAGAAGACAGAGACTGGAGACAGTTCTCAACCTGTGGCTCGCAACCCATTTGTGGGGGTCAAGTGATCCTTTCATAGGGGTTACCCAAGCCCATCTCAATATCAGTGTTTACATCATGACACATAGCAGTAGCAAAACTGCAGTTATGAAGTATCAACGAGAATGATTTTGTGGTCGGGGGTCACCACAACATGAAGAATTGTATTAAAGGGTTGCAGGATTAGGTACACTGAGAACCACTAGACTAGAGACTTGAAGCAAAGGACAGCAGCAAGCAATTAAGCTGACCATGAGACTGACAAAACTCAGGGCAGTGGGCACTGGGCCAGGCAAATTTAGACCAGGAAGGCTCAAAAAAGCTTTATGTGGTAACTAACAAGCATGATGTTTCCACAAAGAGGAAATCCCAAGATTTGAAAGGCCAAACTCATCAGCCATCTATAGTGTTAAGGAGTCTTGTCTAAGGTGGTATGCAATTATTCCTAATAGATGCTTTGCAACTTATAACTCAGCGCTGGATCCAGGAGTTTCCTTTCTCCTGTAGCTGTAAGGAAGTTACTACACTTTCGTGAAGTCAGTTCCCCACCTGGAAAATGCAGGTAACACCTGGCTCTCAGGATTATAGGCAATAAAAGTAGAAACAAAGGCCCCTAGTATGAAGGCTTATACACCACAGAACTTAGAAAATGGCATCTAGTTTTTCTTTTTGTCTAAATCTAATTAATCTATTTGAAAAATTATTTCAAGAATGCGGCTTGTGGATGTAGTTATTCACTAGGGGAACTATTCCATATCAACAGATTGCACACAGGATGTTTATATTTTGAAAGGTAGGTAGGTACTGAGGGTGCTTTGTGCAACCAGACTGCAAGAAAGTTACCTAGCAAGCAACAGGTATCTGGGATGTATTTGAAGAAGGGAACACAAAACCAAAACTGAGTTCAGGTCAATGTTATAATCCTAAAATATAGGCTCTCCTAGAAGCACTCAGGGTCTTTAGTCATTGTTCATAGATGCTAGCTTCCATTTTCTAGGATACATTCTTGCTTCTGAAATCAGCATGTATGAAAGATATTAGAAATATTTTTGTAGCCAGGTCTGGTGATTCACCTGTCATCCCACTGACTTAAGAGGCCAAAGCAGGAGGATTGCAAGTTCAAGTCGTGTGTGGGCAGTGAATTCAAATTCAGTTTGGGAAAAATTAGTGACACTCTGTCTCAAAAACTTTAAAAATAACAAAGAGAGAAGGGACTCAGGATTTAATCCACTTGCCTAGTATCTGTGAGGCTCTGGGTTAAATCTTCAATACTGAAAAAGGGAACAAAAAAAAAGCTTTTGCAACAAAATGTCCCTTTTTAAATTAAATCTTTCCCTTGGTATTAAATAAATTGTAATATGCCCCTGAAAGCCTTGGGGTCCTTTGAAATAAAAAGTAATTACATGAGTTGGCATTTAGGCTTATTATCAAGTCAAAATTTGATCTATTTATGGGAACTTAGAAACTGAAGAATGTTTTCTTGATAAGTAAATTCCAATCTTCTTGAAAATATTTTACAAAAATACATTTTGAGAGATATATATGATGAAAGATACTCTAATTTGTGATGTGAAGTCACTAAAAAATAAACAGACCATTAGAAAAAGAAACATCATTTATTAAGCACATGCTTCCCAGAAGAGCTGAGATAAATATTTATCTCCTTAAGGCAGAAAATATTTTCCCAGGAATCAGTCATACCCTGCATTTTATCAGCTCAAGAAATGCCTGATGGCCTCTTTACTCCACTGTGTTGAATATCAAACAGAGCAGGTCAGCCTTGCACTGTCTGGAATGTGTGAAAGCCCCACTGTCTGAGGCTTCTCAGAAACTATGGGTGAAAAGAGTGTTGCAGCTACTGTCTGGGAGGACATTCATCCTTGACCCCCATGCACAGCCAGCAAAAAGGCAAGGATGCTCATTAGCACTCAGCTTTTATCTGCCCGTTTGTCCTGAGACCAGCAAAATGGAGCTTTATTTAAACTCTCTCTGTAGCATGGGCCTCAGTCTCCATATTTTCAAGCAAAATGCAAAGTTAAGGTTGCATCAACCAAAAAGCAAACTTTGTGACAGAACTGGAAACCAGCCCCAGGTCTCTATGATGTCAAGTCACATCTATTGTTAAACATAATTTCTATTAAATAAATCTAAATTAATCATCTTTTTGCCCTGGAGAGTATAAAGCAATTTAGAAGTTATCATGTGTTGAGGCTGAGTAAAAACAATAACAATAATAATAATAATAATAAATAATAATAATAATAATAAATGCCTTGAAAGAGGTGAATAAAATGGTGTTATAAAGCATCAATTTCCTTTTCCATGCTGCCGAAAGCATCAACGAATCTCCCAGCTATAAAATATGGACTTAGTTCCTTGATTTCCTAGTGCTAAAAATTATCTGTCTTACCAAATGATAAAAGTAATCATCAGTCTTAGAGCTGTGAACCCCGTGGGCTACAGTAAAGATCCACGTGGCTACACAAGCACATTGGTACGATAGCAGCATGGACGACATGGCAGTGAACAGCCGCTTTCTGATTGGATCTAAGACCCACCCCACAAATGGAAACTCATCTATGGCACATTATCAATGCTAAGAACCTGTAGTTAACAGGTTTGACCCCAGGGAAGAAATTACTACTACTACTCTGATAAATGACATAGTATCTAAAGGAGCGTTAATGACTTACCCTTCTATCCGTAGTTTAGCGCCTCTCTCAGCCATCATCAGAGAAACAGAGAAGCTTCTTTTTGCAGCAGTTTGTTAACACAGAGATCCCCACAAGTAGTGAAGATACGAAGAATGAGAATGTGGAATGTTCCATCCTAAATGGGATATAAATATCATATCCTGTCCTCTTGAGACAAGGGAATCAATATTAAAGAAGGGATGGAAAGACTGTTAGAGCCAGAGTGGCTTGATGATTATGAGGAAACTATGTTTTCAGACATAGCAGGGCAATTGCACATTTGAAATCAAGCATTTGGGACCTGTACAAGCTCAAAGCAGACAAAATCCTACCACAGAGAGGGGTGATGGGCATGAAGCCCAGTCCCTAGGCAATGAGCGTGGTCATATACCTCAGAATATATGAGAAGCACACATTATACTTTTATTTAAAGCAATGGCCACAAAAAAAAAGGACACAAAGGTGAGTGGGTGTAGAAATGGGGTGGATTTTAAAAAGCTGATGTTGGAGATGAATATTATCAAAATACATTATACAAAATTCTCATAGAACTAATGCAAACTGAGGGAAAGGCAAACAATATCAACACATAAGCAGATAAAACATCTCAAATTTCATTAACCCACCTTGGTATTCTTTCTGAGTTTCTTCTCTTTCTTTCTTTGTTCTGATAGAGTCTTTTGCTTCACTTCTAATAGTGAAATCTTTTTTTCTAATCTTTCACAGGTTCCCGTGGCTCTGAATATACTTTCTGACTCCTTAGCAACGTGGACAGCACCCACCAGCATCTTCCTACCTAAACTTTGTACCCCATTGACCCTATCAAGTTCCCAACTCCAGCTTTGATGAACTAGCTCCAGTTGCCCCCATACACCTTCTTATCCCTTAAAAAAGCCACATGTGCTTTTCATCTATGTGGAATATCTTCCCTTTATTCTCCCCATCACATCAGCAAACTCCAATAGGCTTTCCTAGATAAGGTACTTCACTTCTAAGTCTCTATGACTACTAAAGGCCTATTATTTATCTTCAATATGTAGAATGTATTATATATTATACTATGTTGGTATAAAATAAGCCTCATACTAATTGGCAATTGCTTTTATCTTTCTCTGGACCCTCAATGAGATGAAGATGAATCTCCATGGAAAAGACACTTTTATTCACTGTTATGAATAAAATCCACATAACTTATAGTATCTAATAAGTAATATTATGTGGATGGAAGAAGGCATTATCATTACATATAACTATTATTCAAGATCAAACTCTCATTATGTATCCATATAATTATCTATGCTAATTTAACCAATATAAGTCAAAATACTGCTATGTAATTAATCACTTAACAACAATAATGAAAATCAATGACTTACCTCCAACTCCATTAGCATCAGAAGAAGATATTGATCTCTCTGGAAGTAAAGCTGGTTGGGATTCCTGTGATCTTTAATATAATTAATTTGTAATTAATGTTATAATTAGATATAAATCATACATTTTGAGTTGTGTGTCCATGATAATGTTTGTCCTTTATCTATTTCAGATAAATCAGCATAACCGAAAATTTCTTTATACACAAGTTTTAGGTGTACCGAGTCAGATTATAGAGAACCGAAAACAAAGTTAAGTTTTCTGACTTACTGACTCTACAAGGACATTTCATAAATACAGGAATTTGCCTAATTGACCCATCCTGGTCTAATAAATATTACTCAGAGCTCATAATCATTCCAAGAACATTAAATGCAATTTTCATGACAGTTATTTTATAGTTTTATGGTGGTATGATTATATATTTTACAATTAACTGATTTCAGAGAAGAGTTTGATTTTAGTACATTTATATAGTTGTGTAAGCCTGGCTAAAATCCAATTTTATAATAGAACCCTTACTTCTAAAAGTTGTGTTCATTTGCAATCAACTGCTGCTCTCTTTTTAGGCAACTGTACATCCTTGTTTTTTAAAATAAATTTCTTCTTAAAAAGAATTTACATAAAATTCCATTCACCTGCCTGACAGTTGAATTTTATGTAAGAAGTGGGAAATAGTAAGAGCTGGAGAGGACAGGAACTCCACAAGGAGAGCAACAGAGCAAGAAAATTTGAAGACAGGAAACTTCCCAGAGACTCATACTCCAACCAAGGACTATTCATGGAGATAACCTAGAACCCTGACAATGCAGCCACTTCTGATGAGAACTGATAGACTAAGATCAGAAAGGAGAGGAGAACCTCCCCTATCAGTGGACTTGGGGAGGGGCATGCATGCAGAAAGGGGGCGAGGGTGGGACTGGGAGGGGAGGAGGGAGGGGCTTATGGGGGATACAAAATGAATAAAGTGTAATTAATAAAAGTTAAATAAAAAATTAAAAAAAAGAATTTAAGCTGACTAAGAAGGAGGACCTTGGGTAAGATGATCAATCCTCACTCATAAAGGTAAATGGGATGGACATTAGAAGAGGGAGAGAATAGGGAACAGGACAGGAGCCTACCACAGAGGACCACTGAAAGACTCTACCCAGCAGGGTATCAAAGCATATGGTGAGGCTCATAACCAAACTTTGGGCAGAGTGCAGGGAATCTTACAAAAGAAGAGGGAAATAGAAAGACCTGGAAATGATAGGAGCTCCACAAGGAGAGCAACAGAACCAAGAAATATAAGCACAGGGGTCTTTTCTGAGACTGATATTCCAACCAAGGACTACTCATGGAGATAACCTAGAACCCCTAAATAGATGTAGCCCATGGCAGCTCAGTGTCCAAGTGGGTACTCTAGTAATGGGAACAGGGACTGTCTCTGACATGAACTCAGTGACTGGCTCTTTGATAACCTCCCCCTCAGGAAAGGGCAGCCTTACCAGACCACAGAGAAAGACAATGGAGCCAGTCCTGATGAGACCTGATAGGTTAGGGTCAGAGGGAAAGGGAGGGGGACTTATCAGTAGAATGAGGAAGGGGGAGGGAAGGAGATGAGGGAGGGAAGGTGGAATTGGGAGGGAATGAAGGAGGGAGCTATAGCTGGGATGAAAAACAAATAAACTGCAATTAATATAAAAAATTAAAATTAAAAATAATCTACAATGTATACTTGTGCAATTTTTTACTTTGCACAGTTAATTACTAACGAGCTTATATAACTGTTAATTCACATTCTGCTAGAAGGAAATGAGACTTTTTTATCTACTAACTGCTTGATGTATCCTTGCAATTTTGGCCAGTTATTATTATTATTATTATTGTTGTTAACAATATTGTCATGAACCTTCATCTACAAAAATATGTATATTCACATTTTTTTTCTTTTAAATAGATATCTAGATTTGAATTGCTTGCCTCTGTTGCTGAACTTTACATTTGACTTTCCAAAGAAGCTAACCAACTGCTTTCCAAAGGGACTCTGTTACTATCCATCACAACAGACAATCAATGATTACTTCATGTTGCCCCATCCTGAAAACATTGAGTAATATCAGATAGATTTTTTTGATGTAAACTTTCGTCTACTTGTAATAATTTCTCTTTGAAATTTAATGGATATGTTGTACATTTTCATAAATATTAGCTATTTATTTTTTGTTGACCTGTTTGTACAAGTATTTTGCTGATTTTAGTTGGCCATATGTATTATTGTTTAGCTGAGCACAAGTCCTCTGTTGACTTTATAATTTGTAAGTATTTTCCTTATATAGTTGGATACAAGTCCTGTAATATATAATCGTAAATATTTTCTTTCAATGCGTGTCTTATCCATTCATGTTTATTTTAAGTGGTATTTTTATAATAATGTTTCAAATTTTTAAATATTTATTTTAGGTGTGTACATATGTGCTGAGTGTACGTATATGTACCAGATGCTTACGTGTACATGCAGTGGTCAGAAGAATGCATTGGATCTCCTGAAATTGGAAGTCCAACCTGCTGTGAAACATCCAATATTGGTGCTGAGAAGCAAGCCCATGTCCTCCGCTAGAGCAGCAAGTGCTTTAACTACTGAAGTATATCTCTAGCCCTAATGCTTCTAGTTTGGATGTAGTAGAATTTATAACTTTTCATAAATTTGTTTTTTGTGCAGTAAAAATCTTCTACATAAGTAAAGATCATGAAGATTTTGTTTTATTCTATAATTTTGAGTATACTTTCTGCGTGTTTGTGATAAAGTTCTAAATTTATTTAATTTTATGTGGATAATTTTGCAGTACCAATTGTTAACAAGATTGTCACTAACTCCATTGATCTTATTTTAACTTTTTATTTATTTTTATTTTTTTACAGTTTATTCATTTTTTTATTTTATCCCCCCATAAGCCCCTCCCTCCTCCCCTCCCAATCCCACCCTCCCTCCCCTTTCTGCATGCATGCCACTCCTCAAGTCCACTGATAGGGGAGGTTGTCCTCTCCTTTCTGATCTTAGTCTATCAGTTCTCATCAAAATTGGCTGCATTGTCCTCTACCTAGGCCTGGTAAGGCTGCTCCCCCCTCAGGGGGAAGTGATCAACGAGCAGGCCAATCAGATTATGTCAGAGGCAGTCCCTCTTCCCATTACTATGTAACCCACTTGGACACTGAACTGCCTTGGGCTACATCTGTGCAGGAGTTCTAGGTTATCTCCACAAATAGTCCTTGGTTGGAGTGTGAGTCTCTGGGAAGTTCCCTGTGTTCAAATTATCTTGTTCTGTTGCTCTGCTTGTGGAGTTCCCATCCCCTCCAGCTCTTACTATTTCCCACTTCTTACATAAAATTCCATTTACTCTGCCCATCAGTTGGCCATCAGGCTCAGCATCTGCTTTGACAGTCTATACTGCAGAAGCTTTCAGAGGCCCTCTGTGGCAGGTTCCAAGGTTGCTTCCTGTTTTCTTCTGGCTTTCAGAGGCCCTCTGTAGCGGGTTCCGAGGTTGTTTCCTATTTTCTTTTTCTTCTGATGTCCATCCTCTTTGCCTTTCAGGATGGGGATTGAACATTTTAGTTAGGGTCCTCTCTTTTGCTTAGTTTGTTTAGATGTACAGATTTTAGTGGGTTTATTCTATGTTGTATGTTTATATGAGTGAGTATATACCATGCGTAGTTACTTTTAAGTTACTGTGACCCATTATCTTATACAACTTCTTTTGAGAAAGAGTTTTTTCTTTGGCTTATAGATTCATGGATTCACTCCATTATAGTGGGCAGTGTCATCGCTGCAATGGCACTACCACGTGGTGGGAACCTTCAACCCATGGGAGCACAGTGTTAGGCAGGGAACAAAATCCTTGGGCCAAAGTGAACCTTTTTTAGGTCTGTCCCCAGTGTTACACTTCCTCTAGCAATGCTTCCTACCCTGGTAATCCCATAATCTCCCCAAACAATGTCACCAATTGGAGACCAGATTCTCAAACACAAGAGGCTAAGGGCAAGTCCCATTCAAACCACAGCAGGCATTTCATTAACAACACATTTGTCCTTACTAAGAGTGTTTATTTCTATACTTACAAGTTGCTTATGATAACCATTGGCTTGTTTTCAAACCATATTTTATATTGAGTCTGTTCTGCAGGAACAAAATTGCTGTATATTGTGGCCATCCCTGCTCCTTGAATAACTGTTCTCACCAACCGAGATACTCACAGTGGTAGACTTGCTTCATACAAAAAGACTTTAAACTGTGCTGTTCTTACACAAATCAGTAGCAGCTTGCAAGAATAAATACATACAAACTTGCCTACTCTGGCCAATGTGTACAGCTCTGGAATGACTTTTTTTTTTTTTTAACAATATCATGTCGTGTTATGGATGTTTGTGGGAAGAATTTTCTGAACACTTTACATAGCCTTTGTTGGAATGTTCTCCCCGGTTCAGATTTTTATAGGGGAAAAATATGTTGTTTAACCTCATTTCAGCACACTTTCCCACAGGAGTTCCATCCAATTATATCATAAAGTAATTTTGGAACATCTGTGTCCATATGGCAGATTGAATCTACGTGTTTATTCCCTGCACCCTACAGAATGTCCTCAAAATAGCACTCATGAAATAAAGCATTCCTCAATGACAGAGAGAAAAATGAGAAGAAGAAACAGGGAAAATGACACTAATATTTTGAAAATATGATCTTAACTGACCAGTGAGATATGAAAATTATCTATCACCAAGAGTGTCAGAATTATCTAAGTTAGCAACACACCAGAAATGCAGACGGCTTGGGTATTTAAGCTACAAGATGCCATTTACTTTGCTGGCAAAATAGAGCTAAATTAGAAGAAAAGGGAAGTCTTTCTGCTCTGGAATTCCCAGCTCATTCTGGATATCTGGAAAGATACTCTCCATATACTTGATAGACTGAGGTTCTGTCATACAGAAAGACTAAACTAGGAAAAGCCTATGTTAGGGGACACCATTGGTATCTGAGGTCATCCTGGGCTACCCACAGAATAGAGTACTCTAAGTGAAATGTCTAGGTCAGGAATAAGCTCTAAAAATAATGAGAATGGATGGTTCTTCATAAATTAGGGCCTCACTATCATTGTACTCTACATAACTATAGTTGCAACATGTTTATGTCCTAGTTTTGATTCCATTGCTATGATAAAATACCTTCTTAAAAAGCAACTTAAGGTAGGAACAGTCTATATAGGCTCAGATTTCCAGGTTATAGGTCTTCATAACATGGAAGTTAAAACAGCAAGAAATTAAAACACATCATATTCATAGTCAAAAGCAGAATGAATAATACATGAAAAGGTACTACTCATATAATGTTTTCTACTCTTATACTGTCCACGACACAAGCCCATGGAATGGTGCCATCCATAGTGCGATAGGTTTTCCTAAATCAATGAACATATTGAAGCCATTCCCCTCACCCATGAACAAGCCCACCAGCCAATCTAATCTAGACAATCCTTAACTGAGATTGTTTTCAGGTGATTCTAGTTGCATTGACAATTGTAACTAATTATCACAGCCAAGCCAACTAATTTGTATTAGCTCTTAACTATGAATGCATTAATGTGGAGTGACCAGACATTTTAACAGAGGTAGTGATAAGAAATACATAAATTAAAACAAACAAGTTAGGAAATTTATACCAAATAGGGACAATCTAAGAAACAGAAAATATTTCTCTGAAGACTAGGATTTCTAGAAAGCTAAGATGACAAATTATTAAAACAAAGACAGATGTTACAGCAAAGATTAATGGCACAAGACTGTAATTCTAGTAATTTAGGAGATTAAGGCAAGAGGATCACAAATTCAAGGTCGGTCTAAGCTACTGAATAAACTCAAGGATTGCCTGTGAAACTGAAAAACACTATTTCTCAAAATAAAAAGTAAAAAGAGACTGAAGATATAACTCAGTGATGGAGTGCTGGCCTAGCATTCATCATTCATTTGTACTGAGAAAACAAAACAAAAACAAACAAACAAAAAACAAAACAAACAAAACAGGTTCCACAGAGAAGCAAAAGCACAGCATAACTAGCATGTAATAAGTACTCAATAAATATTTATTGAATGGATAAAACCGTTTAAATGTTATAGGATGTGTATACAAAATTAATTTATAATGTTCTATATAAAATATAAGAGATATCCTCATCAGAAGATTAAAATATTAAATATTAAAAGGCAGAAGTGAGAAATATTAATTAGAGTATCAGTTTAAATTACTCAATATATTCATGAAAATGTATGGGAGAAAGAAAAATAAATATGGAGTTGAAGGTGACCGATGGTAAGGGCAAGAAAATTACTCAAAAGTAGCACAAAAAAACTTGTAACACTGGTGAACAGTCATGTAGACTCCAGATAACCTAATGAAGATGTACAAAAGCCAACATCAAGATTATATTGCTAACTTTATAGAACATGTGATGTAAAAAGAAACTCTCAAAACCTTCAAAAAAGAGGATAAAAATTCTCTGCAAAGTATCAGAACATGAACAACATTAAATGTATTGATGCAAAGCTAGAGCAATGTCTTTACACATCAGGGTGAAAATTATTTTCATCCTTGAATTCTATACCCAGCAAAACTGTCAAATGGTATGAAGGTAGAATTACTAAAATTTCAGAAATATATTGCTTCTCAATTTTATCTGCAGTTTACTTCATACCAGCAAAGTAGATCATAGTGCATAAAAATGAGAACTGAAACCTAGAGAAAAAGATGTGAATATTAGAAAAGGGTTCTAGACAATAACAAACAGAAAATGCAGCATAACAGTTCTGTAAAGAATCATCAGCCTAAATAACACAGTAAACCACAGGATTCCAGAAGAGAAATGTCTAAGAAGAGCAATAGACACTAACTGAACATTTTACAGTTCCATAGAAGTGATAAATCTCAAAGAATTTGTGTGTATATTAAGAGTGGTAAATAGAAATATGTCCAAAAGAAATGTTACAATCATTAAACTCAGAAAAAAATAGTATAAGGAGCAAAATATAATTATAATTTATTTTGTGACTTAACTGTGAGTAGTTTTGTGGAGCTAATATAATAGAAACATTGAATATTATTCTATATTTATACTATTAAGTTTTAAAGATAAAATCAGGGAAATATGTATGGGCAGATAGAAGAAAAAAGGAAAATAATTTGTAATGCTCATATTAAGAAGCCTGTATGTATCTATATTTTAAAATATCATAATTTTATTTGTTATTTAAACTGCAGAGGAGATAAATGAATAGACACTAAAACAGTTTTCTTGTAGGAATAATAATCAGGAGTGAAAAGTGTGGAGCTGTGAGTTTCTGTCTTTATTGGATGAGTCTGCTAACACCATTTGAGTTTTTTTAATTTTTTTTTATTAATTACACTTTATTCATTTTGTATCCCCCCATAAGCCCCTCCCTCCTCCCCTCCCGATCCCACCCTCCCTCCCCTTTCTGCATGCATGCCACTCCCCAAGTCCACTGATAGGGGAGGTTCTCCTCTTCTTTCTGATCTTAGTCTATCAGTTCTCATCAAAATTGGCTGCATGGTCCTCTACTGTGGCCTGATAAGGCTGCTCCCCCCTCAGGGGGAAGTGATCAACGAGCAGGCCAATCAGATTATGTCAGAGGCAGTCCCTCTTCCCATTACTATGTAACCCACTTGGACACTGAACTGCCATGGGCTACACCTGTGCAGGGGTTCCAGGTCATCTCCATGAATAGTCCTTGGTTGGAGTATGGGTCTCTGGGAAGTTCCCTGTGTTCAAATTATCTTGTTCTGTTGCTCTGCTTGTGGAGTTCCCATCCCCTCCAGCTCTTACTATTTCCCACTTCTTACATAGAATTCCATTCACTCTGCCCATCAGTTGGCCATCAGGCTCAGCATCTGCTTTGACAGTCTATACTGCAGAAGCTTTCAGAGGCCCTCTGTGGCAGGTTTCAAGGTTATTTCCTGTTTTCTTCTGGCTTTCAGAGGCCCTTTCTCAGACAACTAGGAATAGTGCTTCCTCAAGATCCAGCCATACCACTCCTAGGCATATACCCAAAAGAGGCACAAGTACACAAAAAGGACATTTGCTCAACCATGTTTGTAGCAGCTTTATTTGTAATAGCTAGAAGCTGGAAACAACCCAGATGCCCCTCAACTGAAGAATGGATGCAGAAACTGTGGTACATCCATACAATGGAGTATTACTCAGCAATGAAAAATAAGGAAATCATGAAATTTGCAGGTAAATGGTGGGACCTGGAAAGGATCATCCTGAGTGAGTTGACCCAGAAGCAAAAAGACACGCAGGGTATATACTCACTCATATAAACATACAATATAGAATAAACCCACTAAAATCTGTACATCTAAACAAACTAAGCAAAAGAGAGGACCCTAACTAAAATGTTCAATCCCCATCCTGAAAGGCAAAGAGGATGGACATCAGAAGAAAAAGAAAATAGGAAACAACCTCAGAACCTGCTACCATTTGAGTTTTTAAATTATGCTTTCATCCATACTTAATTTGAAATGTAAAAAGTAAAATAATGACGAGCATGCTTGCATGCGGTCTTCTAAATATGCATTGTAAAAGTCATTCTACTGATTTTCGTTGCTTCCAAACTGCATCAAATTAAGTCAACCCACGAGGGGGAACTTGAATCCGACAAGGCACTTACTAGAATGGACAAAGCCAACACTAACTGTGAGTCAAGTTCTATCAGCTTGTCAGGAAACCCCGTGTAGAGATGAGGTGGTTGCCCCCCTTGTTTCTGATGGAAAAACAAGTCTGCCTTAGGAAATGCTCATTTCATACCTTGGATTTGGTTTCCCCTCCAGATACCATCTAAGATGGATGCATGATAATTAAAATGTGCAAAAACAGATGTTTCTAGGTCTCAGTCAGGCACTGAGCAAATGTTTTCATGTGTCATTTCTTCCAGTAACTGTGCATGCAAATCACAAGAATGGCATTTCAAATTCCTACGATTGCTGTAACAAATTAGCACAAACTTGGTGGAATAAAACAATGGGAACTTATTACCTCATGTTTCTAAGGGCCAAAGATTCAAGCTCAGAGTGTCAGCAGGGCTGAGCTCATGCTGAAGGCTTGTAGGGCGACTCCTTCCTGGCCTTTTATATCTTCTGGCAGATGCAAGGCTGTTGCTTAGTGTATGGTTGCCTAACTCCACTTCATACTTCTGTCTTCACATGTGTTTCCACTTTTGTGCTTGTCTCTGTGTTTGGGTGTCTCCTATAAGGATGGCTGCCATGGACTTAAGGCCAATACAGATAATCCACAGTCTCATTTTAAAACTTCTTGCTTAATGACATCTGTAAAATACTTCTGCCAAATAGGATCTCATTCACAGACTGAGCGGGTCAGGATATGGATATGCTGCTATTCAACCCATGTACAGGAGAATGAAAGAATAAAAAGCTACATCCTATTCGCTTTAGTAGCAAGTTGTATTTAGGCAATGCTAAACCTGAAATGTGTTGTCCTGGAGAATGGAAGAAGAAAGGAGCCAAGAAATTGTGGAATTCTGGAGATAGTTCTGAAAACCAGCCATGGATTCTTCTCTTTTTGGATCTAGCTCTAACCTCCTTCCAATTTTATTGCAGCAATAAACTTGTTGGGCTTGTTGTCTGTTTCAAGACAATGTTATGAAGGAAACCAGTGTTGACTTGAAATTTTCAATTGCTTCAGTTCGGGAATAAGTGAAAGTGAAGTCTTAGCAATGCCAGTCGAAATTTCCCCGAGCAGCATAAGGTATTTTTATCACTATAAAGAAAACACATTTAACATAATTTGACAATTTCAAAAATCTCCTGTTTTAAAAGCTCTGTCATCCCATATTTATTGGGACATCAAGGAGCTTGGATAACCCTTTTATGGAAGGTTGACTCCATGCACATAATTTTCATGTATAAACCTGAGGCTTGAAATGCGTCACGAGTAGACTCCTACCAATACTTTCTGGTATTATTTTTGCTATTGATCAACAAACTTGTTAAAAAAATCAGTGCTGATTCCATTGACTTATTTGTCATGCTGCTTAGGTTTAACTGTGTTCTTGTTTAAACACTGCTTATAGTCCTTCAGAAGAAATAATCCTTGGATTCCAGGTTGTCAGAGTAAGTGATTAAGGCAAGGAGACATATCCCGCTTTGTTCATTGAGGTCTAAATTGTTTCTTACAGATTTTCTCTTGTCTTTGTGAAATATATGCTTGCATTCCTTTAAAATTAGTCCCAAGTATTAAATTATTTGTTCATTGAATTATTAGCAGTCGCATGCATATGGCAAAAATTCAACAATAATAAGTGTTTCTATTACTAGTTTTGTTACCATCATCGCTGTTGGATAATGGCTTTCTCGGGGCTCAGCTCTTACTCTGCCATTCCTTTCTTTTTGTCTAAATCATTCTACTGTGTAAATCATTACATTTTTGCCTACATTGTTACATTCATGAATGTAATAGAGTGGTGTATTACATTCATGTTATTTTTGTAAATTACTCACTCCTAAGACTCATAGTTTGTGCTCAGCCTTCATCTCACACTTCTAGGATTTGGTTGGCAGGACGGTATGTCTAAATGTTCTTGTCTTTTGATCTCAATCACAGGCTGTTACTTATTTGTGTATTTGCTAGTACCTGAATGATAACTCCTGGAATATATATTCTAGAACTTCTCCTTAAGTGTACTACTTTCATCTATAATCTCTGCTTCCCCAAAAGAAATGCCCGTTTCTAGTCTTTCACACAAACTTGAGACCTGCATTCCAAACTTCCTACTTATAATCTCTACTACGCTATTTCCTTAAACCCAAAGACCTAAATGTTTTTCCTTCACAAGTAACTTTTTACCAGACTCACTTAGTAGGAATAATATGTTTTCAAGCCCTCTAACTTGAAGCCATGAAGAAATTTTGAGGGCAGCCTTTTTCACTAAAAGATGGGATCCTTTCTGATACATGAACGTTCTCTTTGAATATTATATTTTTTTTCTTTTCTTTTTTTATTATTTTTTTCTTTTTAGTTACATTTTGTTAACTCTGTGTCCCAGCTGTATCCCGCTCCCTCATTCCCTCCCCAACCCCACACTCCCTCCCTGGTCTCCTCCCTGCCCCTTTCCAAGTCCACTGATAGAGGAGGACCTCCTCCCCTTTCATCTGACCCTGTTTTATCAGGTATCTTCAGGGCTGGCTGCAAAGTCCTCCTCTGTGGCCTAACAGACTGCTCCTCCCCGGGGGGGGGGGGGGCAAACAGCCTGCCCTTGAGATCCTGTTAGAAATAGTCCGTGTTCCCCTTACTTTGGAAAACTACTTGGTTACTGAGCTACCACGGGCCACATCCGAGCAGAAGTTCTAGGTTATATCCATAGATGGTCCTTGGTTGAGTGTCAGTCTCAGAAAAGACCCTGTGCCCAGATATGTTTGGTCCTTGTAGAGCTCCTATCCTTTCCATATCATACTAACTTCCCTTCTTTCATATGATTCCCTGCACTCTGCCGAGGGTTTGGTTATGAGTCTTAGTGTCTGCTTTGAAACACTGCTAGGTAGAGTCTTTCAGATGCCTTTTGTGGTAGACTCCTGTCATAAGTTCAATGCACATCCCATTTGTCTTTCTAAATGAGGATTAATCACCTTCACCTGTGTCCACTTTCTTGATTAATATAATATAATTCATAATTATATATAAGATACAATATATAATAACTTCCCCAGTGTCAGGTCCTTTCCTTCCTCTTCTCTGTCTTTCATGAAGCATTCATGTATTTCAGTCACACTATAAACCTTTTGCTACTCTGAGGAATTGTTCCCCTCTCACCAGGAAAGCACTTTAGGTGTGTAGATTTCATTATGTTTATCATATCTTGTAGGTCTATATAAGCGAGTATATACCAAGTTTGTCTTTCTCCTTCTGGGATACTTCACTCAGAATGATCTTTTCTAGATCCCACCACTTGCCTGAAAATTTCATGATTTCCTCCATGTTCATAGCAGCTTTATTTGTAATAGCCAGAACTTGGAAACAACCCAGATGTCCATCAACGGAGGAATGGATACAGAAATTGTGGTATTTTTACACAATGGAATACTACTCAGCAATCAAAAAGGAGGAAATCATGA
Organism: Psammomys obesus; assembly: GCF_907164565.1. Lineage (NCBI taxonomy): Eukaryota > Metazoa > Chordata > Mammalia > Rodentia > Muridae > Psammomys > Psammomys obesus. The sequence goes on along the minus strand of NW_026596079.1, from coordinate 22,463,037 downwards.
AATTTGCAGGCAAGTGGTGGGATCTGACACTCAACCAAGGACCATCTATGGAATTTGAGGCTTCTAGCATCATTGTGTTTGTCCTCACTATCTTCCTGTCACTGTCAACCTGATAAGTACTTCCACTCTGGACATCCTAAGTGACACACATACAGTTTTTTGTTTTGTTTTGTTTTGTTTCTTAAGATTAGCCATTATTTGTAATGATGTCTGTTAAGGACTATCCTCTGTCATACCTGTAAGGACTTTCATTTCCATACTGTAGAATGGGTTGTAAATGCCTTTCATTCAACTCTAGATAGCATATCTATCAATATGGTAATTCATTAATAAGAATATAAGAGCCTGGGAAGACAAATCAATTGGTAAAATGCTTGCCGTAAGAGGACCTGAGCTTGATACTCAACAACCACATAAAAAAAAGCTGGGTACAGCTGCATACATCTCTAATACCAGTGTTTGGGGAGTGAAAATGGGGAGGGGGTGGGGTGCTAGGAGCTTCTTTGCTAGCCACCCTAGCCAGAATAGCAAGTTCCAGGTACAATGAGAAACATTATCTCTGCATGAGTGTATACAATGACAGAGAGACAGAGACAGACAGACAGAGACCAATAGAGACCGACAGAGAGAGAGAGACAGATGCAGACAGAGAGATATAGACCAAGAGAATAAAAAAGAACATAGTCTTATCAATGTAAATGAGTATTTCTAATTTTCCAATAAATTATAGTTAATAGTGAAATAGATACATGAAAATAGAGATACATGGAGAAGTACAGAGACCTCTGCCACCATAATCATGTCTATTTGTCTATATCAAATCCATTCAGTCTATATAAAAACCTTATCTGTCTTTTAAGAAATATAATTGGACACTTCCCCCCTAATTAAGTAAAGAACTTGCTAAAAACATCATACTCATACATTTCTATTTTACCATAATGTGTCAACTATTACTATGTAGATAGACAACTCATGTTCTTTCCTAGTTTGTCACATTTTCAAATAAAGCTATCTTCATTTCATACTATTTCCCTGAGACATTATGCTAGAAGGACAATTACCAGACCAAAAGTTATAAGCTTTTTTAATAGTTTTCATACTTATTACCAGATTGACTTCCAGCAAATCTGGTTATTCATTCATTTGGGGCTTATACTCAGGGTAATTTATGGTATCAAGAAAAAGAGTTATATCATAAGGAATACTAAGGGCATCTGTGGTCAACTGCCACATTCAGGAACAAGCATCACATTATGAAAAGCTCAACACCACACATGGTGTTCACAAAATGTGCAGAGAACTCAGGTCACAACCTCCCCCACACTCTGGAAATGCAGTGTTTAAACTCATTGCAAACTCAGCAGCCAGCTGGAGGTCTAAGCAGTAATCCCAATTCTCTGTGCTAATGGGGAGTTACTACTGACCTGCACATCTGCGTGTTTAGTTTGGAGATAATTTTTAATAAACTGTTGTCACTTGAAAAGAAACAGTCTGGACAATGTATGGCCCATTTGGGATCCTGAGAAAATAAACAATGGAGGCAATGGCTCCTGCTTGTCTTTGCAGCCATTTCTGGAATGTGCTTTCCGGAGACTTCCTTTTTCTCTGTAGCAGAAGGTTTTACTTAAAAATAATGCTGTTTATTTCACATGTCTTAGAGGCCCTCTTTTGAAGAACCACAGTCATGAATGGCTTTAGACTCTTGCTTCGAAGCAACCAATTCATCCTGCTGCTGCTATTTCTCTTGCATTTTCACAGTCTGGGTCTGGATATGGACAGTCAATCTGCTGCAGAAGTCTGTGCCACACACACAATTTCACCAGGACCTAAAGGTGAGGAAGAAACCTCATATTTTGTATGATACGTAGGACCTCTTCCCTCACCTCAAATCCACCCTAGCTGCTAGGTGACTTCTCTCCCCGTCCCCACTAGTTTTCTCTGACTTCCCATCTATTTTGGAAATCAGTCGACTGTTAGTGTAGGCTTCCTTTGGTAGTGGGGAAGAGAAGGTGAGAATAGGTGGAACCCTGTGTTATGAGTCTGATGGCAATCACTGAGGACAGTGAGAGACTCTTCCATTACATCTAAAGGGAGATAAGGACTCATAGCCACTTTGATTAAACCACCTTTCTTTATTATAAGGCTACAACCCTTCCTCTCTTTTCTCACTCACATTGATTCTAAAAAGAAATTGAGCTAGGAAGTCAAAAACAATTTTTTTTTCCCGAAGTATAGCATACGTTTTGTAATTAATGGTCTCCTAAGTCCCAGTGAGGAAGATTGTTTTTTAATTAAGGATCAAAAGTAGTATATAAATAAATGATTTTTTTCATATATTTGAAAGTGGAATCTCTGAGGTCAGCTGCCTTCAGCTGTAGAATAATAGAATATTGCTTCCCCAACCCCGCCCAAGTAGAGTCAAGGTCTAAGGTCTGAATATGCTTCTAGCACTGGTTGTTGTTTTGTTTTTTAAAATAAATCTGTTTTTTCTGGTTTTAGCTCTTACCGTTTTGTTCTGAAAGTGGTCACTGCACTGCAGATTGGTTCTCTCCTATTAGTAATTTATTCTATGCTTCCCAAGGCTATTGGGTAGAAGAATTGTAGCTGCTTAAAATCTCAAGTAGAAAAAAAAATTTAAAAGAAGAAAGAAAAAACAAAATATGCTCAATTCTTGTCAGTTATTTAAATTTGTGTTCCTTAAAGTGCACTTTTCTTAATCAGTGAATTAATTTTCTCCTAAGATTGCAATCCAACTTCTATAACCTTTGATACCATAAAATAAATGCAAGGAGTTACAGGGAGACCTTGGGGCTTCCAAATAATTTCTTGGGTGAATAAATGAATAATGTAAGGGCAAATGTTCAGAAAGAAGAGTTTTGGTTAGAAATAGTATTTACTTAAATCTATAGCTGCGTTTTTCACAGACTACAAGGAGAATGTGTTTTCCCTGTGGTGTCATGAAGACTGGATATTGAACGTTTTCTCAATTGTGCAACTAAAAGAATCTCGTTGAGTTTTTTCCCCCCTTGAAGAAAAGCTACAATTTTCACAAAGGAATAAGGATGTGCAAGAAGCTCGTAATTAAATACCCTAGACATAATGCATTCTTATGCAACAACTGTATTCCTTCTACTTCAATTACTGGACATTGACTTTATAAAGCCAGGCCCTGTTTTAGGCACAGCAGAACACTAAGTAATATATCAGCGTCATGAGCAATAAAGAGATACATTGTTTGGCATAGGTTTTCTGAGAAGGTATTGAGTTTACTCTCAGACAAGATTCTGCAGAGCAGAGGAGGACAGAATTCGTATAGACAAGAGCAAGACTACAGAGTAAGTTTGAGGAAAGGACTCATTAGGTTTTGCTTTTCAAAGGCTGCTTGCAATACGTAGTAAAATCTTAAATATTTGCAAAATTAGCCAAGTACCGCAGCATTCAGGAGATTGAAGCAGGGAAATTGCAAGCTCAGGGTGACCCTTGTCTGCCTACAGACACCAAATTAATTTAAGAAAAATTGAAAGTCTTTATAAGAAAAAAAAGGTACTACCTTTTAAAAAACATAAACCACTTTATTTCATTTTATCACTTCAATCTATACACAGTGTTTATTGAAAACCAGTACCATCCATGAGCCTTCTCTAGTCATTTCTTCACCTAGTGCAAAGGTGGAATCTGGTCATTAAAGATGCAGATACAGTTTGAAAGCTTGGAAGCCTGACACTCTTCCTGACCTAAGGGAGAGCTGTGAACAGATCATAAGCCATTGTGGAAGGATGGAGATGTGAGTGAGCCTTGAAAGAGGAGCTGAGAGGAGCACATTGAAACACAGTGTTTTAGAACCAGTTACCTTCTCAGTAAAGAGATTCCATGATTCTAGAAGGTGCCAGAATACTTCCAAAGTTCTAGGAACCATGTCAGATGACTTGAGTTTGAATGTAAGATAAGGAACCCGTCCTAGCACTTGTCTTTGTGCAGCAAGCTTGGGAATTGATTACAAGCTGACCTCCTAGCTGACTTGCATCTTTAAGAACTGCCTTCACAGAGCTGCAACCTCAGAGTGTTTGCTACTGTCTTTCCTTCTCTGGGCACAGTATTAGAGGTGGATTCACACACAGGGTACCTTCTTTCAAATGTAAACCACATCTCATTCCAGGTAGAACTATAATTGCCCCTCCCCAACTCCAAGGAAGGCAGGCCTAATCACTGTGCTCCTCACGAGGAAGGAGCATCATGGCCAAGTAGACATTTTAAAGAGCCAAAATATACTTTTTTTTCTTCAGAATCTTTTTATTTTCCTATAATCAAACCGGTGCATGCTTTTCTCCATGGCTAATCATCTCATTTCCATGTTTACCAGCACAGCAGTGCTGTGAGCAGAAATTTCTACATTCTTGGAGAAACAGACAATTAAAGGAACTTAACTCTAAATTTCTTTTGGAGAGTGGAAACTAAATAAATTATTCAGACTTGCAGATGAAACACCAATAATGCTATCCAGATATAGAATATGCTGTTCAACAGACAGACAAGCTTTTCTGCATATTTCCAAAATGCATTCAACTGGAGGAAAAGCATTAGATTCTATTTGAGCTACTCAGGCTTCAGCTTTTTTATTGAAAACAAAACAAAACAAAAAAAAACTGGTCCTTTGTCATACATATTTCTTATTTCTAAGATAAAATACTCACCATAAATTAATCTTGTACAGATACCATTAATGCATTTTTTAACAAATCTGGCTTCTCTTTCTTTTGCCTGTCTCTCAAGTGCACCGAGTTACAATTTTTGAGTCAAGTTACCAAAACTTCTTTACTCAAAGTTTCCATTATATTTCTTTCTACCTGAAATGTTCATTTTATACTGGTTGGCAAGAAATGTTCTTTTTTTAATTTTTATTCCTACCATGGCAGTTTCTTTTAGCAACTTAGGTGAAATTCTGACCTCTGGTGGTTTTAGTTGAAAACAACATGGATGAGAAAAATGAAGAAAAACTTTATAAAGACTTTTAAATTAATAAGAGGCATTTGGAGGCTGCCTACCAAACTGAAAAGAAAAATAGTACATTGTGATGTTTGAGTTACAAAGCATCCATATTTAGCATTAATATCCTAAGCATATACGCAAGAAAAGAATCTTTATGGAGGCCAAGTTGAGTCCTCAAGTTCAGCCAGAGCTACAGTTAGTTCTTCTTGAGCTGCCTTCTTGCCCTCTGGTTTGTATCTAGTCATGCCATGCCATGGTCGTTTGGTTTCACAAGCCAGGATTAGAAAAACAGATCTACGAGATCAGTGTATAACACGGTATAGGAGCATATTGATTAGGTCACCTCTACCTATAAGTTGCCAGTTCTTTGCAAGTGACTTTCACAGAGCACTTCCACAAGTAGCCTGGCTTCGTTAACTTTTATATTCCACGCTGTGGGGGTCTGGAGCCATCTTTTCCTCTCTTGCCTTTGTGTAGATACCAAGAAAACACCTCAAAGCTAGGGTAGGAGGGGAGTATAAAATCCTGATCCACCAAAGTGTAAAGATGAATCAGGGAGTGGTGAATGGTAGTGATTTTAAAAATTATTTCTCTCACTTTTAATAAGGCATACCCCTTATTCTGTACTTCTTCCCAATTCTCTTATGTAATTATTTGGCTATGTACAAATCAATTCCTAGGACCATAACCACAGGCTCTTGCATATTGATAAAACTCATGGGCTTTGGAGAAATATATATGTGATTTGAGCTCTTCAACTTATTTAGCTATGATATCCTAAACCTTTGGTGTCCAGGGCTTTCAAAGAGATAAAAGAATGTCATACACATTAAATACTTATTTTAAAACTAAACCAAATCTAGCATCCAGCTTAGCTATCACTATTTCTGTGTCTTCTTCTATTGCTCTTACTGGTCACCATAAGCTTCTCTTCACTTCCATTAAAAAAAAATATTCATAGGTTTGTTGAATTGTATCTCCAAATATACCTCTACCCCCCCCCAAATTTAAAAATTTAAAAAAAAAAACACCACAGCTTTCTGCCCCCTTTGGAAACTTCATATTAGCTTCTAGTCTCAACCTCAAACACATTTCACTCTTCCATGGCACAAAAACCCAAGGCTCCAGTTTTCATTCACTTATATTTCCCTCTTTCTGTAGTTCTCCAGTTGGATTTATGATCCTTTTATTACTAAAGTGGTAATAATACTGTGTTTGTAATGGGGATTAAATGAACTTCAGTACACACCTAGTCAAAGCCTTGGTTCTCTCACCTGTAACATATAGAAAGGAATTTTTTAACTACTTCATGCTGTCCTGGTGAGGAAGAATGACTTGAGCCACATGAAAGACTTAGTATAATATTGGACATAGCCTCAGGGACATCTATAAATGTGACCAAATAAAAGCTTTAGCAAAAGCCAAAGGAGAATAAAACTGGTTCTTACTTTTTGTTACTTTTTCTTTCTTCATTAAGAAACACATCATCAGCTACTTCCTATCCTAGGCAACAGATTCCATTGTCCTCCAGTCATTGTAGGGAGGTGTAGGCCAGACAACTTGTCTGTCCCTCACTTTTCTTGCTTTAGTCTATGAAACCCAACTTGTATAACTGGTAACTCTTTTAAAGTGCTTTTATCAACCCTCAAGTTCATGCTGTTTTATCTTAATGAGTCTTCTTGTTTTTATGCATCAACTGTTTGATCTGCAATCTTCTATCATTTCATAAAAGTCTTTTAAATAATATTGTATAGCTATTTTCTTTGCTCTTTTAGGAACGAATTGTAAATACAGTCCAACAAAAGCCTGAACTGCAGATACTCAAGTGAAATGGCATCTAAATAATTTCATATTTTTGTGTTATTTACTGTTATTGTGCTTGATTTGAGAACTCTGTAAGCATCATTTTATGTCTCTTGTGGCCACTTGACAATACTTGTGTCTTTTTAGCAAATTACATGCACATCACTTTAGAGTTTACAAAAAAAGTTCATCTGTTATTTCAAATTTAGCACCGCTGACATATATGGGGATTACTGCCCCTGTTTTAAAGAGAAGAAAACTCAGGCACACTGATCTTGCTTATGGTTCCACTGAACCACTATGGGCAAGTATTTTGAAGAGAAATAAAACCCAGTTTATTTTCTATTGGGGGTTGGTCTGGTGCTATATCTCTATCTCTATTTCTATCTCTATCTTTATCTCTATCTCTGTCTCTGTCTCTAGCTCTAGCTCTACCTATATCTGTCTGTGTATCTATCTATCTATCTATCTATCTATCTATCTATCTATCTATCTAT
>NW_026596079.1:22283397-22455738 GCF_907164565.1 Psammomys obesus | reverse complement strand
TATCTATCTATCTATCTATCTATCTATCTATCTATCTATCTATCTATCTATCTATCTATCTAAATGCTAAATTCTGGGCCCCAAGATCTGATTGCAGTCCAGACATGTACATTATCATGTACACCAAATGGTGTTATATAAACTTTGTTTTCCCAATTATCTATGACTGGTGAATAAAGAAAGTCTGGACAAACTGTCACTGGGCAGAAGAGAGGTAGGTGGAGCTTCAGTTCCTGAGCTTGGGATCTCAGGTAGGAACCAGAAGGCTAAAGGGAGAAGGAAAGAGAAGAGGAATATGGAGATAAAGGATGTCGCCTGATGGAGCAGATCCAGCCCAGACAGAGCAAATATTGGCAAGTAACTTGGAACAGTGGCTGGGAAATAGCAAGATTTATTAGAAAATTAGCATAACCATATGTGCCCAGTTATGGTATTTAAAGTTTGCAAAATAGATCAGCAGGTCTCCATCTGAATTATTTGGGAGCTAGCTGGGTTAAAAAAAAGCCCTCTAGAATTAATAAACTTTCTACAACAATTTTTCCTGAACACAGAGATCTGTTTTGCACATGTAATCATCACTGATACCATAGACTACGGATCTATTAACTGAATCATGTCACATCAGGAAAACATAGCTTTTCTTTCGTAAAGAGGAGTAATGGACAACCAATACCAACTTCTTTGATGAGGTGACACCTACTACACCTTGCACTCAAGATCTAGATTCATTTATTTGTTGTGAGCCAAAGTTGCTGACATAGTAAGACATAGTATTTGATAAACTAAAACAATATTTTCCAGAGTGGTGTTTTGCCTGTCCTAAAATAAACCAGTATCTAGAGAAGGCATTGCCATTCAGAAAAAAAAAATCATTTCTATGTCTTTGGATCATGTTCTGGGTCTCCAAATGACAAGGCAATGAAAGACTGGAGACTCATATGTCTATGCTATGTTGAAATGCAATGATGTGGGCATAGGAATATGTCAGATGCCATAAGAATATGTCAGAAAACAGACCTCTGAAAATAGTAATTCATCGTTGTCATTTGTTCTTTAGTTCATTCCTCAAGGAGGAAGGTAGGCATTCTTTCAGGTATTGTGCTACAAAGCCAGTACTCAACACATGAACAAAATCACTGTCCAGAAGCCAGGAAAGTCACCATGCAAGGAATACAATCTATTTTCCTATATTGCAGTGTAACAAAGATGACATTTCCTTTTCCAAATTAAGACGCACATCCACTGTAGCCTGCCTATTGCAGGCTTAAAAGCTAACATCTGTAGATAAGCAAGCAAATACCACATTCGTCTTTCTGGATCTGAGTTATCTCATGATAACTGAGTTATCTCATGATAATCTGAGTTATCTTCAGAATGATATTTTTCTACTTTCATCTATTTACCTTTGAATTTCATTATTTCATTTCTTTCATTATCTGAATAATATTTCATTGTATAAATGTACCACATATTTCTTTACCCATTCTTCTGTTAAAGTATATATACTTGGTTTCCAATATTAGGATATTATGACTAGAGCAGCACTGAACAATATTGAGCAAGTTTCTCTGTGGTAGGATAAAGCATACTTTGGGTTTATGCCCAAGAATGGTATCACTGGACCTTGAAGTAGATCGATTCCCACCTTTCTGAGAAACTGCTACATTGATTTCCATAGAGGATGTACAAGTTTGCATTCCCACCAGCAATGGATGTATCCTCCTTATTTCATTTTCTTACCTGCATGATTTGGCATTAGTTTTATTGATCTTTGCCATTCTGACTGGTATAAGGTAAATTCTCAAAGTAGTTTTACTTTGAATTTCTGTTATGATTAAGGAGGTTGAACATATATTTTAGTATTACTCAACTATTTTAGTTTCCACTCAAATGAGTTTTGAGAATTTTTGTTTAGATCTGTAACCCATTTTTTTAAAATTTTTTATTAATTACACTTTATTCATTTTGTATCCCCCCATAAGCCCCTCCCTCCTCCCCTCCCAATCCCACCCTCCCTCCCCTTTCTGCATGCATGCCACTCCCCAAGTCCACTGATAGTGGAGGTTCTCCTCTCCTTTCTGATCTTAGTCTATCAGTTCTCATCAAAATTGGCTGCATTGTCCTCTACCTAGGCCTGGTAAGGCTGCTCCCCCCTTAGGGGGAGGTGATCAACAAGCAGGCCAATCAGATTATGTCAGAGGCAGTCCTTTTCCCATTACTATGTCACCCACTTGGACACTGAACTGCCATGGGCTACATCTGTGCAGGAGTTCTAGGTTATCTCCACAAATAGTCCTTGGTTGGAGTATGAGTCTCTGGGAAGTTCCCTGTGTTCAAATTATCTTATTCTGTTGCTCTGCTTGTGGAGTTCCCGTCCCCTCCAGCTCTTACTATTTCCCACTTCTTACATAAAATTCCATTCACTCTGCCCATCAATTGGCCATCAGGCTCAGCATCTGCTTTGACAGTCTATACTGCAGAAGCTTTTAGAGGCCCTCTGTGGCAGGTTTCAAGGTTGTTTCCTGTTTTCTTCTGGCTTTCAGAGGCCCTCTGTAGCAGGTTCCCAGGTTGTTTCCTATATTCTTTTTCTTCTGATGTCCATCCTCTTTGCCTTTCAGGATGGAGATTGAATATTTTAGTTAGGGTCCTCTCTTTTGTTTAGTTTGATTAGATGTACAGATTTTAGTGGGTTAATTTATATTGTATGTTTATATGAGTGAGTATATACCATGCGTGTCTTTTTGCTTCTGTGACAACTCACTCAGGATGATCCTTTCCAGGTCCCACCAATTACCTGCAAATTTCATGATTTCCTTATTTTTCATTGCTGAGTAATACTCCATTGTATAGATGTACCACAGTTTCTGCATCCATTCTTCAGTTGAGGGGCATCTGGGTTGTTTCCAGCTTCTGGCTATTACAAATAAAGCTGCTACAAACATGGTTGAGCAAATGTCCTTTTTGTGTACTTGAGCCTCTTTTGGGTATATGCCTAGGAGTGATATGGCTAGATCTTGAGGAAGCGCTATTCCTAGTTGTCTGAGAAAGCGCCAGATTGATTTCCAGAGTGGTTGTACCAGTTTACATTCCCAGCAGCAGTGGAGAAGGGTTCCCCTTTCTCCACAACCTCTCCAGCATGTGTTGTCCCTTGAGTTTTTCATCTTGGTTATTCTGATGGGTGTAAGGTGAAATCTCAGGGTTGTTTTGATTTGCATTTCCCTAATGGCTAATGAGGTTGAGCATTTCTTTAAGTGCTTCTCTGCCATTCCATATTCCTCTACAGAGAATTCTCTCTTTAGCTCTGTTCCCCATTTTTTAAGTGGATTAATTGGTTTGTTGCTTTTCAGCTTGTTTAGTTCTTTATATATATTGGATATGAGTCCTCTGTCAGATAAAGGGTTGGTGATGATTCTTTCCCAATCTGTAGGCAGTCGCTTTGTTTTGATGACTGTGTCCTTTGCTTTACAGAAGCTTTTAATTTCATGAGGTCCCATTTATTGATTATTGCTCTTAGAGCCTGTGCTGTTGGTGTTCTGTTCAGGAAGTTTTCTCCTGTACCAATGAGTTCTAGGGTATTCCCCACTTTTTCTTCTAACTGATTTAATGTGTCTGGTTTTATGTTGAGGTCTTTGATCCACTTGGATTTCAGTTTTGTGCAGGGTGATAAATATGGATCTATTTTCATTTTTCTACATGTAGACATCCAGTTGGACCAGCACCATTTGTTGAAGATGCTATCTTTTTTCCATTGTATGGTTTTGGCATCTTTGTCAAAAATCAGGTGTCCGTAAGTGTGTGGGTTTATTTCTGGGTCTTCTGTTCGATTCCATTGATCCACCATTCTGTTTCTATGCCAGTACCATGCAGTTTTTATAACTGTTGCTCTATAGTACAGCTTGAGATCAGGAATGGAGATACCTCCAGAAGATCTTTTATTGTAGAGGATTGTTTTAGCAATTCTCGGTTTCTTGTTATTCCATACGAAGTTGAGTATTTTTCTTTCCAGGTCTGTAAAGAATTGTGTTGGCAATTTGATGGGAATTGCATTAAATCTGTAGATTGCTTTTGGTAAGATGGCCATTTTTACTATGTTAATCCTGCCAAGCCACGAACATGGGAGATCTTTCCATCTTCTCATATCTTCCTCTAATTCTTTCTTCAGAGACTTGAAATTTTTTTCATACAAGTCTTTGACTTGCTTGGTTAGGGCTACACCAAGGTACTTTATGTCATTTGTGGCTATTGCGAATGGTGTTGTTTCTCTAATTTCTTTCTCAGCCCTTTTGTCTTTTGTATACAGGAGTGCTACTGATTTTTTTTTGAGTTAATTTTATATCCGGCCACTTTGCTGAGGGTGTTTATCAGCTGTAGGAGTTCCCTGGTAGAGTTTTTGGGGTCACTCATGTATACTATCATATCATCTGCAAATAGTGATAATTTGACTTCTTCCTTTCCCATCCGTATCCCCTTGATCTCCTTCAACTGTCTTATTGCTCTAGCAAGGCCTTCCAGCACTATGTTGAAGAGATATGGAGACAGTGGGCAGCCTTGTCTTGTCCCTGATTTCAGTGGGATTGCTTTAAGTTTCTCTCCATTCAGTTTGATGTTGGCTATAGGCTTGCTGTATATCGCCTTTACTATGTTTAGATATGTGCCTTGTATCCCGGATCTCTCCAGTACTTTAAACATGAATGGATGTTGGATTTTGTCAAATGCTTTTTCAGCATCTAGGGAACTCAATGAAAATGAAGAGACAACATACCCAAACTTGTGGGACACAATGAAAGCAGTGCTAAGAGGAAAGTTCATAGCACTAAGTGCCTTCAAGAAGAAATTTGAGACAGCTCATTCAAGCAACTTAATGGCCCACTTACAAACCCTAGAAAAAGAAGAAGCAGACACACCAAAAAGGAGTAGACGGCTGGAAATAATCAAACTCTGGGCTGAAATCAATCAATTAGAAACAAATAAAACAATTCAGAGAATCAATGAAACCAAGAGCTGGTTCTTTGAGAAAATCAACAAGATCAACAAACCCTTAGCCAAGCTAACTAAAAGGCAGAGAGACACCACCCAAATCAACAAAATCAGAAATGAAAAGGGGGACATAACTACAGACACTGAGGAAATCCAAACAATCATTACGACTTACTTCAAAAGTCTATACTCAACAAAATTTGAAAATCTAAATGAAATGGACAATTTTCTTGATTGATTTGACTTACCAAAGCTGAATCAGGACCAGGTAAATCAATTAAATAGTCCTATATCCCCCAAAGAAATAGAAGCAGTCATCAAAATTCTCCCATCCAAAAAAAGCCCAGGACCAGATGGCTTCAGCGCAGAATTCTACCAGACCTTCAAAGAAGAGCTAACTTCAATTCTCTTCAAACTATTCCACAAAATAGAAACAGAAGGAACATTACCAAACTCATTCTATGAAGCCACAATCACCTTGGTACCTAAACCTCACAAAGACTCAACAAAGAAAGAGAATTTCAGGCCAATCTCCCTTATGAACATTGATGCAAAAATACTTAGCAAAATACTTGCAAACCGAATCCTAGAACACATCAAAGATATTATCCACTATGACCAAGTAGGCTTCATCCCAGGTATGCAGGGGTGGTTCAATATACGGAAATCCATCAATGTGATCCCCCATATTAACAAACTGAAAGAAAAAAATCACATGATAATCTCCCTGTAACCCATTTTTAAATTGGATTATTTGGTTTTCTTTATATCTGGTTTCTTGAGTTCTTTGTATACTTTTGGATATTAGTTATCTATGGTATGTGGAGTTGATGAAAATCTTTTTTTTCCATAGTTCTGTACACTGCCACTTTATCCAAATGATGGTGTAATTTGCTTTACAGAATCTTTTCAATTTCATGGGGTCCCATTTATTAATTGTTGATCTTAGAGCCTGAGCTATTGGTGTTCTGTTCAGAAAGGTGTCTCCTGTACCAATGAGTTCAAGGCTATTTTCCACTTTCTATTCTGGGATCCTGGTAAGTCTGGCTGTTGGGGGTTCCAGGTAAAATGTGTGTCAAGGTATTGGGACTTAACACTAAGGAATGAGGATGAGCTGGGGAAGCCTGGGGTGACCACTGGGGAAAGAAAGCAGAGCGCTCCACCAGGTTCTGCTTAGTTCCCTGGAAAAGTGGGCAGATCTCTCTGCTGCAGAACTGGGGATGATACTGAGGGTTTGGACTTGGAGAAATGGATGAAGAGGTGAATATATGCAGCAGTCCTCCTGCTTCTCAGGACCCAGTGGCCTGTGGCTTTCCAGAAAATTGCCCTTGAAGCTGGGATAAAACCAAGAATGGGGTAAAGGAAGTTTGGAGGGGAAGAGCTGCATGATCCACTGAAGGAGACAGAGAGGAAGGGGAGGCCACAGCAAGTGGTCTGTTGTAGAGCCGGAGATGGGACTGAAAAGTTAGATTTGGGCGACTGAAGGAGAAGTGAAAATATGCAGTTAGTCTTCCTGCTTCCATGGTTGGAATGGCCTGTGGGTTCTCAGAGAATTCCTGCTGGGACTAGGGACTAAAATAAAGCAATGAGTCAGGGAAAGGATATTAGGAGGGGAAGATTTGTGCTATCCACTGGTGATGGAGGTAAGGTCCCTGAAGATCTCAGCAGGTCTTCTGCTGCAGAGCTAAGGATGAGACTGGGGGATTGAATTTGAGGGAGAAAAGGGATAAGTGAAGATTTGCAGTTAACCTACTTGTTTTCCTGGTTAAAGTGGCCTGTGCGTTGCCAGGGAGTGCCTGCTGGAGCTGGGAGCTGGGATAAAGCAATGAGTGAACACAGGGTAGGTTTAGGAGAAGACATTTGTGTGATCCCTTAGAGAAAGGGGCAAGATGAGGGTGGAAGGGAGGGTGCAGCAGGCGGTCTGCTCCAGAGCTGCAGGTAAACCTGGGGTTTTGGTTTTGGAGGAGCTGAAAGAGAGATGAAGGCCTGCAGTTAGCCTACCTGCCTCCCTGTCTGGAGAGACCTGTTTGTTTTCTAAGGAGAGAGAAAACGTGTGGATTCAGATGGGAAGGTGAGGAGGCTCTAAGAGGAGTTAGGGGAGAAGACATTGTAATAGGAATATATTGTATGAAAAAACATCTATTTTTGATAAAAGTAAAATAGGGAAAAATAAACTCTCAGTTTTATAATTTCTATAGTATTATCACCTTGTCATTATCAGGTGAAGAAATACAATTCTGAAATTACTGTCCATACTGCAATAGCATGCCCTTTCCTGTGACTTGTCCTTTCTGGTTTTCTAATATTTTAACTCTGAGCACATAATTAAATGCACAGCTAATGCCCAGCATTCACAATGTCTCTGTGTCTGTCTCCAAGTCTTTATTAATTAGGCCAGAGTCACTCCAAAGTCATCCCATCACTGCATATTCCCCAATGTCCTCTTATTTTAATTCTAGGCATATAGAAAGAAATATGAGTGTGGAGTGAGAAGTGGTCTTTGGAAAGGAGATCAACTGCACTGAACTCAGCCCTGATCTCTCACAGATGGATGAGACAGGATCCTAACTTCAGAGTCATTGATTTTTACAGAGTTTCACTTGTTAGACAGTTTTAAAAGACATTGTTCAGAGAGTCTCCATCAATGTCTTAGGTGCATATTAGCTTTGGTTTAAGACAATGCTCAATTCCTTTGCAACAGCTATTTTTTTTTTCAATGAATAAGAAAGTAAAAAATTGAAACCATGAATGACACTGGATATCCGAGTGTTTCACACACAAAAAAAGTCCAGTCTAAAATTAATTAATGGACATTAATATGTAGTTATGTAAGAATGTATTGCTTAAATAATATGGTGAGACAGCAATGAAAAATAATAACAAAGGAACAAAATGGCGAATTGCCAAGGAAACAATGTTACCGACAAATATGAATAATGTAAGAATTAACTTCAGATCATTTTTAGGGAGGATTCAAAAAGGAAAGGAAAATTGTAGATCTTTTTATAGTATTTTGAAGATATTTTTCAAATTGTGAGGGCATCTCAAGGTGAAGATATAGAAAGAAAAGCTATTGGTTTTTCCTTTTACTGTTGCCTTCTATCTCTGAGTCCTTTCCCTCTTCAATGTAGTGCTGAACTCTACTCTGTAAGGAACATGATTCACATACTAGAATGCAGACCTCTAACCCATCATTTTTACTATCAACATAAAACTGTGTTGTGTTTTAACACAATTATGACCATTGGTCATAATCATTGCTTGTTTCAACCTGTTTCATAATGACACATTTTCAGATGTTTATAGTTTCTGGTTTTTTACTCTATACATCCCTGTATATGTATTTAATAAAAGAAGTTCCTTGAGGTAAACAGGAGTGTTGTATTTTTATATTTTAATTTCTTTTCCTTTTTGAATACTAGGGACTGAACCTATTTCATGACTCCTACTAGGCAAATACTCTACTATTAACTATATCTTCAGATTTTTTTTAACTTTAGAGGATTATTATTGTTATTACAATTACTGTTATTATTATTTTACATTTGTTTATATATTTATTTGTCTGTACATCAGTGCCATGTGTTCCAGGGCCAAGGACAACTCTCAGAAGTCAGTTTGCTCTCTCTCTTCACATTATACGTTCAGGGGATGGAACTCAGGTCCTCAAGCTTGGCAGCAGGTACCTTTATTCAGTGAGCCATCTTGCTGGCCTATCTTTTTGCAGGTTTTCATTATGTTGTTCAGGCTGACTGTTAACTCACTATGTAGTCTAGGCAGAGCTTAAACTTGTAATTTTTCTCTGTTGGCCCCCAGAGCAGCTGGAATTGTAGGCCTATCATTTTACTGCACTTTAATCTCACTTTTAGATTATTTTCTAGGTGCATTTCCCTTGTCAAGAACCATGAATAACAAACTTCAACTCTCTTTGCTTGTATATTCTTTGAATCTGATGTAAGATATAGCATAGGTATTATGAAGGAATATATGATCCATGATATAATATGTTGTATATGGTGTATTAGGTATAATATGTTTATATACATACACATACATATACATATATACACACTGTGAATTTCTCAACAAGTATTAGTAATTTAAACCTTTGAGTAATCTTTTAAAATCATTCATTGCCTTTCTTCAAATGAATTTTCCTAGGTTCTTTATATATTATGACAATTATTTATTTACTTTGAGTATTCATTTTCCTTTTGTTTATAAATTTTGAAAAATTAAGCATGTTTAGTTTAAACACTCATCAATTCATTATGCCTGGCCTATCTTTTACGACTTTTGGTTTCTTCTTTATGTGAACTAATTTCATTTAGAAAGAAGGCATATGCACTATTCAGTGATGGCAAAAGCTGAAAGGCATTTTGATGATCAGGGAACAAACAACTTGGACAAGGAGAGATTATTCAAGTCAAGACCATAAAATAAATTGGAAAAGTTACTTTAATGTTAATTTAAAAAGCTATATACTAGACTAAGTGTGGCCTTGGCCTACAAACAAATAACTACTAGAATATTTTGAATGAGAAAGTAACAATGAAAAAAAAGATACTTTTGCAAGGTAGTTTGATAAAGAAAAATTTAGATTCATGTAAACTGGTATTCCAACTCTTTTCTGAAAAGAAGCTATTTTAATTGTGTTTGATGCACTAATTAATTAAGCATCATGAAGACCATTTGGGACTCACCTACAATATACAAAAATTGGAACACCAAGACGGAATAGGTAAGATAGAGATAACAAGAACAAGAGAAAATAGAAAATGAGAAAAAGTAAAAACCAAAATCGACCCGAGAAAAGATAAATTATAAAACCTGGCTTACTTGTTGAGCCTAGGAAATTTGAGCATGATGGAAATATTGAGAGAGAAAATAAATTAGAGGAAGAAACAAAAACACTGCAGGGCATAGCAAGAGTAGTGTTTTGTGTATTTTCACGGGCTGCCTTATTGCTTTATAGGCTGTTACCGCAGACTGAGGCCAATTCATTAATCAGCCCATATTGAGAAAGACATTTCAATCAATCACAAATTCATTTGACTGTATTGTCATTAAGCTCACATTTATCCATCTTGTCTTTAGGGATGTAACTCCTTCTATTTCAAGAACATTTATTGAGCAGGCACCTACTGCAGCTTAGACTTGGTGCAAGGAAGGAAGGAATGCAATGAGAGGAAGAAAATTTGTCAATTCAGATATACCTAGTCCTAGGATGACACCGTATGGTAGGAAGCTCTAAAGTATTAGAGGAATACTGTTCAGCGACTATCATTAATTCTCTATGCTACAGTGTAGTACATCTGATCTTTGCATACCTTTACCTAGAAGACGCTTGACTTTGGCTTGTCAGGAACATATCACCCAATAGAATGTAAAAATTCACATGAGCTTTTATTGGTGAGAAGGCTTTAGCATATGCTTGCCTTAATATTTTGAAAAAATTGTTAGTTCCTGTCTTAGATGTAAATCTAAGATGAATTCCTCTTAGAGATTCTACTTTCTCTTAGCAAAGGCAAGAGAGAGCTGAAGATGTGGGCAGATGGAGGCAGGTGGCTCTTTTCTGTTCCCATATAACAGGTTCTTTTCTCATTTGTTACAGTAAGTTTTGGCTTCCTGAGGCTGTGCCCTTGCCACAGAGAAGGCTGTTTTCTTAATCATTGTCCAGTAATTTTATTATTGGGAAAATTGTATCAATGACTGAAAGAATCTAACACTAGCCAAAGGAGAGAATGCCAACTTACAGAGTTTGGCATCAGGAAAGAATGGAGCCATACTAGAGCTACATGCTTGCTCCGGGCTCACTCTTCTCTTGGCTTTGATCTCCTCTATAATTACTTCAGCATAAATCCTGTTCTTTCTTGTGCTGTCAGGATATATTCAGAATCTTCTCTGAACCTCCTAATATCAGATTATTCTCTTCTAGTTTTTGGAAGTTCTAATTAGAATTCTTTTTTAAATTTTATTTTTATTTGTTTTTATTAATTACACTTTATTCACTTTGTATCCCCCCTGTAGTTCCTCCCTCCTCACCTCCCAATCCCTCCCTTCCTCCCCCTTCTGTATTCATGCCCCTCCCCAAGTCCACTGATAGAGGAGGTCTTCTTTTACTTCCTTCTGATCCTAGTCTATCAGGTCTCACCAGGAATGGTTGCTTTGTCTTCCTCTGTGACCTAGTAAGGCTGCTCCCCCCTTAGGGGAAGGTGATCAAGGAGCAGGCCAATCAGTTCATGTCAGAGACAGTCCCTGTTCCCATTACTATGAAACCCACTTGGACACTGAACTGCCATGAGCTACATCTGTGCTGGGGTTCTAGGTTATCTCCATGCATGGTATTTGGTTGGAGTATCAGTCTCAGGAAAGACCTCTGTGCTCAGATTTTTTGGTTCTGTTGCTCTCCTTGTGGAGTTCCTGTCCTCTTCAGATCTTACTGTTTCCCACTTTTTTTCATATGATGGAAAAGATCATCCTGAGTGAGCTCTCCCAGAAGTAGCAAGACACACACGGTATATACTCACTCATGTAGACACATAATATAGGATAAACCTACTAAAAATTTGTACATCTAAAGAAACTAATCAAGAGGGAGGACTCTTGCTAAAATGCTCAATCCCTATCCAGGAAGGCAAAGAGGATGGACATCAGAAAAAGGAGAAAACAGAGAACAAGTCGGGAGCCAGCCGCAGAGGGCCTCTGAAAGGCTCTGTCCTGTACACTATCAAAGCAGATGCTGAGACTTATGGCCAATCTTTGGGCAGAGTGCAGGGAATCTAATTAGAATTCTTAAATTGAGACTCATGGTTTCTTAGTGGGTCACATGTCAATTTACTGAGTCCATGACTGTCCAAACCATATCAGAATGAATGTTGATTTCTACAGAACATTGTGAAGCTGTTACCAGAATCCCAAGAAAAACTACCAATCAAGTAAAATCAATGGATGAGTATTTACAATATGCACAATATTTATAAATGGAACACATTTGATTGAAGGGCTCCACTATGAGTTTTATCATCTATAATCTCATATAATCTTCAAATAGTTCAATTGGAAAGACATTTTCACCATTGTCAATGAAAACCTCTGAAGAAGGGAAGCTAATTGTTTAGTATAAGATTTAATTTAAATGTAAATAATTGATTAAATAATTTGACAAGTTATTTATTAAATTATTATAATTCATTTATTTATTAAGCGCAATGATTTAATGAAGTGGAGGCTTACATTATTTATCATATGCTTAAGAAGCTGTTATTTGGGAAGTTCAAGGGTTGTACCTATCTTTATGTGTACATAGAGTGTATGTACATGTATATCCAAAGTATACATACATGTACATTAATATGTACAGTCTTGAATGATTATCCCAGCATTGAATAAACATCTACTTTCTCAAGGCTGGAGCCCTTGACAAATTATATAATCTTTTAGATAAATAAGTTTGTTTATTTGTACATAGAAAATTAAAATTAGTTAAATATGCAATTCTGTAAAATGCCAAGCATTTTCAGGGGATCATCTATCCAATTATAGAAGAGAACAAAGCCCAGGCAGGAAGACTGATCCCAGGACAAGTTGGTCAAACATGTGATTGTAGCATGCCTCCATTCTTTCCTAATACCTAAAAGTCTGCAAACTGACATTTTTCAGAGCTCATCAATATTTTGAATTTATCATTGTCCATACTGAGAATGTTGCTTTTCATGAATTAATAGTACAAAGTCACATTTTTTTAAAGTTTTTCTATCTATCTTGTCAGATTCTCTCTGGAACAGCCTTCATACTGAAGGACAAGAGTTCCAGTTGATTAAGATGCAGTTGGTTCTTTTTTACTGTAGGACTAGATGAATCGATATTTTTGAAACACTTTAACTGTGCTAGAAAAACTCTTCATGAATGGTTCCACATGAAAAGAACTATGTACGAATGCACACTCAGTAAGACAATGTACTTCAAAGTTAGATGAGAATCTTGGAAAAATCTCTCAGAGAACTCCCACACCACTGCAAAGAAATTTCAGGTTCTGATTCTGGTCAGCCCATTGTTGTTTGTTTATTCAGTAGCCAAGGTTTGGCTTCCCTTTGTTATACACATAAGCTGCCACACAGAGATATGGAGAACAGACCTGTAAACTCCTACAAGATATCTTTTCTTTTCTGCTCTTCCTGCTCTTTTTTATATGATTTTTCTGAAGGCAAATGGAGAAAAGCTTCCCCTCAGTGAGAAAACTGTGATGAAACATCACCATGGTCCCATAATTCCCACGGAGTACAGCCACTACTCCTGCTGCAGGCCAGCAAACCCTGTTTCCTGGTTTTGAGGTATACTTTATGTTATACATTACTTTCTTTTGTTGGCTCCCATTAGCTCAGTGACTGGTGCAACTGATTAAGTACATGTCCTTTTATGCAGTTGGAGGACCCTTCCTTGAGTGAAATCAGAGAGAGCAATCCAGGAAGGACAGCCATTACTCAGCAATACATTTGGCAAAAATAGGAAACCATTTGGCTGGTTTCTTCTTCTGCTGCCAATTTCCATCTCAAACCTATTCAAGTTATTCAGAGTCATATGTTGTAGATGGATAAAATTTACCTCAGTATGAGAGAGTCTTGCATGTGAAATTACTCTAGTAATTTCAACTTATCAATGGAAATTGGAAAAGACTTTGGGAAGTTAAGTAGCACTCATAAGATGAAAAAGTCTGAGTATTAGTCAAGTTTCCAAAACTGTAACAGAATGACAAAGATAACTGACAAATAAAGAGGTGGTTTAGTTTGATGCTTAGCTTTAGATAAAATCCATTACTTACAGGCTATGAGCAGTGAAAAACACAACAATGGCAGAGTCTGTGGAAGAACAAACTGCTCAGTTTCTGGACAGGAAGCAAAAGAAGAGGGGATGGCTAAAGCTCTAGATCTCATGCAAGGCACTATCCCCAGTAACCAGAAAACTTCGTATTAGGTCCTGCCTGCTAAAGGTGTCATTAAGACATGGACTGCAGGAGACCACACTTCATCCAAACTATAGCAGCTGGAACATAATCTGATGGGAACTTGAACTTGTCGTGTGTAAAATTAGATCCTATGGACTTCATTAGTTTATACCCAACCTTCTAAGGACTACTTTCTAAAAGTGACCAGAAGGAATTTGTCTCCCTGAAGCCGTTTTTAGTCTGTTAATAGTTCTTTCAACAGAAAAGAAATTGGGGTTATTGTTCAGGATTTGCTTTCAAAGAACTCAGGTTTACTTCTGTGAGTTTTGGCCTCTCTTTCTAACCGTTCATTTGTTCTTCTTCCTAGATTAGGCTGTTATAGCTCAGGATATAGGCTCAGGATAAATGAAACCACAGAATTCTATAAAGCTGATCTTATCTAGTACTTGAATAAAAAGCAATATTGTAATAGCAATGTGCTTACATAGGGGGCTATTTCTCTCTCTCTCTCTCTCTCTCTCTCTCTCTCTCTCTCTCTCTTTGGTTTTTCAAGACAGAGTTTCTCTGTATTGCCTTGGCTGTCCTGGACTCACTTTGTAGACCAGACTGGCCTCAAACTCACAGAGATCCAAATGCCTCTGCCTCCCAGATTGCTGGGATTACAGGCGTGCACCATTGTGCCCGGCTTATTATTTCTATTCTTTAGACATTTGTTGACATGTATAAGGATGATGTTGTCATGTCTGTCATTGGATTTTTTTTTTAATCAGCAAAAAATTAGTTAAAGAAGTAATATCAAACTAGTAGTCATAACTTAATACTGGTATATCTGTTTTTTCATCTTTTAGCATAGAAATTTTTCATAGTGAAAAAGTAAAAGAACATCTACTCAAATAAGAATGTAATAAAAGCTACAGGGTAGAGGTTGAGGTAGTGAAGACATAGGGATAATCACTTTTAACTCTTCATTAAAACATAAACTGTGGAGTGCACCAAATGAGTAGCTAAATACTCTTCAGCCATTGGTTGAGGTACCTTTTGTTTGAAATTGTCTTATGGGTTAGTTGGGATTTTTCCCATTTCACAGATAAGAAAACTAAGGCTCAGAGAGGTGAGGTGAGAATTTTCAACAACTCAATGGGGTACCTCTGCCTTAGGGAGAACTGTGTAGAAGGGATTGAGTTGAAAGAATTTGAGGTGGTTAAGGAGGCAAATGAAGGCACGGAAGGAATGGTAAATAGATGAACATAGCAAAACAAATAATCATTGGTCCCAAGAAGGCCCACATATTTCGACAACATTCCAGGAAAAGGGGAAGTGCAAGCCTATTATAACGTCTTTATTGCCAGGGACACTGGAGCCATCTCAGGAATAAGAAGTCAGTCCTTCTACTGAAAACCCCAAAACAGAAGATGGAATTGGTAAATTTGAAAACAAAATGAAGGGAGAGGTGAGGAGTGTGTTTATCAGGAGAAAGACTGCTGATAACTTTTCTCCTGTCTCCGAGATTACTTTAACAACAGAAATGACACAATTTCCAGTGATTTTATTCAGCATTTCCAAAATGAATGTAATAATGTTTTTACATATTTACTCCATTTGAATTCATTATTCAGACTTGAGTTCAGCTATTTAATTTCAAATAAACCGTACCTAAGAAAATGTGGGCCACTGCATGCTTTGGTGGAATTCTTTTGGAGAGATTACTATAGAATGCTAATGGCCTGGATGGGTCCAAGCAATAATTTTTAGAAACTTGAAATTAGTCAATTGTAGCTTAGTTTTTCCTCTTTTTTAAAAAAATCATAGAAGTGTGTAAGTGGCAACTTTTTTAAGTGAAGAAATCCCATGAAATGTTTCCAAAAAGACTAAAAAACAGTGAAAAGTGGTGTCCTTTCTAGTGCTTGGATTTATGTCTCCCTTCTCTTTTCATTAAATTAATGCTCAAAGATTAAATAACCAGGATAAGCCGGTGGTCATATAAGTCACCAAAACCATAAGCTGTTTTCTTTCCTCCAGGACCTTTCCTCAGGAGCCACCAGGGAGCAGCAGATGACTAAATCACTCACCTTGCCTCCTCCAGTGAGATGCTTGCTTGGAAATGAATGGGCATGATCACAGGGTGGGGATTAAGAAAGAGAAATAATAATGGTACCAACATTCACACCCATGTGGCTTTACGATGTTTCCCTCTACTGAACAGTGTCTCTTTAGTCCCATTACGTGGATCAGCGATCCAAGTCCCAGGAACGGGAGAATAAGATTTTGTTCAAAATCACTCCTTGTGTGCAGAATTTGGGCTTTGAAGAAAGACCCTCAAAATTTGAATCCCAGTTTTGCCATTACACATGTTGTGACCATGTAGATGTTGCGTCATCTCTGCTTGACCTCGTTCCCTCATCTACAAAATGGAGCTGAGAATAGTGTTCTTCTGAAAGGTTGTCATGGGGATCATATGACAGAGTGCATGTCAGGTAGCACGGACAATTTGGCTCTTAATAGTCAATAGCACTATAATAACACTTGTAAAGTGGCTTATGGTCCATACAAGGAACATCCAATTACATCACATTTCAAGCATCAGGCCATGCTAAATTCTGTATGTGTAAGCAAAAACTGTTTAGGATGGCAGCCTATCCCTCAGCAAACAGGCAACTGAAGGTATGTTCTAAGCAGAAATGAGCTGACACATTGAATATAAAAAGGTACTTTTAACAACAAAGGTAATCCAGAAGAATTTAGCTCAATCTAGTAATAGCAGGAAAAAAAAATAATCGTTTTCCACGTAATGTCACTTTGGATGAAAAAATGAGGGAAGAAAGAAAGGAAGAGATGGAAGAATGGAAAAACTTCTGGAACACACACACACAAATAAAAAAAAATATTTTTTTCATTATACCACTGAGTAAAACAATACTCAGAGAGATAAAGAGGCTCCCTAGATGTAGAATCCTGCAGCTACTGAGCAGCAAGCCCAGGTCTTAATGAATCTACCTCAAGGGTACATTCTGCATGCATTAAGTCATTGGAAACTAGCATGGTCCCTACTATCTTTCTTGTTTAGAAGGTAATAGAAATTGTCAATTTTTTTTCCTGGTAACTTCCATTTTCTCTCTGAAAACGTTGACAAAATGCCAAGTTTCCTAAATTCTACCATCTGCTAGGAGTCAGTGAGCCTACATTAAAAACCACACACACACATGGAAGACTTTTCATTGGGATACGCAGAAGTTCTATGACAATTCATAAGTACCTTAATCACACAGTATCTTGGTGGGTTTTTTGTATGTTTGTTTCTTTTTGTTTGTTTTTACTTAAGAAATAGAATGAGATAGTTTCCACCTCCTGGAATTACCACAATTCCATGTCAAAATCCTTAGCTCAAGTGCACAGCACATATTAACCTTGATAAGCAAACATCCATGGTACTGGAAAACACCACCGAAGTTCAAACTTAATTCCTCTAGTCTGATGACAGAAATAGGTGTAAGCATATTAGGTTAAAGAAATTAAGTGTAAGCCTATTTTGTAAAAGCCAGTTTCAGAAGGATTCTGTGGACTGTCTTGTAAAATAACCAAATGCTTGGATAATCTCACAGCCTCAAATCTAATTTTCCCATCATTCCTCATGAGTTCACTGCCCCAAGATTGTCGTGGTGATAATGTGGGTATCTAGTCACAACATGGTATGTGTTATGCTCTTTATTTCCAAAGCACATTCACATTCTTCCCTTGTTGATTCTAAAAACAACTGGGCAAGTCAGGGAGGGCAGGTAATATCCCACAGTAATGATACAGAAACACAGAACATAAGAGAGACTAACAGTAGCCACCATTGTTACACACTAGTGCCCTGTTCTTCTGTGATTATTAATCCATGGAAACTTCTTGGGAGCCCACTCAAATAGGTATTATCATTTTAATTTTTAGGAAAGAAAAGTGGGGCTCAGAAAAGAAGGTCATTTGTTGAGGTTTCTCCAGATAGGTAATGTTGGAGCTGGGATTCGAGTCTGGGCCTGTCTTCCTCCAAAATCAGTAAGATCTATCAGAAACTTATCAGAAAATCATATAATAATCTGTGCCTTCTAATTCATAGTCTGACACTTTTCAATATGTCATTAATTCAATCAGGTTGAATTGTTCAAAGAGCTGACAGCTTTTCAGCTGTTGCTACTCCTAGTCTCCCATTCTTAGTCCCACAGTCCATGCCTCTAGTTGTGGGATCCATCTACTATTTATAGGGGAAAAGTGAAAGCAGAAAATATATTGCAACTTTTTCTTTTTTATTAACTTAGTAATTAGTTATTTGACATTTTCATAGATAGACAGATTAAATGATGGTGACTCCAATGCTCTAACATCTATTGAACCCTCCCCACTTCTATCTTCCTCTCCCCATCCTCACAAATCTATTTTTCACGTTCTTGTCTATTTCTTGTGTTCTGTGACCCACTGAGTTTGACCAATGCCTTCTGTATGACCATGAGCTTGGAGCTATCTATTGGAGTCTTGTGTGCTCTGTAGTGGGTTCAAAGGGGAAGACAATAACCCCTTCCTGATTTCCAGCATGTACCAATAGCCAACAGTTCACCCATATGTGGCATGGATACATGATCCCCCTCTCCCATCCATGACATATTGTTGACAGTCAGTCTTGTGTGGGCCCAGTTCAGGTAACCTCAGCTTCTGTGAGACTGCAATGGAAGTTCTTTCATTTCAGCTGCCCTGTGGACTGGGTACTTTGTCATATCCAAATTGCAATAGCATTTTGAGCATAGTCTCCTTCCCCTAAGAAGAATGAGCTTGGTCCTTATTTGACATGATCTACTCTCTCTTGCTTTGTTTTAAAAGGAGATGATGGTGAAAAAGGAGACACTGGAGAAGAAGGCAAGGATGGCAAAGTGGGACGCAGAGGACCAAAAGGTAGGCTAACCTACTTTAATGTGCAAATGTTTTCTGTGTCTCTCTCTATATATATGTCCCTGTCACTGTCTCTCTGTCGCTGTCTCTGTCTCTCTCCTGGCCCTTGTCTTGGAAATTAGCAGTTTCACAATGCTTTCTGCAACAGAGATACATATAGTATGTTTCAGATGTGAATTTACTCACCAGGCAAGGGCTCCTATGGGCTTGCCTGATGACTAGACTCTATTTCTCAAGCTGTATCATTAAGACTAGTCAGAGCCAGAGGAATATCGAATGGCAGAGAAACACTTAAAGAAATGCTCATCCTCATTAGCCATCAGGGAAATGCAAATCAAAACGACCCTGAGATATCACCTTACACCCATCAGAATGACCAAGATGAAAAACTCAAGGGAGAACACATGCTGGAGAGGTTGTGGAGAAAGGGGAACCCTCCTCCACTGCTGGTGGGAATGTAAACTGATACAACCACTCTGGAAATCTGTCTGGCGCTTTCTAAGACAATTAGGAATAGTGCTTCCTCAAGACCCAGCTATACCACTGCTAGGTATATACCCAAACTTTGCTCAAGTACACAAAAGGGATATTTGCTCAACCATGTTTATAGCAGCTTTATTTGTAATAGCCAGAACCTGGAAACAACCCAGATGTCCATCAATGGAGGAATGGGTACAGAAATTGTGGTATTTTTACACAATGGAATACTACTCAGCAATCAAAAAGGAGGAAATCATGAAATTTGCAGGCAAATGGTGGGATCTAGAAAAGATCATCCTGAGTGAAATATCCCAGAAGGAGAAAGACAAACACGGTATATACTCACTTATATAGACCTAAGATATGATAAACATAATGAAATCTGTACACCTTAAAGAGTTAATCAAGAGAGCAGACATGGGGTAAGATGATCAATCCTCATTTAGAAAGACAGATGGGATGTGCATTGAACGTATGACAGGAGTCTACTGAGCGCATTTGAAAGACTCTAACTAGCAGTGTTTTCAAAGCAAAGACTCATGACCAAACCTTTGGCAGAGTACAGGGAATCATAAGAAAGAAGGGGAGTTAGTCTGATGGGGAAAGGATAGGAGCTCCACAAGGACCAAATATATCTGGGCACAGGGTCTTTTCTGAGACTGACATGCAACCAAGGACCATGTATGGATATAACCTAGAACCTCTGCTCAGATGTAGCCTGTGGTAGCTCAGTAACCAATTGGTTTCCCATAGTGAGGGGAACAAGGACTATTTCTAACAGGAACTCAATGACTGGCTCTTTGGCCTCCCCACCCCCCAAGGGAGGAGCAGTCCTGTTAGGCCACAGAGGAGGGCTTTGCAGCCAGCCCTGAAGATACCTGATAAAACAGGATCAGATGAATGGGGAGGAGGTCCCCCCTATCAGTGGACTTGGAAAGGGGCACAGTGGAGATGAGGGAGGGAGGGACTGGGAGGGAATGAGGGATCGGGACACGGCTGGGATACAGAGTTAATAAAATGTAACTGATAAGAAAAAAATAAAATTCAAAAAAGATAAAATAAAAAAAGAAAAAAAAAAGACTGGTCAGAGCAATTCACACTCTGTGACTCAGAGAGTAGTAGTCAATGAGAAAATATGAGATGGTGAGTTTCAGAAAGCACAGATATCACACTTGATGGCTTCTGTGGGTGCAGCTGGAGAAGGACTCAATTTTCTTTAAGGGGCTGGCCACCAGAGTTTGACCTTGCTGCACCAAGTATATGCATAACACAAGTTGGACTTGGATTCTTTCTTTCTTTCTTTCTTTCTTTCTTTCTTTCTTTCTTTCTTTCTTTCTTTCTCTCTCTCTCTCTTTCTTTTTTCTTTCTTTCTTTCTTTCTTTCTGTTTGGGGGTCACTAGGGTGGGGTGCAGCCATGAGAGGGCTGAGAATGGACTTTGATAGGAGTGCATGATGGAAAGCTCCCAAATAATCAATAAAAATATGATGTTGGAAAAAAGAAATGTAGAAAGGACTTAGAGAGGACTGTCTAGTCCTTTGAAATATTTGTCTTTTCCAAATCTCTGTATCTCTTTGTCCCCCTTTCCTTGTAAAAGAGAAAACTGTAACAGGTCAGTGGAGTGTCCTGTAGGAATTGAAAGCAAAGCAGACAGCAGTAACACAAAAGCTATCTAGATGTCTTCGTGAACATAAAGATTGGGTGTTTTCATGGAGAACAAACCTTACCACAATTAAATCAATAAATTAAAGACTTTCTGGGTGGCCACCATGTATCTTCTAAACACTCGAACTGACCCACCCCCTTACCAAATGGTTCCCATGGAGCATTCATTTTAAAGTTTTAAATAATGTGAAGAGTGGAAAAGCCGTTAGAACCTTTATCTGAGAAAGACTAGCTAAAGTTCATTATCAAAGTTCTTTAGATCAGTTGCAAAGTGATCTAAAAGTAGTCTCACAAGACAAAGATTTGTAACTAGTAAATGTGTTTATATGATCACTTTTGCTGTTTTATTGTTAGGTATTGGTTTTGGTTTTGTTTTGGTTTGGTTTTGGTTTTTATCATTTTTGTATTTTAAGATTTTTTTTTTTTTTTGCTTTTTATATAAGAGGTCTTATAATAGAGCCTTGACTGGTTTTAAATTTGCTATGTAGACTAGGCTAGCCTCTTATAGAGATCTGCCTGCCTCTGCCTCCTAGATTAAAGGTGTGTGGGGCCATACCCGTCCCTTATTATCATTTCTTTAAAGCAATGACTTTAAAATATTGTAGGGAACGCTGATGACTAGTTTTAGGATTACAAGCTCCACAGCAAAGTGAGCTGTGGTGAAGCATATCTGCAATCCCAGTATCCAGGAGGCTTGGGGCAGAACTGCTGTATTAGAGAATAACCTGGTAAACACTGTGAACTCCAGGTCAGTCTAGGCAACAGTGTGAAATGTTGCCTCTAGAGACAAAAATAAGCAACATAACGTAAGCAAGACAACTTAAGATGTCTCTTTCATCACTCGGTTTTGTAGCTACACATTCTCTTTCCTGCTCAGAAGTATTTAAAACTGTCAAATTTTGTTTGAAAGTAGAAAGAGAAATCAATCCTAAAGCAAAACCCGAAACACATGTAGAGGTGAACACGTCTAAGACAAAGCGCAAGAGCCCCACTCTGCCGCTTACCTACACTTTATTTTACAGGCCCTCTGCTGTGGGCATTTGAGAATGTTGCCACAGTAAAGTATTGTCATACCCACATGCCCAGAATTGTCAGAATCACTCACATTTTAATTAATAGGTACATTCTAATTCGGTTTAAAGATAGTATATGCCGTATAGAATACATATTAGTG
Source organism: Psammomys obesus (assembly GCF_907164565.1). Taxonomy (NCBI): domain Eukaryota; kingdom Metazoa; phylum Chordata; class Mammalia; order Rodentia; family Muridae; genus Psammomys; species Psammomys obesus. The sequence goes on along the minus strand of NW_026596079.1, from coordinate 22,433,580 downwards.
TCTTGGGGTCATTCCTGGATACTATAGTAAAATACCCTGACAAAAGCAATTTAAAGGGGAAAGTGTTTTTGTTCATGGTTCTAAGTTACCATCTATAATAAGCATGAAGCCACAGCAGCTGCTTGAAGGATCTTATCACATTGCATCCATAATCAGGAACAGAAAAAAGCGAAGAATGTGTGTGTGTGTGTGTGTGTGTGTGTGTGTGTGTGTGTGTGTACCCAGCTCACTCTTTTCTTTTCTACATGTGTTTATAGTCTAAGACCCAAACCCAGGGAATGGTACCATCTACAATGAATGAGTCTTCCTACCTCAATGAACATAATCAAGACAACCTCTACAGATATGCCCACAGAGCCACCTAACTTCTGAGAAAACACTATCACAATTAGATATCTTAGGTATTTGATTTAATATATGATTATATATGTAACATATTATATAAATATATAAGTCTTATTTATTTATAATTATAATATTGACATTATATTTTATATTTATATATAAAATACATGTAAGTATGTATATTTACTACCTAAGATACCTAAAACATATAGATATTACTACTTAATATATATACACATTCTACCTGAGAATATTACTACTTAATATGTTCTAATATTACTACCTAATATGTTCTACCTAATATTCTATCTAAAATTCCAACATATAAGATATATATTCTACTTAATATATATTCTACCTATATACCTAAAATACCTAATATGTATATATGTATGTATACACACACACACACACACACATATATATATATATATATATATATATTGCTTTTTCTTTGAATTAAAGATCATGTTAGTCACATCCTTTAAGGAAAGAAAAAGCCTTGTGTTAAAATAATGGCATGCTTTGTTTTTTAGGAGTTAAAGGAGAGCTGGGTGATATGGGAGCCCAGGGCAATATTGGCAAGTCTGGTCCTATTGGCAAAAAGGGTAAGTTGGCTATGTTATTTGCCAGTGCTAATTAAAGCAAGGGAGCACATGATTAATGCATTTTTAATGTTTTATGTCATTAAAATGATTGCTTTTCTTTCTTTTAAATGGTATTTGTTCTGTCTCCCTAACTTAAGTCTAATATAAGTAACATATCCATAGCTCAGAGTAAAAAAAATAAAATAAAATGAAACAAAATTAAGCAAGATTTCAGAACAGAATCAAGCAAAAAGTTTTGGTAGATTTTTATATTGAACTCTCTCCCTGAATCTATGGCTAGCTCATAACTCTTGCTAGGACCCAATGATGTTATGATTTAAATACTGCCATGATTACTCACAAAACACAATGCAGACAATTCTAAAGTAGAGAAATTTATAATACTGTCTCCATAATTTGTTATCAAGATAGTAAACTGAAGTGCCCACCTTTTTGGAGAGATTTGTTTCTAACGGCAGCCTCAATATTAGAAAACGGATAGTTGCTTTTTATTACCTAATCTCTCCTTTTCTGTCCTCATCTCATAAAGCTTCACAATGGTAACAAGTCTGAATTGTTCTCATATTCAGCAATTCATTTATATATACAGGCATTGTTCCATTTGGTTGGAAATCTGAAGCTGAAAGAGAATTGAAATGCATTGCCAGCAACTCAGAGATCATTCAGAAAGATAAGGTTTTTCTCAAGAAGAATTATAATCCTGAACAACCCAAGCACTAGCAGCACCAAATAGGAAAGAAAGGCAAGATTGGGATGGGCAGAAACTGAAATATGTCTTAAGGAATGGCAACATGTTTACTTTCACCAGGAAAAAGACATTTGAGGGAAACAATACTTTTACAAAGATTCAAATTGGAAGAAACTTAGTGCCATGAGTATTACAATAATGCTCATGTATTATAATAATGCTTTACGTTATGATGAATACCTCATTCATAAACATTTGGGCCTTTGCGTAATTGGTCAAGCGCCTTGTGGTGTCTAGCACTGGGTTCCTATAGGCAGGTTTCCAGAGGAGAGTATGAGCTGAGGCTGTGGCATCTAGCGCCATCTGGATGCTCCTCTTTTCCCTCTTCCCTCTCTTTTCCACCTTGAGCCTTAAGGAGTTTGCTTCAATTGCGTTTGGAGACACAGATGAGCATCCTAGTGTATATTTACCACTGGCTGAAATCCTCACACCTGGGGAAAGCTGCACATGCTCTTCACAGTCCTGGCAGCTGCTGTAGACTGAGTCCGCTGGTTTTATCAAAAAGCTAGGAAGTTTTGGCTTCAAAACTCTTCATGTGCACAGACCCTTCCCAAAACCCTGAGAGAAGACTTATCATGGGTTTACACAACCATATGTCTTGTTAATTTTGGAAACCAAGACATTTTCTATCTATCAGCTGAAATAGTGATTCTATGCATTTTTAAAATGATTGCCTCTGCAACAGCACACACACATAAAAAATAAATCAATATATTTAATTATATATAGTTTCTTTTTCAACCTCTAAGCCATTTTCACTCTGAAGTTGATACTGCTATAACAAAGCATGGGTTAAGACCATTGTCTCCAGCTCTAAATTCCCTCTATCATCCTTCTTGTGTTGGATGGTTTGGGAGTGGACACAAGTATTCAGGAAGTGAACTGAGACAGGCTTAAGTGAAGAAAAACATTTAGTTTGGACTTAAGGCGATATGTTTATGTAGTTTGAAGTTACTCTCATAAACAGTTAAGTTATTACTAACCAGTACAATATAGGATTGGCCTCCAAGAGTAACCCCACCACCTAGGGTGCAGGACGCTACAAGTCAAGAAACAGTAGTGCTGACTGTGCCTGGAGCATCAGCAAAAGAGATGTGAAGAAACAGACAAGAAAAAAAATGCTTGACAAACATTGGGCTGGGACAATTTGGAGGTTTGCAAATCAGATATCTTAGGTAGACATGACAAACATTTTACCAGAATGTGTTCTCAAACTTGATGATAATCAGAACACAAATATCTTACCAATAACAAGTCTCAATGATGGAGGCACATTAATAGAGTCAATAATGAAAACTTTTGCTATAGGACAAGAGGTTGTAGCCTACATCAAGCTAATCTTTCTGGAAATTATGACAGGCTAGGTATATATGTGTATATATATATATATATATATATATAGAAAGAGAGAGAGAGAGAGAGAGAGAGAGAGATACATATTTGTACATATATACATATATGTATATATATATACCATTCAGAGAATGGCCCAAATAATTAGGAACATGGCAGCTATGCTCTAGAGTAGGAGTCACACTGAAATTAAGTTGCTCATTCTCCATAGAACATTCCCCAGTTCATATACAGTGGCCCGTGTACTGTACTGATGTGTGACTAGAAAGTTGACTCAATTGATTCTGAAAGATTTCCAAAGAACAGAGGCTCAGGGAAAACCTCCATATTTTAGTTATAATTAAAGAAAATCTGAAAAGTATTTATTTAAACATATACCAATTTCTGCGTACTTTTTAACACAGCAAATTAAGTATGCATGAAAATGCTTGATCAAAAAGGAAATATAAACAAAAAGTATACTTAAAACACATTCAATAATTTTTATTTATTTATTTATTCTTTATTAATTACACTTTATTTACTTTGTACCCCCCTGTGGTTCTCTCCCTCCTCCTGTCCCAATCCCTCCCTTCCTCCACCCTCTGCAGGTATGCCCTTCCCCAAGTCCACTGATAGGGGAGGACTTCTTTTCCTTCCTTCTGATCCTAGTCAATTAGGTCTCATCAGGAGTGGCTGTGTTGTCTTCTTCTGTGGCCTGGTAAGGCTGCTCCCCCTTCAGGGGGAGGTGATTAAAGAGCAGGCCAATCAGTTCATGTCAGAGACAGTCCCTGTTCCTATTACAATGGAACCCACTTAGATACTGAACTGCCCTGGGCTACATCTGTGCAGGGGTCTTAGGTTATCTCCATGCATAGTCCTTGGTTGGAATAGCAGTCTCAGGAAAGACCCCTGTGCTCAGATTTTTTGGTTCTTTTGCTCTCCTTATGGAGTTCCTGTCCTCTCCAGATCTTACTGTTTCCCACTTCTTTGCTAAGGTTCCCTGCACTCTGCCCAAAGGTTGCCCGTGAGTTTCATCATCTACATTGATAGTCTGCAGGGCAGAGCTTTTCAAACCTGAAAATGTCTCTTGAGATTGTAATGAAGTTAGCATCAGACTCTTTCACTAATTCTAAGCAGCAGTCATTATGAACTTCCAGTAGAACATAAATTTGAGAAAAAGAACTAGAAATCACAACAGTAGAACACAGACTGAGCTTTGTTTCATGCAGATGATTTATTGTATGATCAGAAAATTCTAATAAGCTGCAGAGAAGCTACTCATAGAGAGTGCCAAATAAACAAAAATCAATTCTATTTCTACAAACAAATAATGAAATTAAAATGATACCATTTATCATAGCATCAAACTTATCATGTACTTAGGAATAGATTTAATAGAACTCATAGAAGCCTTCCATACCAAACACAACACAGTAATGAAATTAAAGTGTCCCTGAGGAAATGGAAGTAAAGTCATACAGATAATGAAACTCTATATTATTTATATGCCTGTGCCTCCCAACAAGTTCCTTGTATTCAGTATCATTTTGATCAAAATTCAAAACATATTCTCTTGAAAATCAGTAAGCCAAAGCAAAATTTATGTTTAAATGAGAAGTACTAAGGATATAAAGACACTCTTGTAATATAAAAACAGCATTACTAAATTTAAATATTTGTCATGAAATTATAGTATTAAGATAATATTGAAATAAATCAATGGAAATGAATAGAATCCAAAAACACCCAGCCTTGGTTTATACAAGGTTGATAGTATTTTCAATGGAAAATCAGTAGCCTATCACTAAACAGTACTGGTCTAGCTGAATATTCATGTTTAAAATAACAATTGAAACAGTGAGTTGGTTTTGTGGGTAATGGTCTTTGCTGATTTGATTTGCATAAATATTAGGAACAAATGGCAGAAATATGTCTAGAATCATTTCAGAAATTGTTTGGAATTTTGTCCAAATCCCAGGCCAAAGTTCACTTAATGATATTTTTGTGAAAGTCAAACAGCAATTTTAAATATCAAACCTTCTAACACCATACAATCAAACGCTACACTGAACTGATATTTTCCCGCTAAGGAATGACAATAGAAAGGTGTGGTCTTTGTTTTCCATACCTGAACCACCGTGCTTATGTATATACAATAAAAACGGTAAAACCCATGACATACAGTCATCTCAAGCCTGAACCAAGGTATTTCAGACGGTGTTCAGCCATGCTGTGTGGTATGAGGGCACACACTACGCTCAGAACCAAGGCTGCAATGACGTCACGGACGCACCTTGTGTGGGCACTGCTGCAAACACCTCAGAGTCACAGCGTGAATCTGTAATTTTGAATTGGCTTTTGCTCTTGGCATTTTCAGAACACTTTTACCGTCGCTACATTTTCCTTGACACCTATATTTACTTAGGCAACCCCAAAATGTGGTCACAAATCACAATTTAAGAAGCTTGGTAGGACATGACAGAGAAAAGGAGGAGTGGCAAATCCTTGGTACGACTGGCAAAGCCCCAAAGTGGACGGACTTCCAGAAATGTTGCATAAATGAATTTGTATATGTTGGGTTAACTAAACTTCAGCACGCAGAGTACATCTTGATCACTGTGCTCGAGCTATGCCTGATTTTCCTACTCGCCTCTTTCTGGCGGTGTCTTAGTGAGGGTTTCTTTTACTGTGAAGCGACACCATGACCATGGCAACTCTTATAAGGAAAACATTGAATTGGGGCTGGCTTACAGTGTCAAAGGTTTAGTCCATTATCATCATGGTGGGAAACATTCCTGGCAGACATCGGTGCTGATGCAGGAGCTGAGAGTTCCATATCCTGATCGACAGGCAGGAAGGAAGCCTGCTGAGACCTCGGAGCCCATCCCCACAGTGACACAGTTCCTCCAACATGACTGGTGACACCTGCTCCAACAAGACAAACCCCCTAAATAGTGCCACTCCCTAAATGACAACCATCCAAACACACGAGGCTATGGGGTAAGAACCCTGGCTGAGTAAGCCAAGGACTGGGTTCAAATCCTGAAAAACAATTTTAAAAGATAGTGTGGCAACCGGCACCTGTAACCCCAGCATCGTAGTCATGGGAAGGGGAAGGAAGATCACTGAGAGGTGCCGGTCACCAGCAGAGTTGCAGGTCGAGTGAGAGACCCAGTGTGAAAGAAATAAGGCAAAGAATGGTAGAACAGGACACTCAATGTCCTCCTCCAGCTTCTACAAGCACACACATGCACAGGGATGCATACCCTCACAAGCAGGTGTACATGCACCATGCTCACACATAGATACACATGTGTGTGTGCATGCGTGTGCATTTGTGTGTGTTCTGTATATAAACGACCTGAGAACCATAATTTTGCCTTTATGCCTATAACACAGTAAAAACGTTCTAATCGTTTGTTGTACTAAGAATGCAGATATAGCTCTGGATCTAGCTGAGGAGTATCAAGCCTGCTTAGCACAAGCTCTGAGTTTCATACACAGAAACACACACACACCTTTAGCTATACATAGATATTCACAGGCATACATACATACATGCATTGAATGAGAAAACATACTATTTCTTTTATTGTTTACTATTTTCTTTTAAGTACCACTTCTCTGCACTGCTAATTCCACCATTAGCTGCTGAGATTTCCTTCCCATCTAGAGATGTATCATCAAAATTTATGAGCATGTCTTAAGAAAAATGGAGATGCATTGTTTTGGCTCACCCAGATTAATTTTATTTTTAATCAGTACTTGGAAATTTATTGTCCTCATTTGGCCATGGCTCTCCTAAGTTTTCCACTGGCTTGGATTAATTTCAACCTTCTCTCTACGTTGACCTTAATGCTGTCACCTATGAGGTTAAAGTAGCTTTCCTGATGTCAATATTTCATTTTAGGAATAAGAAATAAGAATGATTTAGTATAGGTAAATCCAATCTCATAGCAAAACAAATGTTTTTACTTAAGGACAATAATCCTTTCATACTGAAAGCATTCTGATTTCTTTTGTCCCTCCGAATGTGACCTCTCATTCTTTACTGCAGACACTTATTACAAACATATTCCCACTCACAGGTCCAAATAAGGCTTTGTGGGTGACTTGAAATCATAATTAGTTTGGGTAAGATAAAGCCTCAGGAAACAAGCTAAGGACACATTCTGCAGTGCTTTGTTCTGACCCGTGGCTCAGGTTGGCTCAGCAGCCTCTGAGAGGAGGCCAATGCTAATTCCATTATGAGATGAGATTACTTCATCTGCTTCCCTAATGAATTCATCATTTCAGGTACCATTATTCCCGTTTAAGATGTAAATGGGACAGACTTAAGGAAATTCAACAGCCAGTCCACACAGCAGTGAGCACAGAATTGGAACCCACGGACACTCAGTTTCAAGCTCTGTCTTCCAACTTCTCACAAAATGAAAGAGCTCCATGTCAACACACTGAAAAGTAACCACAGTGCATACATATGGTTTCTCAACAGAGAAGCCACATATCAATTCAAGAAGCCACAAAAATCCCACAAACATCAGGCCAGGCTGGGGCTCACCATGTAGCCTTTTCTGCTGTGATTCACAAGGGTCTTTTCCTCTTCTGACTACCTAGCAAGCTTTCGGTTTATGTTGAAATATTAGTACATCATGATGTCAATATCCTTGTTCTCTTGTGAGTTTTTATTTCCTTAAAAGCCCATCACTCTTCCAAAGTAAATACAGACCTTTCTTATTCCTGGCAGAAATATCCAAGATTTGCGATGGATGCCAAAGCTCCAGATAGTAATGCAGAGCCTTTACTATAAATTTGTTCCCAATTCATACTTCTTATTATGAATTTTATTTGTAAATCATGGAAAATGAGAGATTAAAACACTAATTTAAATGAGTAATCCTATTGCAAGACATTATGGAAAAAGTTTTGAGAATGAGGTCTCACTTTTTTTCTCTCCCTCTCAAAATATTTTATGGCACAATGTACTCCTTTCTTGTGAAGATGTGTGATGATGTGATTGTCAACCATGAGCTAAAAGAGCCAAATACACAGGCATTGTAACTCAAGATCAGGATGCTACATAAGTGTGATTTTAGAACATATTAATGTGGCAATCCTTCTGATAACTGAGATAACAATTAACTAATGGGTATGTTGGTAATATTTATAGAGTGGGCATAATGCAAGTGGATGATTCATTTTCCAGGAAGCTAAAATGAGACTTTTTAAATGTTACTCAAATTATATGTAATTTAAAGCTCATTAATTGTTTATTTCTGGAGTTTCTATTTAATAATTTTGGACTATGGTTGATCATGAGGAACTACAATTCCGGACATTGAAACTGCCAGTAAGGGAGATTATTGTTATCTGTATTTATTTTATGTCTGTTATGAGACTTACCCAGAATAGGTATTTTAATGGAATTAGAATCCGTGTTCAATCCATACAAATTTGAAAGAGATTTAAGTGCAATCAAAATATAAATTATAAGAAAATAAAACATTAAACCCACATTCATAGAATAGCTATTGGACTAACTGATGGTGCCTTTGGATCTTCTGAATACATTCTTATGATCTTTTAAGTAAGTTTTTATGGCAAAGACTGCTGTTTCCTTCAGAAATTTTCTTGTTTCATTTTTTCCCCTTAGGCATGAAGAATTTATTCATTACTGCATAATTCTTGATAACTATTTAATTATATCGCATAGTCTCAGATACCAAAGCACTCCTTGATTCTTGATTATATATTATTTAACAATTGACTATAGCAATTTATCTTTTCTTTTGCAAGCTCATTTAAAACAATTCCTGCACAATGTTTTTCCTAGTTTTTCAAATTTATTTATTTTTTTATTAATTACACTTTATTTGCTTTGTATCCCCCTATAAGCCCCTCCTGATCCCACCCTCCCTCCACCCTCCCTCCACCCTCCCTCCACCCTCCCTCCACCCTCTGCATGCATGCCCCTCCCCAAGTCCACTGATAGGGGAGGTCCTTCTCTCCTTCCTTCTGAATTTGTCTATCAGATTTCATCAGAAGTGTTTGCATTGTCATCTTCTGTGGCCTGGTAAGGCTGCTCTCCCCTCAGGGGGAGGTGATCAAAGAGCAGGTCAATCAGATTATGTCAGAGGCAGTCCCTCTTCCCATTACTATGTAACCCACTTGGACACTAAACTGCCATGGGCTACACCTGTGCAGGAGTTCTAGGTTATCTCCATGCATGGTACTTGGTTGGAGTATGAGTCTCTGGGAAGACCCCTGTGTTCAAATTTTCTGGTTCTGTTGCTCTCCTTGTGGAGTTCCTGTCCTGTCCAGATCTTACTATTTCCCACTTCTTACATAAGATTCCATGCACTCTGCCCAACAGTTGGCCGTAAGTCTCAGCATCTGCTTTGATAGTCTGCAGGGCAGAGCCTTTCAGAGGTCCTCTGTGTCAGGTTTCTAGCTTGTTTCCTGATTTCTTCTTCTATTGTCCTTCCACTTTCCCTTTCGGGATGGGGATTGAACATTTTAGTTAGGGTCCTCTCTCTTGATTAGTTTCTTTAGATGTACAGATTTTAGTAGGTTTATCCTATATTACATGTCTATATGAGTGAGTATATACCGTGCGTGTCTTTCTGCTTCTGAGACAGCTCACTCAGGATGATCCTTTCCAGGTCCCACCTTTTACCTGCAAATTTCATGATTTCCTTATTTTTTTATTGCTGAGTAATATTTCATTGTGTAGATGTACCACAATTTCTGCATTCATTCTTCAGTTGAGGAGCATCTGGGTTGTTTCCAGCTTCTGGCTATTACAAATAAACCTGCTACAAACATGGTTGAGCAAATGTCCTTATTGTGTATTTGAGCCTCTTTTGGATATATGCCTAGGAGTGGTATGGCTGGATCTTGAGGAAGCGCTATTCCTAGTTGTCTCAGAAAACGCCAGATTGATTTCCAGAGTGGTTGTACAAGTTTACATTCCCACCAGCAGTGGAGGAGGGATCCCCTTTCTCCACAGCCTTTCCAGCATGTGTTGTCACTCGAGTTTTTCATCTTGGCCATTCTGATGGGTGTAAGGTGAAATCTCAGGGTCGTTTTGATGTGCATTTCCCTAATGACTAATGACATTGAGTGTTTCTCTGCCATTTGATATTCCTCTACAGAGAATTCTCTATTTAGCTCTGTTCCCCATTTTTTAATTGGATTACTTGGTTTGCTGCTTTTCAGCTTCATTAGTTCTTTATATATACTGGATATTAGCCCTCTGTCAGAAAAAGGGTTGGTGAAAATTCTTTCCCAATCTGTAGGCAGTCATTTTGTTTTGATGATGGTGTCCTTTGCTTTACAGAAGCTTTTCAGTTTCATGAGGTCCCATTTCTTGATTGTTGCTCTTAGAGCCTGTGCTGTTGGTGTTCTGTTCAGGAAGTTGTCTCCTGTACCAATGAATTCTAGGGTCTTCCCCACTTTTTCTTCTAACCAATTTAATGTGTTTTGTTTTATGTTGAGTTCTCTGATCCACTTTGACTTTATTTTTGTGCAGGGTGATGAGTATGGATCTATTTGCATTTTTCTACATGTAGACATCCAATTAGACCAGCACCATTTGTTGAAGATGCTATCTTTTTTTTCCATTGTATGTTTTTGACATCTTTGTCAAAGATCAGGTGTCCATAAGTGTGTGGGTTTATTTCTGGGTCCTTGTTCGGTTCCATTGATCCACCATTTTGTTTCCATGTCAGTACCATGCAGTCTTTATTACTGATGCTCTATAGTACAGCTTAAGATCAGGGATGGAGATACCTCCAGAAGATCTTTTATTGTAGAGGATTGTTTTAGCAATTCTCGGTTTCTTGTTATTCCATATGAAGTTGAGAATTTTTCTTTCCAGGTCTGTAAAGAATTGTGTTGGTAATTTGATGGGAATTGCATTGCATCTGTAGATTGCTTTTGGTAAGATGGCCAGTTTTACTATGTTAATTCTGCCAAGCCATGAGCATGGGTGATCTTTCCATCTTCTGATATCTTCTTCTAATTCTTTCTTCAGAGACCTGAAATTTTTTTCATACAAGTCTTTGACTTGCTTGGTTAGGGTTACACCAAGGTGCTTTATGTCATTTGTGGCTATTGTGAAGGGATTCTTACCTGACACCATTAGCAGACTCGTGGGTAGGCTATAATAGTTTGATGCATATGCGCATCATGAAATGATCCAATGAAACTGACATACCTACTCCTTAAACACTGACTTCTTTTTTGCACTAAAATAGTTAAGATCTCCCCTAGCTATTTGGAAGTAGGAATACATTACTACCTACAATAATCCCCTGCTGTGCAACAGAACACCAGGGCTTTCTCCTACTAATTCTAACTTTATTCCTCTGGAGCAGCCTTTTCCAGCTTCTCCCGATCTTACCCTCTCTAGCATCTGCTAACTATTATGATACTGTCTGTATCTACAGGACTGAGTTTTTGTTGTTGTTGTTTTCAGTGCCATATATGAGTAATATCATGGGGTTTCTGTCTTTTTGTACCTGGCTTATTTCACTTTGATAACATTTTCACTTTATTTTGCTTCATTAGGTCATCAGCCAACTCATCTGCAAGGCATTATAAACAGGGGAATCAGAAATGGTTGGATTTGCATACCAACACTACCACTCAAACTATTGAGCATGTTATTTGTCTCTGTGAACTCAAGTCCCTTTGGTTGTAAAATAAAGATTTAATGCCATGAGTGAAGCATGAAGAATGTTTGGCAACCTATCTATAGTTAGTAAATGCATGTCCCCTTCCTTCTACTAATATATTCTTACTGTAACTTACAGTAAGAGGAAATAAAGAGTCTTCAGGGGACAACTAAAATGTGAGCAATCTTCCTCAGCAAGGCGTTTTTTTTCCTCACTACCTCTATGCTGCCCATACCCTTCTATCTGATGCTGCTGAAGTTCTTGATAGCCAGGCTTAACTACTATGGTTCCAACTTTTCTGACTCCCTCTTAGGTAAATCATCTTTGTTAGAGGGATCTCTCCCAGGCTTGATGTGTCATGTGATCATCCAAGTACAAGTTTTGAGGCTTCTGCTTTCAAGGTTCTCTTTCTTTTCCTTCTGGTAGCCAAGCACCTGAATGGCTGACATCACTGTAAAGAAAGTGTCCACACAGATAGATTTACAAAGGTGTGGGAAATCCATGGGATCCCATTAAACATTAAACATACTTTCTTCACTAAGAAAAACTCTTAGTGAGAAGCACTGAGCAGACAGTGGTGATAATAATGAATGACACCCTCAGAGCAAATGACGCAAGGGACCCTACAGGCTCTATAATGGCCTTGATTGGGGGAAGGTGACATCAAACTGAACCAGTAGAATTATACAACTTCCTGCCTTTCCTTAGTTCTAATCCAGATAGGAGTAGTCCCCCTACCCCTTCAGCTTGGGTGACCTTCAGCCTGTTTATATCCTTCATATTTTTTATACTGCCAGATCACCTTTAAAGCATGAAACTTTATTTCACTCCTCTCAATGTCTTCTCTTTTGATCCTCAAGTACTTCAGCCAAACATTTTGTCTTGTAAATCAAAAGCTTTCCCTTTCAATTATTGTGTCTGATGTGGGCTTCAGGAGTTATTTTGAAGTTTAAAAAAAAAAAAAACATTATTTTTTTTTTTTTTTTTTGTTTCTTTCCCTCTGTTTCAAAGACCCTGCTTCTTTGAGAATTATTTTTTGGAGCCTTCTGACTGAGTAAGATAATGGCCCCATGGAAAGAAGAACAGAAAGAAAAATTACTGAGGTTGACATTTCAGTCTACTGTGATAAGACTCTGCAGAGCAGATATTTGCATGTGTCATTTCTTTTCTAAAAACTGGAAATGCTTTGAAGTCTAAAATTTAATCTTGTCTTTCTGTATATTTTCTCCAAGAACCTAGCTGTTATGATTGCAGAAAGTAAATATTTGTTGAACTCATCTGTACTTTTCTTTCTTTCTTTTTTTTAAAGAAGCCAAGGTCAAAGCCACATACAATGACCTGAAAAATAGTAACTGCAGGCAGGTTAGCATGTTAACTAGCAGATGCAAATTTGCAAAGCAATTGTGTTTCTTAAATTAAAATCATGCTGCACATTGTATTGGCCTTGTTGTTAATGCAAAGGCCATATTATCAGTGAGACAAGTACCATAAGTTCTAATATTCTTTATACATCCTGCAGAATTTCAATGATCAATTTAAAGAAATTGTGGCTCATCTGATTGATTAAGCCTGTGAACAACCCAAAGCAAATGAGTTTGTAAAAAGCCACGGGATATTAGTTTGAGATAATGAAAATAAAAATTTGGAAGCTGTTTTCTCTGGTTTTAGAGGTACAGGATGTTGTCAGATTCAAACAACTCACTAGTGTTTGTTTATTTATTTATTGTGCTTTTTTTTCTGTTTCTATTTAGGTGACAAAGGGGAAAAGGGTCTACTTGGGATTCCTGGAGAAAAAGGCAAGGCAGGTATGAATGATATGCTCACTGTGTTTCCGTTGGTGTCTGACACTCTGACACTACTCAAAACTACACTTTTCTTTTTGAAGAAAACAGAATCTCTTTCTATGCATTCAACTTTCTATCTCTGGGATAGAAGACAGAGAGGAAGAGAACTTTCCTGTCTGCACACTGGTGACTTTCCAAGCCCTGGGGGAGGAAGCGAGGGCACATTCCATCCCTGCTCATGGTGAGAAGCAAGCCCAGCATATCAGGGAGGAGAGCTGGAACTGAGAGGCAAGTCCACACCAGAAGATGTATCTGTAGCCGAGCCTTTAGTCCAGAATATCTGAGCCACACACTGGCCTCCATTGCTGATCCTTTAAGGTCACCTGGCTACAGAGCCTGTCCTGCATGAGCTGGCGGAGTCTTCATAGAACTCTGCTCCTAATGTTTGATATGAGGAAGCAAGTAGGCTGTTAGGGGGAAAATTCCAGCTGTTTCTATTCACAGTGATTTAGTGAAGACTCATTCAAAGAATTGCCTTATATTCCCTGTGCTTATCTGTGTACGTGGATCAGTTAAAGCACAGGGTATTTTTCCATTTGCCTAATAAAATCAGTTTAACTTTTCATACTGCCGAGCAATAGAGAAATGGAAAACTGTCGGAATCCACCACTAAACAGAAATAAAAGAGTCATTTGAATTTACCACGATTTTCTTTGATGCTACTTCTCACTACAACAGGAGGCAGTTAGAAGGCTCGGTGAGCAAAGGAAACTGCATAACGAATAAATATAATAGTTAACCCATAAACCGGACAGCTGCCTTATAAAATTTAAACTGCATATATTCACAAGGTTTAAACATAGTCTTTGAAACTTGACAGCTGTACTTTATATGGATAATCAGAGTTAACATGTGATTTAATCATGAGAAGCTTCTTCTATCTTGGGAGAGCTTCGTAAGCTTGTGAATAATGCAGTAAGAGAAGAGAGGCCTGGCTGCAAATACATTTTAAGGAAGCTGTAAAAAGTTTCTTTTGAAATTGAGCAGTCCATTTCTATACTCGACAAAAATGCCAAATGGCTCACGATGTCTGTGCAGCGGTTTGTCTCATTCATTCTTTGTAAAAGTCTCATTTAGAGTTGTTTATTTATTTATTTATTTATTCACATAAATAAATATGACATCCTGATCATAGCCCCCTCCCTCTTCTCCTCCCATCCCACCTCTTCCTGTCTCTTCTCCCATACCCTCTCCCCTGCTCCTCAGAAAAGGAGTAACAACTCCTACCAACCCCCTCCAGCACATCAAAATTTCCATGTTTTTAATAGCTATGAGTAGTATTCTATTGTGTAAATGTACCACCACAGTTTCTTTATCTGTTCTTTGAGGAATATCTAGGTTGTTTCAAGATTCTGGCTGTAATTAATTTCAAACATTTCTAAAAGATGCTTTATTTTTTAAGATAAAAGAAGTTTGAAACCCTTTTTTTTAAATGAAAAGTTAAATATATCTCAGTTCATAGAGAGATGTGACCAAGGTAGAAAAATGATAGAAAATACTGAAAAGAGAGAAATGGTCTGCTCCAACGGGTCTCTGTGTGCTTCATCAAGAACTCTCGGTTTTGTCATTTATAAGGTACCATCTGTGACTGTGGAAGATACCGGAAAGTTGTTGGACAGCTGGATCTTAGTGTTGCTCGTCTTAAGACATCAATGAAATTCATCAAGAATGGTAAACAGTCACCTCTTTGCCATGGCTCGTATCTATTGATCTGGTCTTTCAACACTACATTTCTTAGCAAGAAATGCCTTGGGTCAATCAAAGTATCAAAAACCTCTCAAAATACTGATTATCATCTCGGATTTCAATTTTTTTTTTAATTTCACCATACAGATTCAATCATAAGTGTGTGGTGTGTCAGTAGGAAAGGGGACTTTGTTAAAAGTAGGTGTTAATCTCACCAAATGGGAGTAAAGACCATTACCCAAATTCTTTAGGCAAATTAAGTAAGTTGGTTGGGTTTTTTTTTGTTTGTTTGTTTGTTTGTTGTTGTTGTTCTTGTTGTTGTTGTTTTTCTGTCAGACAAGGTTATCTCCCTAAAGGAGGGTTTGAGAAAATAGGATCGAACATAAGAAAAAGTAGGGCTTATGTAGTCCACAAAACTGCAAGGCTAGGGGGTTTCCAAGAGTTTCTGGTTGTTTGGGAAGTTAGGAGAACTTTTCAAAATTATTTTTCAGAGCATCTTATCAGGGTAGGAGTCAAGAGTTAATGTGGGGGACATGTAAAATTCCAGAAAATGGGTCAAGACCTGGTCAAATTCAACTTTTACAGAAACAGGAATGAACTTATTTTGACCTTGTAACAAGGTGGCTTTTTTAATCTTAATATGGAGTCAGGTTGGTCCATTAAGCAGAAGGAGAGAAAAGAAGAGTTGGGCAAGCTGAGCCAAGAGAACAGAGGGAGTCAAGTGTCAAACAGAAACAGCCACTCTGAAAATATGATAGTAGCAATGGTTACTTCCTTGACTACTTGGGATAGCATATAACTATGTACAATTCAGCATTTAGTGTTTTATGAACAATATAGCATTTAATGTTTCTCACTGTATTATGTTACAAGAGCTGTGACAATGCCCTGCCCACACCAATAGCAAAGTAGGGTTTTCCTGACTCCTCTTCCAATAACACATTCAATATAGGTCTTACGTGTTTCTTTAAGTTGTTCAGCTTTTTTTTTTAATTTTTTATTATTATTATTAATTACACTTTATTCATTTTGTATCCCCCCATAAGCCCCTCCCTCCTCCCCTCCCGATCCCACCCTACTTCCCCTTTCTTCATGCATGCTCCTCCCCAAGTCCACTGATAGAAGAGGTCCTCCTCTCCTTCCTTCTGATCTTAGTCTATCAGATCACATCAGGAATGGCTGCATTGTCTTCTTCTGTGGCCTGGTAAGGCTGCTCCCCCCTAGGGGGAGGTGATCAAAGAGCAGACCAGATTATGTCAGAGGCAGTCCCTCTTCCCATTACTATGTAAGCCACTTGGACACTAAACTGCCATAGGCTACATCTGTGCAGGGGTTCTAGGTTATCTCCATGAATAGTCCTTGGTTGGAGTATAAGTCTTTGGAAAGTTCCCTGTGTTCAAATTATCTTGTTCTGTTTCTCTCCTTGTGGAGTTCCTGTCCTCTCCAGATCTTACTATTTCCCACTTCTTACATAAAATTCCATTCACTCTGCCCGCCAGTTGGCCATCAGGCTCAGCATCTGCTTTGATAGTCTGCAGGGCAGAGGCTTTCAGATGCCCTCTGTGGCAGGTTCTTTAAAAATTTTTCTTGCCCTTTGTTCATTTCCCCACATTAATGAGTAGAAAAGTCTCAACTTGGAAAGGGCCTTGCTGAGACAGTTTTACTGAAGGAACTGATGCAGGGACTATTATGGCTGATTTCGTCTACCCGAACTTTCACTTAAGTGTATACTAGTGTAACACAGATGTATGTGTTACTCATTATTGGTGGCAAACAAATGCCATCTTGTGTTCAGAGTCACTGTGTAATGACAGAGGCATAGGAAATACCAAAGCTTAACTAAGCAACTTAATTGGTTTTAAGTTCTAGTTGTAAGCATGGGGGTGGAGAGATGGCTCAGCAGTTGAGAGTTTGACTGCCCCTTCAGAGGATTCCAGTTCAGTTCTGAGCATGCATGTACTGCCTGTACCTCCACTTCCAGAGGATCTGACACCATTTTCTGATTTCCGTGGGTACCCTAACATAACATGGCCTATACAGAGAGAGATATGCACAAATAATCATAAATAAAAGGATTTTTAATATCTAGTTGTATCATGAAACTCAGTCAGTAGCTAAGTTTCCCCTACAGCTGTGTGGATAATCTCAATCGTTGCACATGTCCATACTCCAGAAACTTGTCCTGAAGTAGCCAAACTTCTTTATTATCCCCATATTGTCCACTGAATTTGTTTTTAATAGGCAGTTGGCATTCCTTGGGATGTTCTAAGCACCAGGTTGAAGAGTTGTCAGACGTTGACACTGACATTCAGTTCAAGGGAAGATCTACCAAGCAATCAGAATGGGATTGCTGGGTGATATAAATGCAGACTAGAAGGGACAATGGGAACATAGAAGATTCCATGTCCAGTAAAAGGCATTGGAAAAGCTTCATATGGGAAAATTCATTTTCTCTGTCATCAAAAAAATAAGCAGAGTCTTCCCAAGAACGAATGGTGTGGATGTGAAAGAAAGGGGGCCTCATTACCTGATAAAAAAATGGTGAGCTGCTCTAGGGAGCAACTCATGTTAACTGGGCCTTGTTACCAGGTCTGCTATTGGACAGATGTGTGGGAAGCTGAGGGGGAAGAAGAGTGAGAGCAAATGGTAGACTTCCATTTCTTACCTGATAAACAGAAAGGCACTGAAGAAATTAAATGAGGAACTACCTCATTATGACCTTGCAAAACAGCTCTTGGCTGTTGAGTGACTACATAGAAATCTGACCATATTATATTGGTATTTATTGAGACACATCATGATATTCTTCCTTCCTACCCTACAGTCATAGCAGGGATCCGCGAAACTGAAGAGAAATTTTACTACATCGTGCAGGAGGAGAAGAACTACAGGGAATCGCTGACCCACTGCAGGATCCGGGGAGGGATGCTGGCCATGCCGAAGGATGAAGTCGTTAACACCCTTATTGCTGACTACGTCGCCAAGAGTGGTTTCTTCAGAGTGTTCATTGGGGTTAACGACCTGGAGAGGGAGGGGCAGTATGTGTTCACAGACAACACTCCATTGCAGAACTACAGCAACTGGAAGGAGGGGGAGCCTAGTGACCCCTATGGCCATGAGGACTGTGTGGAGATGCTGAGCTCGGGCAGGTGGAATGACACAGAGTGCCACCTTACCATGTATTTCGTCTGCGAGTTTGTCAAGAAAAGATGACTTCCCTCATGTTACGCAGTCCCTCTTTTCCTAGGCCTCCTAGAAGTTACTGTTATCCACCCTTGCTTTCCTAATTTACACCACACTTTCTAAGATGGTATAAGGGCCTTGCCTCCACTATCTTCTGTGTCAACTGTGAAATTTTTGTACACGATGTTTACTTGGGCCATTCTTGGGGATCTTCCTCTCACATCTCTATTTAAGCCTCTCACTTGATGGAAGAAAAAATCCAGAATTCAGAAGGGAAAAGGATGGAGTTGCTGCTAAACAGTGCATAGTATCGTACTTCTGTTAAATTGCCCCTAGCTATTAATGACTTCATTTTCATAAATGTATTCATACAGACATTCCTTACCTTCAGCATAAAGAATAAGGGGGGAAGGGTTAAAGCCTTCAGAAAACTCTAAAAGCATTAAAGTTCTACCCTCTCTAGGTCCCCTTCCTCTTATGTCACTCATTGAGGAATTTTATTGGATACCTTTTCTTCTCTGTAAATTAATGTTGTTGGAGATGACCTTCCTGTTATTTTGACATGATAGAGATATGTCAGACACAGCATTTGGAATGTCTATAAAATCCTCATTTTCTGAGTTGGCAACAGTGTTCCTTGAGCTGCAGATCAAACCTCAAAGCAGCTTTCATCTGGCATTTGAAAATAAACAGTTGAACAAAACTCTAGCTTCTCTTCCTATAAACTGATGCCTCCCCTTACCGGTTGTGACATATGATTAGATTGTTTAAAATGCTGGCAAAACAGTTAATGGAACAAGAGAAACAGATCAACAACACATGTTCTCCTCAAACCATCTGTTCATGACTGCGCCCAGGACTAACTGGTTGTGAGATGAGATTTACTGGCATGAGTTCTGTGAATGCACCAAGAGTCGCAAACCCACGTCTTACAGAGTCCAGAGAGATGACATAAATAGATGAACTGGAAGGGGTGAGGCCCCTGATCTGCTAAGCTCAGCCTGCTCTTTAAGGGAGCCAGCTACTCCTTGGCCACTGCTGTCATTGCCACACAAGACCCAGAATCACTGCAAGCCAGGGTCCTGACATTTGAGCCAAAGTCGGGTGGCCAGAACTTTATAACTCCATATTTTAAAATGTAGACAATTAATCAATATCTAAACTAGATTTTAAGACCTATAAGCATCTGTAAGCCAGATTGTGAACTTTCCATTCCCATGTCTGGGGAAAGTTCTGAAAGTTCTAATTGTGCCTGGTATCATTAGGAAATGATGACATCAAAGTTGGGTTTCCCACGAATGCCTTATTCAGTTCAGCTCAATAGGGGCAAATTGTCAAATCTTTGACATTTATCAGGTTTTGAAATGAGCTATGAAATGAGTTTTGAGAATGTGACATAGGGTATTTTGAAGACTGACCAGTTTAATACAATTACAAATCGGGGCACCACATCAAATGCCAGCCCAGATCTCAGAGAATTGGAATACCCAGAAAGGGCTGAGAGAAGAAAGAGGCAGCCAAGGCCAAACACAGCCTAGGGCGGCTCCTGTTGGATCCATGTTTGCAAATGCTCTGAGTCCCTGAAGTCTGAATATTTTAAACATAAGGCAAATGGTATCATTTCTATTATAAATGTTATAATGTTAACAATCATTCTTTCAGAAACTCATGTCACTTTGAAGGATGCTTTTAGAGTAGATGACAGTTTAAAGGAATAGGTTCCATCCTGTAACCTTGCCTGAAAGAACTTCTTAGGACATTACATATTTAATTAGCACTACACAAAAATGTGTACATTTTTTCTGTTTTTCTTTCAAGAGAGAATGTTGGTATATAACCACTGAGGCTGTCCTTGAATTCACCGTCTTTCTGCCTCAGCCTCTTAGATGCTGAGTGGCAGGTTTGCATCACCACGCACAACTGAAACTGTGCAAGCACAACTTGTTCTGTGCTTTATAAAAGCCTTTGCACCTCCTTCCTGATTTGATTCCTAAACTATGAGAAGTATAAAAACCAGGAATTTTTACTGTCGTTTTTCCAGTGAAAATACTGCAGCTCCAGGAACTGGCGCATTTGCTAGAAAAGCAAGCTTCTAGCCTGCTGGCCCAAGCCGACAGCTCCCAGGATTGCATGGTTAGAAGGTAGCAGGATGTGCGTGGGGTGGGAGAAGCATCACTGGTACCCTGTCGACAGACAGACTGAATTTCTGCAGGTGCTATCACTGAAGACAAGGTGGCAGTGCAGCTTCATTTAGGGTAGACAAGTATAACAGCATTGCTCCGAAGTTCAGACTCTGGATCTGGCATGACTGCTGCCTAGACGTCATTGCTGACTGTGACCGTTGCTAGGTGTATTATGGAAATAATTCAAATATCCTTTACTTTGTGCCCTTATCATTTCCTCCTCAGAGAGAACTGTGACAACTAAGAGGGAGTTATGGTGAGCTATTTGGAAAAGTGTTCACTAGACACGCTACATGGGTGCCACAAGACTTGGACATTACTGCTAACTACATGTGCTATGAGGTGCATGAGAGATAGAATGTTTTGAAATATATAAAATTCTTAAGTACATAAATGTCAATATTATAGATAGAAAACCTATAACTAGAAAACCTCTACTTAATCACATAAAATATGAATTTAAATATATAAAATTAAAATCATTGAGGGCTGGAGATAGCTCAGTGGCTAAGACCCCATGCTGCTCTTTCAGGGGATGCCAGTTAAGTTCCCAGCACACACAATGTGTGTGTAACAATTGTTTGTAAATCCAACTTTAAAGGACCAGACACCTTTCTCTAGATGCCATGGGCACCTACCCTCATATGTACACACTCCCAGACACAAATAAACATATATTAACATAACTGTAAAAGTTAAATAAATCTTTTTTAAAAATAAAACTATTAGCTGTGTTGTCTTTAGACCATCAAGCCTTTGTACTACCATTAAATTCTTCCATATATGAGAGAGAACATCTATTATACCATTTCAATGGGGACTGAAGAACAACCATTTTCTGTTGAATCTGTATACATAAACTTTTATATAATATAGAAATATGTTTCACCATAGCTCTAACAGATGTTCATTAAATCTGTATGAGTTTAGTAATTTAATAGGCCCTTAGAGCAAATTGAAATACATTTCATCTAATTTGCACCCATTGTCCTCATTTTCCCTTTTGATAGTTATACTTGAGAAACCTAGCCCTGTGATCAGCTGGGGAGTCAATGGCAGGCTCTTAGGGGAAGGGAATGTAGGAGAAGAACTGTCCTTGCCATGCTAAGCATCATCGAAGTGATGTCTAATACCAGAACATTCTCAAATTGTAAATACTGTACATCATAACCAGTTAATTCAAAATGTGTTGATGGATGACAAGAGGCAAAGGTAAAAGTATGAGCAGTACTCAATCAACTGGGGCATCTCAATCATAGATAACTTATTCAGTGGATGGAGTGAGAATATGTTGTACAGGGCCTAACATCTAGGGAAGACACTTTAATAAATCGGTGGTTTGCAAATCCCATAGAAAGGGTTAAAGACAGGTGTACAGTGGAGAATGAAGTCAAAATTAGAGTCCATATGCATGAAAGCATGAAGTCTCCATGGAGGAGTAGTTCAATACTCGGTGTTTAGGATAATAGCAAAATTTTTAACTTCGGCATACATAGTGTAGTATGTCTAATATGTTTCAGGTGGTATCATGTTGAAAACTGTAGAGAAGACAGCTCAGCTTTTCAGCCTCATGAGCAGAACTGCAGGTTCTTTTCACATCAAGCCTATAGTAATGAGGTTCAAGACTGAATGCATTGCCAAAATTATATAAAGACATGCTGCTTTGCATCTGTGTTGTTATAGCATAATCTCTCTTCTACAGTACACTAAAATAAATCGGTTAAAGAATTTTTGTAGGAGGATTTACATCACTGTTTCTCAAAGAGTAACATTAACACATTCATTTCAAATATACGAATTCATCTTGCTTACTCATTTCTATGTGAACACAAAGTTCCTCTGTCAATGTGTGCACCCACCCACATTATTTCCTTTCTAGATAGAATATATCCTTGTGTTTGTACATGAATGAACATTGACAAGTGGCAAATGTGTCTTGTCTTATCATCCTGCTGACCTATACCTGACAGTCAGAAATACTCCGATTTGCCCCAGATTGTCAGTTTTATAGAGAAATACGAAGGGTGTAGAGAGGTAATTTATTCATTTTATAATTGACGAAACTGTGATTATCAAGTGCTATAATCAAACTTTACCTGGACCTTAGCAGTTCAGTTCAGGAAATAAAGAAGGTTCCTGCACAGCAGTACAATTTAAAAGTATATAACCTTGTCATATTGTTGTTCTCATTGTGAATTTAGCTTCATTCACACATAGTTAATTGCTGCTTTCTGTGTATATCTGGTCCAGTGTGCTTTCAAGAGTTGGGTTGAAGATGGGCATTGTCTACACTCCACTCTTTGATCTATTGAGAGAATTCTATTCCTGGAAAGGGTACTCATAACTTCGATCATGGTGTGTAAAATACTCAAGAAGTAACAGACTCAAAGCTAAGTTTTGAGAAAATAATGGAGCATCCACTCTCAGTCCAATAAGGTGACTGTAAATATTAGACTCAGAAGCATAGTCTGTGTGGGATAAAACTAAGGGATGAGAGGTTTTTTTCCTGGCAATCCACAACTTTACATAGTTATTTATTGAGCTAACTCAGAGAATGGAACCCTAGAGAAAGCTTGCCAGAAAAAAAGATATGTTTTGGATGTGGACAGTATCAGGAAATGTTAATGTTTAAAAATATTTTCCTCAAGATTCTTTTGAGAGTTTATCTTTGACTTTTCTGACCATAGTACTTTTTGGGGTGTACATTCTTAGACTATTTGAGGTATTATTCTACTGGCACTTGCGTGCCCCAAAGTTCTCCATTTCACATAACACAGAAACTGTGCTTGTAATAAAGAAGCTTAGAACTGAAGGGGAAAAGTCAATAGACACAGGGAAAATGTAACTTTGTTTATGGCTATGATCAACTTCCTGACCATGCAATTTATGAGAGGAAGAATTTGTTTTGGCTCATTGTTTGCGCTCATACTGTCTCTTAGAGCAGGAAGGCGTGACGGTGGACAGCTTACTAGCAGGAGTGTTCAGCAATTAGTTACATCCTGCATCAGGTTGGCCGGGAGCTGAGAAACAACAGGATCTTTGCAGGAGCACACTTCACTTCCCAGTGGGTCTGCTTTAGAGTCAGCCAAGCTTCTGCACAGAACCCTCACTCATACAGTGGAAGTAGCATGAATAAATTTTTATTCACCAGGATAAACTTTAGTGGAATCAAACTTTGGTTTGTGTCTGGGATTTTAGAAGGAGTAGGTAAAAGTTTGCTCATGCTTCATCACCACCACCCAGAGCTAAAAATTCTTGCACCAATCAGTGAATCAAATGGGGCAGTACGCCAAATTGCTATTCACATAGGTGATAGAGTTGTCGGCTTACTAGCTATTTTTAATGAAGATATAGTTGATCAAATATAAAGTTTCTGAATAAATTTCCAAGAGCAAATGGAATATGATACAGAAAAGGATCAAATTTGACAAAATCTTGAATATTTAATTTTCCAAGACTTCTAATGTCCAATGCTTTCCTGAGAGCGTCTGTCTGCCACTGCATGGAATATTTTTGTTTTTTGGAGGTTTTTTTTTGCCTCCCCCTTCTTCACAGATGGTAGTTTCAGCCATGCTTTTTCCGAAAAAAATTTGCCAACAGCATCTGAGAAGGAAGAAAGATTTGCTTTCTTCCCAGACAAATATCTCCCCCAACACAGGCACTTGTTAAAGCACCCACTGTCAGTGGGTGAACTTAGGTGGACTTCAATGAATTGGTGGTGAAAGAAGTCTATTAGTTCAGAAGTTTAAACTAAGGTCCTTTAACATAAGGAGCTATTGAGAATGTAAATCTCAGTGAAGAGGGGTGAATTTATAATGATGATAGGTTATCCTTTTTGGCAACTGATAACAAAGAACACAATTGTGTCAAAAGTAAAGAAACTAAGTAAGAACTTATCTTCCCGACAGGTTCACGTTCCTTCCACTGTGTAAAGGCTGAAGATATTCTCAAACAGTATGGTTGATAGTGTCCAAGAATTAATGGCAAAGAAAAGTTATGATCAAAGCAAGAATGATTCAGAACTCCAAGTTCACAGATTACTTAAGAATGCAGAGAATTTCATAACAAACATTCCCAGAGGGTTTGAGTAGCAGAAAGCAGTTAGACAGTGGTTTCTGTATGCTCAGAACTGAGGGCATGCATGTTGAAGTTACAGCCTTTGTGGGTAATATCACTATATAAACAATAGCTTGACAATTTATGGAATGGGAAATGATAAAGTCCAAACACTGGTGTGAATCAAACTACTGAATTTTCTACAATGTAGGGATGAGAGGCTGTATCACAAAAGCCTTCTTAGAGAACCCTAGGGGCATAGTGCCCAGCCCTGTGCCAATGACACTAATCATCTGAAGGACAAGAGACCCTGTGTTATCTTGTTTTGTACTTTCAAAGAGAGAGACACAAAAACTTACGATGGCTTTTTTAATTTTTTGAAAAAAAAAGTCACTACATAGAAATATTTAGGGCTAACAAATTCAAAATCAGTATCTTCATGCTTATTTAGAAACTGCTGTCTGTCTGTCTGTCTATCTGTCTGTGGCTGTGTGCGAATTCATGTGTCTGTATAAGGACATATGGGTGGGCAGTGCAGCACATGCATGTGGAAACCAGAGAACAACCTTTGGTATGGTTCCTTGGGAGCCAAACATACGGGTATTTGAGACAGGTCCTCTAAGTGGCTTCAAGTTGAGCATTGGACTAAGGAGGCTGGCTAGTGAGCCCCAGGGCTCTGCCTTGTCTCTGTCTCCCCAGTGTCAGGATTATTAGACCAAGTGGATTTTGTTGACTGAAAAGCACAGCGGGTTTAACAGGGATAGTGACATTTGTCTCATAAAGCAGTATGACACTGATGTGCTTGAAGAAAATGTGGTTTCTGCTTTCACTTCCTCAAAGCCTTATCTCTGTATTCAAGTTATTCTCTCTTACAATTCCATTCCACATGGCAGCCGAGAGTAGTTAAGTTTCTGATCCACCTTTCATGAACATCAAGATAACTTCTCGTTTTCCTCTTTGATGGAGTGTGTCCAATCAGTCTTTGGCTCATCTCCCACCATGCCACTCTGACAGAGGGGGTATGTTATCGCTGTTTCCTTTCATCTCCAATCAGCTATTTGATTATTTTTACTATCTAACTTATATGCTAAGAATGTCTTAGGCCTAGATCAAAGAAGTACAGAATGGCTTAACTTGCCGAAGAAATAAAACTCATGCACATTTGATTAATTAATCAAGAGTGATATCTACCAAATTATACATCTAAGCAAGTTTCCTATCTATTACTCATTAGGATTCCCTCATGCTGATGGTGCTCAGTAAACCCACATGAGACAAGAAGAGCATACTGGTGGAGAAGCCCTGGGCCATCAAGTTTCTTCTTGAAAAGGCTTTGTCAGAAACAACTTACATTACCATATAAGACTTTGATATTGCTACTCAGCAGTCCTGTCACATATATTGAGTGACCAAATTCTACAACTTTACACTTTTTTAGTGTCAACTTTGCAATCTTGTATTATCTGAACATATGTCATAAAACCTGGATGGTTTCTACCTACATTCTTTTTGGGTACTTTTCAAGTTTGGCTATGGTGTACTAGAGAAACCATGAGCATAGATTAGGATTTGATGGTACAGATGTGAGTGGGATTTCTTTAAGAAAAGAAGTTGAATTTTAAAAATAGGCTGAGACTTAAGTTATTCTAATATTTTTATTAGTTCTTTTAGAGTTTCATGCACTAGATTTTTGTCATTTACACCACCTGTCTTCTTTAACTCTTCCTAGATTCACCCAAATCTGTGTCCTTTTATAAAAGTCCTTCAAGACGGTGTTACTTAAATACTCCTGGATATGTGGTCTTTCACTGGAGAGCAGCTGACTTACTAGAAAATGCACGCTTATAGAAGAATATCTCTCCCTTTCTGAGCAGCTAACAACTGCCAACAGCTCCACAGCTAATGATGAGGTTGCATGCCTAGACCACCTCTCTATGCTGGTGTTTGGTCCAGATTGGACTTTCACAGGTTGTTTGTGCGCTGTTGCAACTGCTGTGAATTTACATGTGCTGCCACCCTATTGTGTCCCAAAGATAGTGTTTCTTTGGAGTCATCCAATACCTCTGATTCTTGTACTCTTTTTGGCCTCCTTTTCAGCAATTATTTCTGAGCTTTGGGTGGCAAGGTACAGTATGACTGTTACCTTTAGGGATGAGTATTCTATGGTCTAATCTCTGCACCTTAGCCAGTTGTGGGTCACTATGTTGTACCATCTACTACAAAGAGAAGCTTCTCAGATGAAGGTTGAGAGATGCATTGATTCTCCATTAGGTATTTAAAAAGGAAAAATGAGAAGTATTTCATTAGGAAAACTTTTTAAAAATAGCCAGAAATATAGCGATAGATTAAAAAATGTTCAACAGAAAAAAAAAAACAACCAATTACGTTGAAAGTCTATGGAGATTTAAGTGTAAAAATACTTAAAAGTATTTATTGGCTCTGCCAATATCACAATGGAAGTAGAACACAAAACAAAGTAAGAATTAAGGGAAAATAAAGTGAAGGAAGAATGCATGGGTAATATTCTTCACAAGCTTGTATGTAGAGAAGAGAGGAATTAAGAAAATCAAGAATGGTGTGTTGGCAGTCAGAAAACACAGTGGTGAATCCCCTTTCAGCTCCACAGTTTATAGTGCAAGACCTCAAGAGATGCCTCAATTCAAAGACAAGACTTAACCTAATTTATAGCACCCCCTCACCACACACATCTACAAATGCAATGTCCTATCCATGCATTTATCTAGTACTATAGGATTTTGGATGCAATTTTCATTTAATATTCAAGTAACCGCATGCAGTGCATGTTTATTATTATTATTATTTTTCCATTTTATATTGAGAAAATTAAATCACAAAGACTATGTAACTCACTAAGGTAACCTTGTTACACCCTAAGGTCATCTTGTAACACCCTAAGGTCACCTTGTTAAAATTTTAGTGCCCCAGTCTATCCAGTATGGTATTAGTAAGCCATTGCACTATTCAGTCTCATCACGTGATATTGGCATTCAGAAGGTTTTTAATTTATACTATGGCTTTGCTGCTCGTGTTCTACATGACTTCTCTCAGCTCTTTCTAAGCCTGCTATTTGCATGTTTAGCACATCTATTCATGAATATGTGGAGGAAGAAAAACTGCAGAAAAACAGTGCTACTTTGCAACATTTCCATCAGTCACGGGTAGGCTTGAAACCTCAGAACATTTCATCCATTTCTCAAAAAGAACAAATAGATATTTCAAGAATTCTGAAGATTATTCTTTCCTCTGTCCCTCAAAATGCAAGAAAAATACAGCCTCATATAAAGGGATTGATTTTAATAGAGATAAGGTATTCTGAGGGGACTTGGTTGAAAACACTTAAAGTCGGACATAATAAAGTTTCAGAAAGAAGTTGAGAGGCGACTGCTCAGAGAGAAGAGGGAAGATGATATATTGGAGTCCCCTGAGCAACAGCAGTGGGATGGTAGAGTACCATATGACAGAAAGATTGAGACACAGTCTCCTCATAAAGGGCATGGGTGTGCTGCCAGAGGAAAGCACAGACTTATAGGTACACACTGGTAAGGACATGAAGCCCTTTCTTAGGGATTCTTTCCTTGATCTTAACCTGAAAGGCTAAGGAGTGATCCTTTGTTTGGAATTCTAAAAGCATGTAAGTCCTTTACTGTAGAAATAGTGTCCTAGAATCAAAAATGGCCCTCATCTGTCTAGAATGTTGGTGGGCTCCCTGTCTTACTGTTATGATGTGGGTACTAGGCTATGTTAGTTCTACTTAATATATAAAATAGCCTCCAATCTATCCATGATATCAATCATTGTTCTTTCTTTTAGATAGCCTTACAAAATAAAGCTGTGGACTCTTAATATATCTAAAAACCTACATTTTGGTGAATGCATAAATAAATAAGCAAACACATATGCATTCTATATAACCTTGCCTATAATTTCACTCCCATCATTTTCATTTCTTTTTAGATATATGTTTTCCAACCTATATATCTATTAGTAGTTTCCAAAAAAGATTTACCTCCCTGATTTATGGTTATTTACTTGGTGTGTTATTACAGATTGTCTAATTACTTAGTTCAAGTGGGTCACGATAAGGAAATGTCATAAGTTATATGGCTTATAACCAGGCATAGTAGCACACAACTTGAATCCCAACACTTGGGAGACAGAGAACTCAGATGGCCCTCTGAGTTCAAGGCCAGCTTGGTCTATATAATGATTTCCAGAACATCAGGGGCTACACTAAGAAATCCTGTCTCAAAAACAAACAAAAAAAGCATATAAACAACAAATATTTATTTATTTCTTATAGCTGTAGAGGCTGTAAAGTCCAAATGCAAGGTTCTGTAGATCTGTGGCTGAGCATGCCACTCAGAATTTTTAGATGATGACTTCTCATGGTGCCACATTCATCTTTGTAACACAAAGTGAAGTGTCCAGGATATAACAATAGATTCATGTTTACGCAATAACTACTTCACAAGTGGCAAAACTGGGAATGGTATGTAAAATCACTGGTACCTCTGGGTTCTACTTTGTGCAAGATGCTGTTCTACAAACTTTGAGAAGAGTGGTCCATGTAAGCAAGGGAGTTGAGAAGAGTGGTAAAGATGACAGATTCACAAATCTCCTGATGAGAATTTTCTGGAAAATGAACACATAGGGAAGTCACAGCTTCTGCAGTCAGTGCTGGGGGCAACTTGCAGACCCTGAGAGACATTCACACGAAAGTTGCCTGACAGGAACTGTCTGTGAAGCTAGAAGATATCCATCAGAGTGAAAGCCAAAAGCTCATCAGTTGTCCTGAATCCTCTGTTTTGTTTCTGATATGTGCTGCACATTGACCAAGCCAAACCAGATGTGAAAGGGCAGTACAACCATTTGTCGCATAAAATTCAGCCTCCTGCCTGTCTAAACAAGGTAGAGCCAGAAGGAGACAAAATTAAATGGACAAATGAAATGCCAAAACAGAGTAAACTCCAAACATGATTCTTCAGCCAGAAGAAGCTAATATTTGCCTATGAGAAATCTTTTTTTTATAAGAATCAGGAAAAAACAGAAAATGCAAAGAGCTTGGAAATCCAGAGAACAGCAAGCAGGGACAACTAAGATTAATATGGATAGTCCTAATATGGTTAAAAACTTGGAACAGTGATAAAAAAAAAAACCCTGATATAGAAAATATATGAAGCCATATTTGAGTTAAAAGGGTTTCAGTAACAAGAGAAAGAAACCCAGCTAACACAAACTGGAGCAAGGGAGGAAACAGGAGACAGGGCCATGATTAGATTATGACACTTCTGGATCCAGGGTTTTACTCCCTTGGTTATCTTAGTCTTCGTTTATCTTCTTTTTCAATTTTTCATCCTATTAAAGGAGAAATGATACAAGTATGTTCAGACTCTCATTTTTCCTCTATCAGCTCAGAGAAAAAAACAAAAACAAAAAACAGTACAACCTATAGCATGACATAATGACCTGTGTTTGCCCCCAAATGCTTGGTTTTGATCATTGTTGTTTCATCATTGCCATTGCTCTAGAGGCAGTGGGACCTTAGGAGAATGGAGTCAATAAGTGAGGCTGACTAAGGTTTCATGCAATAGCCAACTATTCTCAGAGAGTCAGACAATTTACAGTCTGGGAGTTAAGCATCACATGAGGAAAGTACACAGCTGCAAGGACAAGTTCCACATGGTGGACAAGTTAAACACGACAGACAAGCTATCTGTGGCAAAAAACATGTTGTTCCGTATAGGTATATAAACAAATCACAATAGCCAGTTGTAATAAATAATCTTAAATTAACTCATTCCAAATTGCTACGCCTGGGAGGAGTAAAAAAACACACTTCAAGAACAATTGTGGAGTTTTTTTGTTTTGTTTTGGTTTGGTTTTTGTTTGTTTGTTTTGATTTTTGGCTTTTGTTTGTTTGTTTGTTTGTTTTAAACCAAGGTCACAAGACTCTTGTTTTCTTGGAGTTTTCTCACAAGCACTAATAATTCTCACACAACTCCATTCTTGGACCATGTTCTCATACATCATAATGACAAGTGGAGGGGTATGACTGAGGATTTCATTAGTTCCTGGAGTTGATATATTCTTCATTTCTATCTGTCTATCTATTTGTCTGTCTATCTATCTATCTATCTATCTATCTATCTATCTATCTATCTATCTATGGGTCATCTATCTATCTATCTATCATCTATCTATCTATAATAGATATATTAGGCCTCATATGAAGGACTAGTACTTGAACTGTGCTGGCTTAAATTTAAATGAAGAGCTGAATAGGAGAGAGGTAAGTATGTAAAAATGCAATTAACTGGTATATGTATGCTATGTATACTTTGTGTATGTGTACAACACCATCATAGTTACTCAGCTCTGTCTATCTTTAAAGTCCTGTCACCATCTACTTCTTCTACTCAGTGTCCTAAGACAAGTGTAACTTTATATATAACTATCACAAGACATCACTACCCATCTTGTTAAAATGTAATGCCTCCTTTACTCCCACTTTCCTTCTGTTCCCTCTCACCCCCCAGTTCTCAGTTAACTTGCTCCTGCCAAGTGGTTCAGCCCAGAGCTACTTGTCAGATTTACTTGCTGTAAACATGAATTCATTTACAATTACACATCTCATCTCCAGACTCCTTCTCAAAGATGTGATCAATTATTTCACAGTGCAGGGCATTTATTTTAGTGTAAAATAATGAGCCCATTCGGCCTTAAAATAAAGGCAAAGCTGGTAGTAAGGAAATATGTACTTCTCCTCCTTGGCACAGTGGTTTTAACCTCAATCTAGCCAACAAGGCTATGCTTACTCTAGACACAGAAATCAAGTGTGGATAAGACCATAAGGATGTAACTGCTGGCCAGAAATCAATCTTAAAATGCCATGATCACGTTCAAATTCACTGAAATTTTAGTTTCCCTGAGTGTTTTTAGAGTTACTGAAAGTTTCCCAAATGATGAGCTAGCAATTACAATTTTCCACAGAGCAAGCTCTATGCAAGCTCTATGAGGTATTTGCCTATTTACACTTATTTCAAGCTGATATTTCAGAGATGAAGCAAGGTTTGTTTCTGTTACTTAAAGCAACAATTTCACCATTAAGTTGACTCATTATATCTGGAAACTTGACAGTGCCGTCAATCTGAAACCTTGAGTTCATTTTGGGAGTTAGGATAAGTGCAAATACAACCTTTCACTTTGCTGACTCCATCATCAGGGCTTCTCTCTGGAAGGAGTGGATGCCTTCAACAGAGGCATTCTGCAATCCATGGTTCTGTGTCAAGGACATGCTCTTTGTCCGTTTTTCCCTCCTACCACACCTAATGTGAATATTGGAGACCATGCTTTATGCTTTGGCTGTTACAGTCTTTGTAGCTCTGCTCTTTTTCTTCAAAGGTTTTAGAACCTAAGATGGTTTTGAGGCCTCATACAGCTAAACTATTTTTAAAGAACAGTATTGTGGTTTCCCTAACAATGTAAACCCTTCAGAAGTTAGGAGGTTTCTGATCTGCTAACTTTTGATCCCATGTGCAAACACCAAATTCTTTGACAAGAAGAGTTCTCAAACCCCATGTATCTCCGTTTCCTGAGTCGAGTCAGTATCCGCCTTACCCACCATGTAACCACTCTCCCTTAAGCCAGTGTCTTTTATTATTGGAGAATCTCTGGAACTACAGATAATAGTTTATGTCCTTCTGATATTTGCTGTATTAGAGCCTTCTTCAATCCCTTGTGCCTTCTCGTCATCAGCGACTCAACATCTTCTTACATGGTGAGACTCCTATTTCTGCACTCTGAGCATCTCCATTCAGTTGTGGACTAGCCAGTTCCTTTCAGAGTCATGTATTTACCATTACCCTGCAAAGGCAGTCAATAATGACCAAAAAAACACACCCCAAACAAACAAACACTGATGTTCTTCTCCTAGCCAGCCATTTCCAAAACCACAATTTAAGGAATTTATTCTGCTCTAGTTACTAGTTACACTTCACAGAAGAAAGTAAAAAGCTGGCTTTTCATACATCACTGTGTGTAATATGGACCTCTTTGTTGCCAGCAATGAAGCCAACTCCATTTTACAGATTTTCTTCAGGACAGCTTGGCTCAAGTTACCAATTTTTTTTCTTCATCAGGTTATGGCATGTAATACCTACACAAATGTGCCCTCTAATCATTGTATGACCCAAAGTCTATTTTTACTCATTTTATAGCTGAGAACAGATGCTGCATTCTTTTCCATTTCATAAGAATCTGTCATGACACCTTTAACCTCCTAGGTGGCATCTGTTTCTCCATAAGGCATTTCATCATTGGGCCCAATAGAAGGATATTCTTTGGTGAAACTCAGATTAGACCACTATGGATTATCAAGGTGACACTTCTTTATTTTTTAATTAAGATATAATCACATTATTCCCCCTCTTCCATTTCCTCCAACCTTTACCATGTATCACCCCTCCCCTCAGCATCCTTGATCCCTCTCAAATTCATGGCCTCATTTTCTTTGTTGAGTTACACACACACACACACACACACACTTCAATGACACTTTTGATATGAAAAATATTTATCCTTTTCATTTGAAAACAAAATATTGTTGTTGAAATGGCCCATTATGCCCAGCAACTAGAAAAACTTTTATTAATGTCTTTTCCCACTGAGGAGAATTCAGTCTAAAATGAATCATGTGGTCAAGTGTGGTGGCATACACTTTTAACCCCAGAACTGAGGAGGCAGAGGCAGGTGGATCTCTATGAGTTTGGGGCCACCCCAGTTAATTTTAGGACAGCCAAGGCTATACAATAAGACCCATACATACATATATACATACATACGATAAAATTAATCATGTCAGCTTTGGTTGGGCAAAATTAAATGTTATTAATGAAGGATGACCTAAAAAAGGTAGCCCTTTTTTTAGGCTCAGGAAGGAAAAATGTGACAAACATATGACAATAACGATACTGAAAGCTTTAGGTTAAGGGTATAAACAGTAATTTTAAACAAACCATTCAACTTTTGTACTGCAAGCTCCTTCCTATAAAATGGAAGGAATAAAGGACATGTCACACTAGATTGTCACAGATTTTATACATATAAACAATGAGGAAAGTATTGTATGCGTCAAGTGCTAACGTGGTTTTGTTTTCTTTTGTTAGTGGAAGTTTTGGGGGAATGTTTTGTTGTTTTGGTTTTTTGAGACAGGGTTTCTCTGTGTAGCCTTGGTTGTCCTGGAACTCACTGGGTAGAACAGGCTGGCCTCAAACTCACAGAAATCCACCTGCCTCTGCCTCCTGAGTGCTGGGATTAAAGATGTGCACCACCGTCACCCAGGCACTAATGTAGTTTTTCATGACATACATCTAAAAAAGTATTGCTTTTGATCATGAATTAAGCTATTGTTTTACCAAATTTCAAAAAGTACCAGCAATGAGTACTTATTAAATTTAGTGCCAGACACTGAATTAAACAAAGCTATAAATAACTGGTTTCTCCCCATGTCAGTAGGAACAGAACATGTGTCTGTAATGAATTTATTAGCCACATGCTTATGAATATAAAATTGGAGTTTGAACGTTTCCTTTGATGCTTTGCTTTCTTCTATCAGGGTAGGAAGTGATGAAGCCAAAAAATTTCAGTCAGGACTGACTGGTGGTGACACAATTTTCACCTCTTTCCAGGCCCTGTGTCGGTCGGAGTACTGGGATAAAGCAGAACATACACTCACAATGAGTAAGCTGAAACAAGGGAAGGATAATGAAAGCACAGGCAAAGCATAGAGAAGCACAGAGATCATGGGCTGGCCAAAACGGAGCTGCGTTGGCACCTGTATGCCTGAGAGGAAGTGGGAGGGTGTGGTCAACAGAGAGTCAGCTGTGTCAGCAAGAGAGAACTTTGGTCCTTGGTAGCCTCGTGTGACTCACAAGAAAGCTGTGAGGAGGAGAATAAGCACACAAAACCTCCCTTGGTCCCCTCCCAGGGTTCTCCTCGGTCAAAACGTGTAAAAGCCACAGTCATCAAGGGAGCCTGTTAAGGAATTAATTAGTCTTCCTAGCCCAGCTTCCTGAATTCTGAAGGGTGAGAGCAGAAGAAAGAGTTAGTTTGGGAGAACTTCATCCTTTGAACTCACGTGGAGTGGTCCATCTCTGGGGAGGTGATGAAGGCATTCCCTCAATACTGCAATTTACTTTTGAAAATTAGACTTTACAAAAGGTTCAACTTAAGTTTTCCCAAAACAACTACCTTTTCAGATTAATAACATTCATATTCACCACTACCTAGTTGTTGTTGTTGTTTTTTTTTATTACAGTATCAGGTGAACTGGCATAAACAGCTCTAGAACGAAACACATTTGAGTCAACACACGCATCAGTGGGTACTAACTGAAGCATGCAGGTGGAACACAGAAGCCTACCTCTGGAAGAATTTTGAAGCAACTAGGAAGGGTTGTTGTGATTCAGAAGGTAACAAGCCAATGAGTGAAACCAGCCAATCGGATTTGAAGGTCAAGGAAGAGAGTGTGTCATTGAATTTTATACTGAGCATGGGACTGTTTTTGCAGGGTAGTAAAAAATGAAGTACCATCGTTCTGGCTAAAATATTTCCAGCCATTTTTCCTAATCTTTCCTTCCTGATGGTATCACAACCTTCATTTTTTTTTTTTTTTTTATGAAAGCTGTCATCAGTGGTTAACACATGTGGACTTTTGTCTGAACATTCCACAGATCATCATCTTCCCCTGCATAGGCATGGTCCATTTTAAAAGACCGGTTCTGCAGGCACAATGATTAATGGATCCTGTCCAGTGAACTAGCAGCTTATTGGGTGTTTCTGACCGGGATGCTGTAAAACTCATTACTGTTCCCTGTTGAAGCTTTTATAACAGATTTAAAGTAGATTTCACTGTTCTTACATGACTCCACTCTGAGACAATCTTGACTTGCATGTTCCTTGTATTTGAACTGTCACTTGTCGCTGTTAGGCACTATTAACAGACTTATGTGTGCTTATATTTTTTCAGGGTGACAATTTATCATGTCCCATTTAGAAAACAGAGACAGTACAAAGTTTCACGCCTACACAATGGGCTTTAGACACAAGTGAGCAGTTTCAAAGTAGATTTATGTTTTTAGTATTACAAATGAAACCAGGGGGCTCAGATTGTCACTTTGAGGTAAAGCGCTTACACTGTTACTCAACATATCCCGTCCCTATGGTCACAAGAAGGCTCATAATGGACTGACTCTTCTTCCGTAGCTAAGTTCATGGTGGACTGGCCAAACAGACCAACTGTTTTCTCCAACCACTGTGACTGGCTCCCAAAACAATATATAATCTAAATACAAGGCAAATGTCCTTATTCTTATGAGCTAATATACAGATTTTAGGGGAGACCATGTGTCTTTTCTTTCTCTGATATTCACAGTGTAGTCACTAGTGCCCCTCCTTCTGACTAGATCTGTCACAGTAGGAGCTCATAAGAATAACTCAGAAACCCCTGCTCAGACATAGCCCATGGAAGCTCAGTATCCAAGTGGGTTCCCTAGTAAGGGAGACAGGAATTGTTTCTGACATGAACTCAATGTATGGTTCATTGAGCTTCCCCTCCCCCCTGAGGGAGGAGCAGCCTTGCTAGGCCACAGATAAGGACATTGCAACCATCCTGAAGATACCTGATAAGCTAGGGCCAGATGAAAGGAGAGGAGGACATTACCTCTCAGTGGACTCGGAAAGGGGGCAGGGAAGAGATGAGGGAGGGAGGGGAGGATTGGGAGGGAAAGAGGGAGAGGGCTATAGCTGGGATACAAGTGAATGTATAAAATTATTTAAAAATTTAAAAAATATTAAAAAAAAAGAATAACTCAGAAAGCCAGCCAGCTTTAGTACATGTAAGAAGCCTTTATTACCATTCATTTCTTTGCTGGATGTCTATCTGTCAGTAACATTTATATATGTTAATTTAATTTCAGCCCTTGAGGCTTTCAACATCTCTTAGTAAAGAAACTTCCGAGAATTCCATGGAGGAAAAAAGCTGAGGTAAATGTAGGAGGAGAGAGAAACATAAATGGCATCAGAGAAAACAAATTTTAAGTTGGAAGAAGAAAATCTAGATTTAAAACCCAGTTTTAATCAAGTTGGTGTTTGTCTAAAGAATTAAAATAGATCAGAAGAGACTATAGATTTTTATAAAATAAATATGAAGTCCTATATTTTAAGTTCCAGAATTCGGGCACTGGTTACATCAACATCTCAAAAAAATGTTCTCCAGTGTCATTTAGAGAAGAAACTGCATTAACAAGAGATTTATAAATTAATAAAAGAAATTGCACATGCAAAGAGGACTACAATGGTACATTCATACTTCTAATCACAGAATGGCTCTAAAATTACATTTATAGTAAGAAGTTTATGAGTATAGATGAAAAAATATGTTAAGCCACTATATGACAAGCAAGTCTTCTGTTTATTAAATTGTACTTATTTAAGGAAATCTTATTATTAACAGGTGGCAACTTAAAAGCTCCAGAAAGACACAAACACAGGGAATTAGATGCCAATAAAAGTGAGTGATAAATTTACTTAATTAAAGCTGTAGGGAATAAACTATTAAAAGTTTCCAGCCTGATCTAGCCTCACTAGTGATTCAATTCTTAAGTTAAATATTTCAAAGTAAATTTTTGTAAAGTTAACTTGCTACAGTTTTCCAAAGAATATGTGAGAGACAAAAATTGTTGACAGTTGAAGTAGTTATTATGAATTATAAAGCAGGAAAGAGATGGGAACTTAAGTATAGTTTCTCATTGATCATCTGCATCTGTACTTTCAAAATTCGATGTCTGAATTTTAATTTTTTTCCATTTCTATTGAGTTTCCAGATTTTCTCATATTATTGTATGAGCATTTTAGGCTCTTAATAGCTGATCACTGTTATTCTAGAGACTTTATTTTCTAAGGAAGAGAAATTGCAAACAAATTGCAGTTAATGAATAAAAGCTTAAAGCCATCCTGCAATGAAGCTCATTGGCTTTCTAAGCTGTGGTGTTTGCTAGTGTAACTTATTCACTGAATGCAAAAACAGCCTAGAGTTTGCTGTTAGAGTATATATTGACTACTATATGTATATGTGTATATATATATATATATATATGTATGCATGCATATATGTGTATGTATGTATGCATATGTATACAGATGATTCTGTAACACTTTCCTGCTACTGTTACCAACACCTAAGAAATTTTTTGAAAAAGTAAAGGTGTATTAGGTCATATGACTCCAGCAGAAATTTTAGTCTAAGGTCAGCTTTGGACTTAAGATGAGGTAGAAGTGCTCGCTTTGACAGCACATATACTAAAATTGGAACAATACAGAGAAGATTAGCATGGCCCCTGCTCAAGGATAACATGCAAAATTAGTAAAGTGTTCCATATTTCTGAAGAGACCTGATAAGCTAGGGTCAGATGGAAGGGGAGGAGGACCTCCCCTACCAGTGGACTTAGAGGGAGGTAGGGAGGAGATGAGGGAGGGAGGTTGGGATTGAGAGGGAGTGAGGGTGGGGGCTACAGCTGGGATACAAAGTAAATAGACTGTAACTAATAAAAAATAAAATTTTAATTAAAAAAAGATGAGGTAGAAAATCATAGAAATAAGAATATTGCTGCATGGTATCCAGAGAGAGGGGAAAGATACAGACAGATGACAGACAAGCAAAGAGAAAGAAAGAGAGACCCAGAACAAAATACAGTGACAAAGAACATGCCCTAAATGATCTACTGCCTCCAGCTGGTTCCCAGAACATCCCAAAACAGTAACATCAGTTTGAGACTAAACCCTCAACACATAAGTCTGTGTGAAGTGCACATTCAAACCGCAAAACATGTACACAGTGCATGCTTCATACAATACAAAGCATACATGCTGCCATGTAAAGGGCAGAATTTTAGTTTACTATTTAATAGTAGACAAGTATAATTATATTTACACACTTGAAGATGTAGCAAGTGAAAATTAAAACAATCAAGACAAAAATTTCAAGTGTAACTTTCATAACTAAAATGGGAGCATTGATTGAATTTCAAATTCCAACTATAAAGAATAAATATGTAAAGCAGAGTATGTTGACACACTCATTAATCCCAGCACTCAAGAGGTACGCAGATCTCTGGGTTCAAGGCCAGACTGCACTACAGAGTGAGTTCCAAGACAGCCAGGACCACATAGAGAAACTCTGTCTTGAAAAACCAAACAAGCAAACAAAAGAAAATCAATTAAAAAATGTTTTAATTTCTTGAAGAAATATTTTTCCCAAAATGTATTCTGTTATGCAAATTAATCAGTTTCAATCATGCAACTTTGAGTCATTGAATGACTAAGGCACTTTATAATATTTAGAGAACTGCTTTGAAATCATGAGCTCACTGAGCCCAGAGACCAGTATGACAAGTCTAGCACTGCACACAGCAGGTGCTCCAAAATAAATTTTGTAAATAATGACTGCCAAACTTGCAGAATCTCAAAAGCGTAGCTAGGCACCTGGATGAATAGGTAAATAAAAGTATGGATACGCAGATGAAAGTATTTTTAAAATCTTTTGTGAGGTATTCAAGAAATTAAAACCCAAACTATTTACCAAGTTCTAAATAAATATATCAATAAGAGAATCTATGCCCAAAGAGCATTATAATATTTTTGAAGAAGGAAGTATAATTATGATATCTGAGCCTTATTTGTTTCTACAATATTTGACGGTACAACTATGTAAACTTTCAAAGTTGAAGTTTAAAAGTAATTTAAACAAGCCAGGCAAGGTGGCACAGGCCAGTAATCTCAGTACTTGGAAAGGCAGAGACAGGCAAATATCTGTGAGTTTGGGGCCAGCATGGTCAACAAAGCAAATCCAGGACAGTCAGAGCCATACAGAGAAATCCTGTCTTGAAAAACTAACAAAAACAACAAAAAAGTCTAACCCCCCCCCAAAAAAAAGTTTAAGACAGGTGGTTTTAATGCAAAATTGATCAGACAGATTTTCAAAGAGTTAACTCCAATACTCTTCAAATTATTCTACAAAATAAAAGCTGAAGGAACATTGCCCAATTTATTTTATGAAGCCACGGGTTCCCTCATACCCAAACCACATAAATACCCAACAAAGAAAGAGAATTGCATGTGGAACTCTGCTGGTTGAGGTTGAAGTCTGACATTAATGGAGAGCCTCATGCTCAGTCTAAGATGTTGGACTCCCTTTATTCAGTGGGGTTCTCTATCCACCTTACCTGGTAAACCCAGATTTTGTAAGGAACATCACATAGCTCTCAGGAAAAAATACAGGCCAGACTTTGTCCTGATAAGAAAACCTGTTTAGCAGGCACCTGGAGTGGGTATCTAAGATAAGATAAGACACCAATAAGATACATTGGTGTCTTGGCTTAGTTCTTCCTGTACCAATATGATAATTATGTACTGTGTTCTGCTTCTTAGGACATCATGCTACTGCATGTAAATGAGGCACTGTATCACTATGTGGAAATCAAGAATTCACAATACCCCTAGCCCCATCAAAACAAATACATTCATCCTCAAAATCCTTCCCACTCCAGGTCTTTCTACCCACCCCCTTCTTTCATAAAATTCCCTGCACTTTGCCCAAAGTTTGGCTATGAGTCTTAACAACTGCTTTGATCCCCTGCTGGGTGTAGTCTTTCCAAGGCCTCTGTGATAGGTACACAAGGAGAGCAACAGAACAAAAAAATGTGGGCACAGGGGTCAACTGATACTCCAACCAAGGACCATGCATGGAAATAAGTTAGAACCCCTGCACAGCTGTAGCCCATGGCAACTCAGTCTTCATGTGGATTCCCTAGTAATGGGAACAGGGACTGTCTCTGACATGAACTCAGTGGCTGGCTCTTTGGTCACCTCCCCCTGGGAGAGAAGTAGCCTTACCAGGCCACAGAGGAAGACAATTCAGCCAATCCTGATGAGACCTGATAGACTAGGGTCAGAGGGAAGAAGAGGAGGACCTCCCCATCAGTGGACTTGGAGGGACATGGGAGGAGATGAGGGAGGGGTGGTGTGATTGAGAGAGGAAGAGAGAGGGGGCTACAGCTGGGGTACAAAGTGAATAAACTGTAATTAATAAAAAATAATAATTAATTAAATATATTCTTCCCACTGCCCAAGGTTTATAAATGCCTGGTTTCAAATCAGTGTGCTATGTGCTGTGTACTGTGTGATACCATCAGCTTTTCATCATGGACACCAGAGATTCATCATTTATTCTGGGGCAAGAGTGCTCCCCTTCTCACCAGAGAATAACTATTGGACATTCAAACTCCACTTCCAATAGGGCAACCACCACCACCACCATCACCACTACCGCCACTATGCTGGACTCCATAGAGCTTCCGGACCTGCTGGGGCTTGACTGCCAATTGGCCACATGCTGCCAGGTACAGCAAGCCTACAACATTCACTACCATGAGGAACTGCCTCAAAGCCATTGACATGTGTCCTTCCAGCCCATGTCTCACCAGACCTACCCTTTGAGCTTCTGGACCTGGGCCTCTCCAGGCCTGTGTTTCAGCTACAAGCTGACCTGGCCTTTCATCCACACCTCTGCCATCTTTAGTACAGTAGCTTAACTGAAGAGCTGCAACACTTCGGTGTCACCACAGGCTTTGGAACACCTGAGGTTCCACTACCACTATCGATCTCATTTTAAAAGAGCTAACTAACCATAACACTCTGTAGAAAACTCTTTCCACACCCTGGCCCAGTACATGGGCCTCACACTAAAGCTCTCTAAAGCGGTTCGTGAGATGTTTGATCTTGTCCCATCTGGCAGCAGCATCAAGGAGGAATCTCAGATGACAGCCACGTCCCGAGGACTATCCCAGACTCGCTCCAGACAGAGAATGACAATTACAGACCATTTTGCTTTGTGAACATAGACACAAAAATACTGAATATATTACTTACAAACTGAATCCAAGAGCACATCAAAAAGATCCACTGTGATCAAGTAGGCTTCATCCCAGAGATGCAGGGATGGTTTAATATATGAAAATCAGTAAATGTGATCCATCATATAAATAAACTGAAATTCAAAAAATACAAATCATCATCTCATTAGATGCAATAAAAACCTTTGGCAAAAGGAGTTTATCCTTCATGATAAAACGTCTTGGAGAGATTAGGAATATGAGGGACATATGTAATTGTAATAAACACAATATGCAGAAAACCTATAGAGAACATCATATTAAATGGCAAGAAGCTCAAAATAATTCTACTAAAAGCAGGCACAAGACAAGGTCATCTACTCTATTCATATCTATTCAATATGGTACTTGAAGTCCTAGCTAGATCAATAAGAAAACTAAATGAGATCAAGTGGATGCACATTGGAAAGAAAGATATAGAAGTATTACTACTCAAAAGAAGTCAAACCATCACTACTTGAAGATGATATAATAGTATACATAAGCAACCCAAAATATTCTACCAGAGAACTCCTACAGCTGATAAACACCATCAGCAAAGTGGCTAGATACAAAATTAACCCAAAAAAAAATCAGAAGCCTTCCTTTATACAAATGATAAATAGACTGAAAAGAAATTAGGGAAACAACACCCTTCACAATAGTCACAAATAATATAAAATAATTTGAGATTATTCTAACCAGCAAGTGAAAGACTTCTGTGATAAAAATTTCAAGGCTTTGCAGAAAGAAATTGAAGAACATATCAGAAGATCTCCCATGCTCATGCATCAGTACAATTAGCATAGTAAAAATGGCCATTGTATCAAAAGCAATCTACAAATTCAATGCAATCCCCATCAAAATTCAAACATGGATATTAGACATATAATATAGAATAAACATACTAAAATCTGCACACCTAAAGAAGCTAAGCAAGAAGGAGATCCCTGGGTAAGATGATCAATCCTCACTCAGAAAGGCAAATGGGATTGGCATTGGAAGAGGGAGAAAACAGGGAACAGGACAGGAGCCTACCAGAGAGGGCCTCTGAAGACTCTTCCCAATAGAGTATCAAAGCAGATACTGAGACTCATAGCCAAACTTTGGGCAGAGTGCAGGGAATCTTATGAAAGAAAGAGGAAAATAGAAAGACCTGAAGGGGACAGGAGTTCCACAAGGAGAGCAACAGAACCAAGAAATATGGGCACAAGGGTCATTTCTGAGACTGATACTCCAACCATGGACAATGCATGGAGATAATCTAGAACCCCTGCTCAGAAGTAGCACATGGTAGCTCAGAATCCAAGTAGGTACCTTAGTAAGGGGAACAGGGGCTATCTCTGACATGAACTCAGTGGCCGGCTCTTTGATCACATCTCCCTGATGGGAGAGCAGCCTTACCAGGCCACAGAGGAAGACAGTGCAGCCAGTCCTGATGAGATCTGATAGACTAGGGTCAGATGAAAGGAGAAGAGGACCACCCTATCAGTGGACTTAGAGAGGGACATGGGAGGAGCTGAGGGACGGAGGATGGGATTGGGAGGGAATGAGAGAGGGAGTTACAGCTGGTATACAAAGTGAATAAACTCTAGTTAATATAAAAAATAAAATTAAAAATTAAAAAATTCAATCGCACTTCTTCAAAGACCTTAATTACATATGGAAAAACAAAAAATCCATAATAGCTAACTCAATCATGAACAACAAAAGAAATGATAGTTTCACCATTCCAGATTTCAAATCATAGTACAGAACTATATTAATAAAACAGCCAACCCCTGACATGATTAATGACACTCTGCAATGCTCAAAGACAGGAGCCTAGCATAGCTGTCCTCTGAGTAGCTCTACCCAGCAGCTAATGTAAACAGGTGTAAAAACCCAAAATCAAACATTGGGTGGAGCAAAAGAAATCTTGTGGGAGAATAGGGGAAAATTTAAAAGGACACAGAGGAGATAGGAGCTCCACAATAAGACTAAAAGAGCCAACTAACCAGAGCCCTGGGGCATCTCTGGAGACTGATGCACCAACCAAT
Organism: Psammomys obesus; assembly: GCF_907164565.1. Lineage (NCBI taxonomy): Eukaryota > Metazoa > Chordata > Mammalia > Rodentia > Muridae > Psammomys > Psammomys obesus. The sequence continues at coordinate 22,389,869 of NW_026596079.1, read as the reverse complement.
GAAATTGCATGGACTCGACCGAAGCCACCTACACAGAAGTAGCTGATTGGCAGCTTGGTCCTCATATGAGTCCCCTGGTGAGAAGAAAGGGGGCTGACTTCGATATGGACTCTGTTGTCTACTTTTCAATTGCTTTCCTTTCCCCTGGCCAGGCTACCTTTATAGGCCATAAGAGAAGGTGATGAGCTCAGTTCTGATGCAACTTGATATGATGATGGGGAGGTCCCTTCTCTGAAGAGTAAGGGAGGGAGGATAAAAGAAACAGGGAAAGAGGATGGAACTGGGAGGGGAGGAGGGAGGAGTTTACTACCAGGATGTAACACGAATAAGAAAAATTAAAATTAATATATATGCATATAGACATACATACATGTTTTATATATATACGGTAATGGCACTAAAACAGACATGAATTGAAGTGAAGATGCAGGCATAAATCCACACACTTACAAACACATGTATTTTTATAAAGAAGCCAGAATACACACTGGAAAATAAATATCATCTTCAACAAATGATGTTGGTCAAACTATATCACTACACAAAGAAGAATCCAAATAGATCTATACTCATCACTCTGCACAAAATTCAACTCCAAATGGATCAAAGACCTCAACATAAAATTAGATACCCTTAACCTAACAGAAGAGAAAGTGGGGAGTAACCTTAAACAAGTTGACACAGGAGACAACTTTCTTTTTTATTTTATTTTATTTTATTTTTCTTTTTAGTTACATTTTGTTAGGAGACAACTTTCTAAACAGAGCCCACTGGTGTACAGACACTAAGATCAACAATCAATACATGGGACTTCATGAAACTGAAAAGCTTCTGTAAGGCAAAGGACACATCATTCAGGCAAAGTAGCAGTGTACAGAATGGCAAAAAATTTTAATCAACTTCACATAATATCAAGGACTAATATTCAAAATATGTAAAGAACTCAAGAAACTAGATATCAAAAAAAATCCATTTAGTGGATGAGGGAAAGAGGATAGAACTTGTGGTAGTAGCCAACCGTTGTCTGATTTGGGTAATGGACCACTTCACAAGATTAAACTCATACCTGCCACTGCTTAGGTGACCAGAGACTAGATTGCCCAGAGTCCTAGAGTAAAACCAAACACTACTGTTCTTAAAAATAAAAAGTATCAATAAAACAACTCCAAAGGGTATTTTTCCATATTCATCGATCAGTGCCTTATTCAGTCATTATCAGAGAAGCTTCCTCCTGCAGCAGATGAGAACAGACATATAGAGAGACCCACAACCTAGACACTATGCAGAGAGTGAGAGAGAGAGAGTGCTTGGAATGCACAGCTCTATCTAAATGGGATGTCTCCATCAAAGCCTTCACCTCAGGGAAGCTTCACTTCAGCTCAAGGAACACAGCAGAAGAGGAAGCAGAAAGAGTGTAAGAACCAGAGGGGAAGAAGGACACACAGAGAACAAGACCCTCTGAATCAACTAAGCAAGGCTCATATGAGCTCTCAGAGACTGAATCAATAAATACTAGGCCGACATGGGTATGCATCATGTCCTCTGCATATATATTATAGCTTTCAGCTTAGTATTTTTATGGGACTCCTGAGTATGTGAACAAGTGTGTCTCTGATTCTTGTGCCTGCTCTTGGGGTTCTTTTTATTGCATTGCCTTGTCAAGCTTCAATATTGCATTTTTGTTTTATTTTACTATACTTTATTTTCTCATTTGGGTTGCTCTCTCCTAGAATCATGTTCTTTTCTAAAGAGAGAAAAAAAGGGAGTAGATTGGAAAGGAGGAGAGGTGGGGAGTAACCAAAAATAGTAGAAGGATGGGATCCTGTAATCAAGATACACTGTATGAAAAAAGAATTTATTTGTATTAAATTTATTTATTTATTTATTTATTCACTTTTGTCCCAGCTGTAGCTGCCTCCCTAATCTCTTTCCAATTCAGCCCTCCATTCCTCTTCTCCTCCCATGCACCTCCTCCAGTCTACTGAGAAGGGAGATCCTCCTCCCCTTCCATCTGACCCTAGTCTATCAGTTCTCTTCAGGATTGACTATATTGTCTTCCTCTGTGGCCTGGTAAGGCTGCCCCTCCAACTCAGGGGGAGGTGATCAAAGAGCCATCCACTAATTTCATGTTAGAACAGTCCCTGTTCCTATTACTAGGGAGCCCATGTGGAGACTGAGCTGCCATCGGCTAATTCTGTGCAGGGGTTCTAGGTTATCTCCATACATAGTCCTTGGTTGCTCAACCATGTTCATAACAGTTTTATTTGTAATAGCCAGAATCTAGAACAACCCAGATTTCTCTCAATTTAGGAATGGATACAGAAATTGTGGTACATTTACACAATAGAATACTACTCAGCAATTAAGAACAAGGAAATCATAAAATTTGCAGGCAAATGGTGGGAACTAGAAAATATCTTCCTGAGTGAGGTATCCCAGAAGCAGAAAGACACAAATAGTATATACTCACTTATAAGTGGATATTAGACATATAATATAGGATAATCATACTAAAATCTGTACACCTAAAGAAGCTAAGCAAAAAGGAGGACCCTTGGTAAGATAATCAATCCTTCTTCAGAAAGGCAAATGGGATAGACATTGGAAGAGGAAGAAAATAGGCAACAGTACAGGAGCCATCCATAAAGGGCCTCTGAAAGACTCTATCCAGGAGGGTATCAAAGCAGATACTCACGCATAGCCAAACTTTGGGCAGAGTGCAGGTTATCTTATGAAAGAAGGAGGAGATAGAAAAACCTGGAAGGGACAAGAGCTCCACAGGAGAGCAACAGAAACAAGAATTTCTGTTTAATAGAAGGGAAAAGCCTCTTACATTAGAAAGTAATTATAATATTGTTTTTCACATTCCTTTAAAATAGTAATATGCTTTGTAAAGTGAAAAATAAAGTAGTGAAAAGTTGGTATGCACTCTGTAATCACTGTACTTTTAATATTTATATTTCTTCTCTAGGCGACAATAAAGCAGTTTGGTGCTGGCCTTTTGGTGCTGGCCAGTGGCAGAATTTTCCGTTCATAGTCAGCTATGTCAATGGTGGGATAAAGAATCTGAACTGCATTCTTTATCCAAATAATGGTGGTCCATGAAACAGGTGTAGTAAATACATGTTTAGCTTATGGTGTTTACACTTTTTATTGGGCTAAACTTACTAATCATTGTAAGTTTAGTGACATCACTACATAGTTTTATGTCTGATTATTTTCTTTTTTAAAAAAATAAAATTTTAGTAAAAGAAGCGATGAATTCAGGTGGTAAAGTTAAGCTATAAGAAAACTAAATCTAAAGAATATGGCTTAGTGGTTTGCACTCAGAATCAAACATTTTCTCCTGCTTGTTAAATAATGCATCTACTGTGAGGCACATAATTTGAGAGCATTTGAATGTTTTGAGAGTAATTTGAGTGTTTAGTGGGTTTTATTAAGTGATAACGATAGTATTAGTTAATCATGATGAATTTGTATATAAAATTCTTTCACTTAACTTTGTACATTCTTATTTTGTGAATAAATTGGTTCTAAATATTTGTGCTTGGAGGATCCAAGATGTCAGTGATCAGTGTGTACCGTTTTTGAGAGGCAGAGGATTTGAAACTCCGAAATTGGTGAGTAGAGGAGCGACTGAAACCGGAAAGTCGACACTATGTCTTCCTGAAGGAGGGGGGATACCACAGCAGTGGAGAACTTTTTGATCCAGGTCAGATGCAGACTTCTCTGGGAACAGAGAGGGGCACTTTCCTTCTTTGGGCCTCCCTCCTCCTCAGAGTAGCCGAGCCACAGCGCTAGTGACACAGAACTTGCTGCCTGAGAACCAAGACAGCAGAGGCTGGGTTTCTAGCACCACAGCCTCAGCAGCCAGCATCACCCACTTCTGGAGCCCGAGATCCGCAGTATAATCCTGCCTGGGTCCCCGCCTGCGAGCAGCCGGCCTTACCAACTCCACAGAGCCTGACTGTAGGAGCCGCTCAGTCTCTCAGTGGCTATGTAGCCACCAAAGTCCGGCCAACCTGCAAAAATGCCCAGGTGCACCAAGCGCTGAGCCATGGTTGTGGCTACACAAGACTTCAAGGTAGGTACCGAGATGCCCAAATTCTACAGCCACAACTGGATTATCGGGTACAGCGGCTGCAACATCACTGAGCTGTCTGAGCACACATTTGGCTCAGGAGGTCCAAACCTGTCAGTAGAGAACAGGAGGATCCCCTGTGCATTAGGATTTGACCTGCTAGAGAATGGATGCTTCCCCAAATGCCTGCAGAGCCCCAGATCCAGGGTGTTTCTAAGCTAGCAGCCAGACATCAGCAATCCATCTATCAGAAACCTCCCATCCACACATCCACTATGGGAAAAAGAGGGTTTCTAGGGACAAGGAAACCCCAGCTCTGTGGAGTTACCAGCTGAGTTTAGGCAAATAACTCCTGGAGCTCAGTTAGAGAAGAATACCAGTAGCCTGTAGGCCACTGATGTACTCAGAGAATTTGCACACCCAATCATCACCAGTGCATTTGAAAACTTACTCTCCCACCACCCCTTCGGTGACCGTAAGGCACCCCTCCCTCACACTGAAGGCCTCTACATTCTCTAGCACCCTGTCCCTCAAAGCAAACTTACACACACACACACACACACACACACACACACACACACACATACACACACACACGTACATGCTTGCGCATTTGCCCGCAGACTTTTCTCCCACAGGTACAGCTGAAGCACCAAAAAATATGCTGAAACAATTGGACCTCTCTCAGCTCCCTGAAGAATTCTCCAGACACCAGAGAAAGACGGTACCAATCTGAACTACAGAACCCAACAACAAACAATAAAGGTTATGATTAAGCAAATAGCCAGAGGTCAACAAAAGAACACACCCCCAAAAAAAAAAACAGGAAATCATGGTTTCACTAGCAACCCCCAAAATCAATGGATACACCAATTCATCGGAAACACAGGAAAATGACCTTAAAGATATGTTTATACAGTTATTAGATTCACATAAATAGGAAACAAACAAATCTCTCATAGAAATAGCCATGCTAATACAGACAGTTAAAGACGAAATGAACAAATCTCTCAAAGAATTGACCTCCCAGGTGGAGGCAAAGAAAGAGAAACTGAACAAAATTCTCAAAGAAACACAGGCAAATATAGCCAAACAAATATAGGGACAAGTAGAGACAAAATTAGTGGTGTATAGAGAAGAAATAAACAAACAAAAAAAAAAAATAGAGAGCATCATACAGAGACAGGAAGCCACATTCAAACAGAAGAAAATGGTGTAAGACATAACAATAGAATTAAAATTAATAAAGAAAACACAAACAGAGAAAACCCTGGAGCTGAAGAACTTAGAGAAAAGATCAGGAACCACAAAGGTAAGCATCACCAACAGAATACAAGATACAAAAGAGAGAATCTCAGAGGTTGAAGATACAATTGCAAAAATTGATACTTCTCTCAAAGAAAAAGTAAAATTGGAAAAGTCCCAAACACAAAACATCCAAGAAATCAAAGACTCCATGAAAAGGTGAAATCTAAGAATAATAGGAATTGATGAAAAAGAAGATTTCAGTCTCCAAGGTTCAGAAAATATCTTCAAGAAAATCATAGAAGAAAATTTCCCCAACTTTAAGAAAGAGATGTCCATAAACATACAAGAGGGCTACAGAACACCAAACAGACTAGACCAGAAAAGAAAATCCTCATGTCACATCATTGTTAAATATACAGAACAAAGAAAAGATATTAAAAGCAACAAGAGAAAAAGGCCAAGTAACATATAAAGGTAGACCTGTCAGAATCACACCAGACTTCTCATCAGAAACCGTGAAAGCCAGAAGGGCCTGGGTAGTTGTCATGCAGAATTTAAGAGACCAGAGATGCCAACCCAAACTACTACAACCAGCAAAGTTTTCAATCAACATACATGGGGAAAAAATATTCCATGACAAAAGTAAACTTAAACAATATCTACCCAGCAACCCAGCAGCCTAGCAACCCAGCAACCCAGCAACCCAGCAACCCAGCAACACAGCAACACAGCAACCCAGCCCTATTAGAAGGAAAAACTCTAATCCAATGAAAAAAAACTACACCCAAGAAAACACAGGATATAGATAACTTCACAACAAAAAAATTAAAAGAAAACAGGCAATGAAAAACAGTAACACCACCAACTCCAAAATAAAAGGAACTAACACTAATTGGTCACTATTATCTATCAATATCAATGGACTCAACTCTCCAATAAAAAGACACAGACTAACAGAATGGATGAGGAAACAGGATCCAACATTCTGCTGCACCCAAAAAACACACCTCTGCAACAAAGATAAAAACTACCTCAGAGTAAAGGGCTGGAAAAATGTTTTTCAAGCAAATGGACCCAGAAAACAAGCTGGGGCAGCTATCCTAATATCTAATAAAATAGACTTTCCACCAAAATTAATCAAAAAAGATGAGGAGGGTTACTACATTTTCATCAAAGAAAAAATCCAAGAGGACATCACAATTCTGAACATCTATTCCCCAAATACAAGAGTATTTATTTATGCCCCAATACATTTGTAAAGGAAATATTATTAAAACTTAAATCATACATCGATTCCAACACCTTAATAATGGGGCACTTTAACACCCCACTCTCACCAAAGAACAGATCATCTAGACAGAAGCCAAATAGAGAAAAATAGGCACTTACAGAGGCCCCAATTCAAATGGACCTAATAGATATCTACAGAACTTTTCACTCAAACTCAAAAGAGTATACCTTTGTTTCAGCACTTCATGGAACCTTCTCCAAAATAAACCATACAGTTGGTCACAAAGCAAGCCTCAACAGATACAAGAAAAAAAAAAATGAAATAATCCCCTACATTCTATCTGATCACCATGGAATAAAGCTGAACCTCAACAACAATGGAAATTACATAAAGCCTGCACATACATAGAAACTAAACAAATTGTTACTGAAAGACAGCTGGGTTAAGGAAGAAAGAAAGAAAGAAATTAAAGACTTCCTAGAATTCAATGAAAATGAAGGTACAATATACCCTAATTTATGGGACACAATGAAAGCAGTGCTCAGAGGAAAATTCATAGCACTAAGTGCCTTCAAGAAGAAATTTGTAACATCTCAATCAACTTAATGGCCCAACTGAAAACCCTAGGGAAAATAAAAAAAAGAAGTAGATACACCCAAGAGGAACAGATGGCTGGAAATAACCAAACTCGGGGCTGAAATCAATCAATTAGAAACTATTCAAAGAATAAATGAAACCAAGAGCTTGTTCTTTGAGAAAATCAATAAGATAGACAAACTCTTAGCCAAACTAAATAAAAGGCAGAGAGAAACTATCCAAAATCAGTAACGAAAAGGGGGACATAACTATAGACACTGAGGAAATCCAAACAATCTTTAGGTCATACTACAAAAGGCTATATGCCACAAAATTTGAAAATCTAAAAGAAATGGACAATTTTTTGTGATATATTCCATCTACCAAAATTAAGTCAAGATCAGGTATAAAGATTGAACAGCCCTATATCCACCAAGGAATTTGAAGTAGTCATCAACAGTCTCCCTTCCAAAAAAAGCTCTGGTCCAGATGATTTCAGTGCAAAATTCTATCAGACCTTTAAAGAAGTGCTAACTCCAATTCTCTTCAAATTATTTCACAAAATTGAAACAGAAGGAACTTTAGCAAACTAATTCTATGAAGCCACAATCACCTTGATACCTAAACCACACAAAGATCCAACAAAAAAGAGAATTTCAGACCTATATCTCTCTCATGAAAATTGATGCAAAAATACTCAATAAAATACTTGCAACCCGAATCAAAGAACACATAAAAGATGTCATTCACCATGACTAAGTAGGCTTTATGCCAGGCATGCAAGGATGGTTCAATATATGGAAATCCATCAATGTAATCCACCATATAAACAAACTGAAGCATAAAACCACATGATTATCTCCTTGGATGTTGAAAAAGCATTTGAAAAAGTCCAACATCCATTCATGCTTAAAGTCTTGGAAAGATCAGGAATACAAGGCACATACCTAAACATAGTAAAGGCAATATACAGCAAGCCTACAGCCAACATTAAACTCAATGGAGAGAAACTTAAATCAATCCCACTGAAATCAGGGACAAGGCAAGGCTGCCCAGTGTCTCCATATCTCTTCAACATAGTACTTGAAGTCCTAGCTAGAGCAATAAGACAAGTAAGAGAGATCAAGGAGATACAAATAAGAAAGGAAGAAGTCAAAGTTTCACTATATGCAGATGACATAATAGTATACATGAGTGACCCCCAAAATTCAACCAGAGAATTCCTTCAGCTGTTAAATACCTTCAGCAAAGTGGCTGGATACAAAATTAACTCAAAAAAATTGGAAGCCCTCCTGCAAACTCAAGACAAAAGAGCTGAGAAAGAAATCAGGGAAACAACACCCTTCACAATAGCCAGTAATAAAATAAAGTACCTTGGGGTGACTTTAAACAAGCAGGTGAAAGACCTGTTTGAAAAACACTTCAAATCTTTGAAGAAGATAACAGAAGTTGGAAAGGTCTTCTATGCTCATGGATCGGTAGGATTAACATAGGAAAAATGGCCATCCTACCAAAAGCAATCTACAGATTCAATGCAATTCCTATCAAAATACCAATGCAATTATTTACAGACCTAGAAAGAAAAATTCTCAACTTCATATGGAGAAACAAAAAGCCCAGAATTTCCAAAAGGATCCTATACAACAACAGATCATCTGGAGGTATCTCCATCCCTGATCTCAAGCTGTACTACAGAGCAAAAGTAATAAAAACAGCATAGTATTGGCATAGAAGCAGGAAGGTGGATCAATGGAACTGAATAGAAGGCCCAGAAATAAACCCATACACCTATGAATACTTGGTTTTTGACAAAGAGCCAAAACCATTCAATGGAAAAAAGACAGCATCTTCAGCAAATGATGCTGTTCCAACTGGATGTCTACTTGCAGTAAAATGAAAATAGATCCATACTTATCACCCTGCACAAAACTAAAGTCCAAGTGGATCAAAGACCTCAACATAAAACCAATACACTAAATTGGTAAGAAGAAAAAGTGGGAAAGAGCTTGTAACTCATTGGCACAGGAGACAACTTCCTGAACAGAACATCAACAGCACAGGCTCTAAGCAACAATTGATAAATAGGAAGTCATGAAACTGAAAACTTCTGTAAAGCAAAAGACATAGTCATCAGAACAAAACTACAGACTACAGACTGGGAAAGGATCTTCACCAACCCTATATCTGAGAGAGGGCTGATATCCAGAATTTAAAAAGAACTAAAGAAATTAAAAAGCAATAAATCAAGCAGTCCAATTAAAAAATGGGGTATGGAGCTAAACAGAGAATACTCTGTAGAGGAATATAGAATGGCAGAGAAACACCTAAAGAGGTGTTCAACATCCTTAGCAAATCAAAACTACTCTGAGATTTCACGTTACACCTGTCAGAATAGCAAGGATTAAAAACTCAAGTGACAACACATGCTGAGGAGGATGTTGAGAAATAGGGACTCTCCTCCATTGCTGGAAATGTAAACTTATACAACCACTTTGGAAATCAATCTTGCATTTCTCAGACAATTAGGAATAGTGCTTCCTCAAGATACGGCTATACCACTGCTAGGCATAGATCCAAAAGAAGCTAAAGTACACAACAAGGACATTTGCTCAACCATGTTTGTAGCAGCTTTATCCATAATAACCAGAACCTGGAAACAACCCAGATGTCCATTAACGAAGGAATAGATACAGAAATTGTGTTATTTTTACACAATGGAATACTACTCAGCAATTAAAAACAAGGAAATCATGAAATTTTCAGGCAAATGGTGGGATATAGAAAACATCATCTAAGTGAGGTATCCCAGGAGCAGAAAGACACACACCGTATATACTCACTTATATAGACCTATGAGATAGGATAAACATACTAAAATCTGTACACCTAAAAAAGATAAACAAGAAAGAGGATCCAGAGTAAGATGATCAATCCTCACTTAGAAAGACAAATGGGATGGACATGGGAAGTATGAAAAAACAAGTAACAGGACAGGAGCCTACCGCAGAGGGCCTCTGAAAGACTCTACTTAGTGTGTCAAAGCAGATGCGGAGACTCATAACCAAACATTCGGCAGAGTGCAGGGAATCATAGGTTAAAAGGGGAAGTTAATATGACTGGGAGAGGACAGGAGCTCCACAGGGATAAAATATACAAGGCACGAGGGTCCCCTGAGACTGTTTTTCCAACCAAGGTCCATGTATCAATATAACCTAGAACCCCTGCTTGGATGTAGGCCATGTTAACTCAGTAACCAAGTAAGGGAAACAGGAACTATTTCTGACATGAACTCAAAGACTGGCTTCTTTACCTCCTCCTCCCACCCGGAGGGAGGAACAGTCTTGCTAGGCCACAGAGGAGGACATGGCAACCATTCCTGAAGATACCTAATAAGCTAGGGTCAGATGGAAGGGGAGGAGGACCTCCCCTATCAGTGAACTTGGAAAGGGTCAGGGAGGAGATGAGGGAGGGAGTGTGGGATTGGGAGGGAATGAGGGAGGGCCTATGGCTGGGATACAAAGTAAATAACCTGTGATTAATATAAAAATATAAAAATTAATAAGAAATATTTGTTCTTCTATTCAAAATTATCAACATCTAGTCAATGGGAAAAACTCAATTTTCAAAGACTTTTTAATAACTTGGTGTTGCGGGCTTTTAATCTGAGCTAGAAGAGAAGGAACACTCATTAACACACTGCTTTATTACAGACTGAAATACTGTCTCAAAGTAAAAACAGGAGAAGCAGGACAGGGACTATGTGCACTAATAAATTATTTACATATGAGTGAGATTCTGGGTTCATTCCTCACTACCCCAAAAGTAAAAGAAGAAATATTAAGTAAAAGAATGTAGATTAAAGAATGTAGGTTAAAGTTGGGCTACAGTAAGATGGCTCAGTGGTTAAAGACATATGCTGCCAAGTCAGGAATTCAACCATTTTCTAGTATCATAGGCTAAAGATCGTCTTTTTTTAACTTTTAACTTTATTTACTTAGTTGTTCACTTTACATCCCAATCATAGTCCCCATCCTCCTCTCCTCCTGGTCCTACCTTTTCCCCCTCCTCCCTCCACTAGCCCTCAGGAAAGCACCCCCCTACTAACCCACCCTAGCACTTCAAGTAGCATCAGGACTGACCTCATTCTTTTCCCCAGTAGCCTGGCAAAGCAGCTCCACCAGGATGAAGTGACTGAAAGCATGCTGCAGAGTACATGTCAGAAACAGCACCCACAAGAAGACCAAGTTGCCTATTGGGTAGATATGTGTAGGGGGTCTAGATCCAGTCATTGCATGGTTCTTGGTTGGTGTTTTAGTCTCTGCAAGCCCCCCTTGACCCAGATTAGTTGGCTCTGTTGGCCTTCTTGTGAAGCTCCTGATCACACTGAGTCCTCCTATCCTTTCCCCAACTCTTCCACAAGGCTACTTGCACTCTGTCCAATCTTTGGCTGTGAGTCTCAATATCTGTTTCTATCCTTTATTAGGTGGAACTTCTCAGAAGACAGCTATGCTAGGCTCCCTTCTGCAGGCATAGCAGTGTGCTTGTTAATATCAAGGGTTGGCTCTTTTCCACGGAGTGGGTCTCAGGTTGGGCCATGGTCTGGTTGGACATTCTCTCCATCTCTGTTCTATGTCTATCCTTGTACATCTTGTAGGCGGGCTAAATTTTGTGTTGAAGTTTTTGTGGGTGGGCAGGTGTTCCACTTCCCTCCACTGTCTAAGTAGAGGGTGGCCTCTTCAGTCTCCATGACTCAGCTAAAGTTACTCCCGTATTTCCCCCGGAGCCTACCTATTGTAGGTCTCCAGCTTGTCGCTGAAATAACCCCTCCTAGCTTCTCTCCTGTGTGGAAACCCTCTGTCCTCCTGCCTCCGGCTTTCCCAGTATCTGCTTCCCATCCTGTTTCTCTTCATACTCCCTCTCCCATCCTGTTCTCTCTATTTTTGCTGCCCATTATATTTCCCCTTCTCAGTAAAATCCAAGCATCCTCAACCTTGGGCCCTCCTTATTACTGAGCTGTTGGGTCTGTTTCATGGTTATTCTGTACTATATGGCTAATAATCGCTTGTAGGTGAGTACATACCATGCATGTCTTTTTGGGTCTGGGTTACTTCACTAAGGATGGTCTTTTCCAGTTCCATCCATTTGCCTGCAAATTTCGAGATTTCCTTGTTTTTAATAGCTGAGTAGTATTCCCTTGTGTAAACATACCACATTTCCTTTATCCATTCTTCAGTTGAGGGACACCTGGATTGTTTCCACTTTCTGGCTATCACAAATAAAGCTGCTATGAACATTGCTGAGCAAATGTCCATGTTGTATGGTAAAGAGTCTTTTGGGCATATGCCCATAATGCAGCCAGGAGCTGTATGTTTTGCATGTTAACTCACACACCAGTTACAGCACACATCAATTTACAGATAAGGAAATCATTTGGCTCTGCAGATACTATGAAATCAGTGGAAAGTAATGTTAGCTTTGCAGTTTAAACAGCTTCTCAGAAGAGGGGGAGATGGTAAAAGAAAAAATGGAGGAGGAGGTAGGGAAGGAAAAAAGAAGAGGGAGAAAAGGAAGGGAGAATGAAAGAGAGAATGGGAGGGTGAGAAAGAGGACAGAGGGGAAAAAAAGAAAGAAAGAGAGAGCACAACCATTATTCCTGGCCAGAACTTGTTGCATTCACATCAATACAAATCACTCAGAAATTAAGTGACATGGCCAGTCACATGAGGGAAAGAGCTTAGTTGGGTGTGGTTCTACCGCACACAGACTGTATCATATTTCACCCATGGCTGATTCTTTCAAACCACATGTTTGCTTATGTGTTGCTCTGGGTAAAAAGATGTAACCCAGGAAACAACACAGAAAATCACACTAACTTATATAAAGATTTCAGATATGTTAAAAATTTTAGGAAAAACAGGTAGTAAAGAAAAAACGGTCCTGCCATAGAAGAAGGTCAAGGTGTTGGCCCTGTTCATAGACCTTTATAAAAACAAACTCCAACTTACTTTTGCAGAAAATGAGGCCCAAAGATAACTAACATATAAGCTAAATAATGTTTTGTTTTTTAATCAGAATAGCTGGCAGCTGGCAGGTAAGAGGATGGGCAGGTAAAAACACTTACAGCATGAGCCTGAGGACCTTAGTGTGAACCCTACAAACCATGACAGAGGAAAACAACTGACTCCTAAAAGCTGGCCTCTGGCTACTATGGATATGATGGTACGTACACCCTCACATACTCATCATGTAGACACATATAAAATAATAACAATCAATACAAACAAAAAAGATAATAGCTTTGTATGCCAACCTACGGAGAGAGTAATAGTTAACCATTACATAATTCATAGATGAGTATCCATATGTATGTATATGCTAATATATGTTTAGTATGCTTATATAAAATAATATACTTAGTTGAAGTCCTCAAACAAGGCAAACACCATTTACTGAATCATTCAAGTTCCTAAAGCAGTAGTCAGCATTAAGGTTTCCTCATTGTACACACGAGGAAATAGAAGGTAGTAACTTGACCAAGGTTACATATTGTAAGCAGAGAATGTCATCAGACGTGGTCTGACTAGTACTCTCAAAGTTTCATTGTTCTTTATCCTACTCACAAGCCAGTTTGCATTTGATAAAGTACCTTTGGCAGTGGGCCCAAATGCAAACAGGATGAAGGTCAAAATGAGAGCAGAGAAGCAGGCAGTTGACTGGATACAGGTTGTGGGCTAGTATGAGGGGCCCTTAAGCAGCTTTTTGGTCCCAGATCTTCAGGTGAATGAAATCAGACACCTGTCGGGTAAAGGTTACAACGGTAAAGGGGAAAGCAAGAGGAATTGTTAGTAGCCTAGGTTACAAGATAAGCCAGCATAAATGATAAGATTAGAGGAAGTTCTTCATTAATTATTCCTAGAACTAGAATGTTGAGTTTGAGGTACATGTCACTCAGCTGAAGATTCCCACAAAAGCGAAGAGGCAGGAGTGAAACTCAGAGAGAAAGACACTGAGAGTTGTAGCTTGGAACACTAAAAGTGGAACATCCAAAGTGAGTGAGCACAAAGTGAGGGAGAATGTTCAGAGGGTTGAAGAAACAGAACAGGAAGTGTAAGTTAGGAATCATTGACACTTGAGTGCTGTCATGCTTCTCAAGGCTAGCGCTTGATTTATTCATGGCATTTTTACTCTTCTGTCATAGCATATAGCTTTTATGCTCATACATCTTTATAAGCGATTTTTATGCATCTGGGTGGTTTGCCTACATTTATGTCTGTGTATCACGTATATGCCTGATCCCATGGAGGCCAGAAGAGACTACTGGAGCCTCAGAAACCAGAGTTACAGATAAATGTGAGCCACTCTGTAAATGCTGGAAACTGACCACCGGTCCTCTGCAAGAGCAATCAATGCTCTTAACAAATGAACCATCTCTCCAGCCCAATAAAGTCTTTTTCAATAAAATTTTATTAAAATAACTGAAAGTAGGCATAAATTATATATACATAAATAAAGAAAACATTAGTTGAATTTTTTTCGGGATACTTAATTTTTAATTCACTTTAAACCATACTTGTTTTATAAGTTTTATTATGTAGTGTCTCTTGCTCAAGATTTGTATCTCTTGAGTCCCTGCTAAATGTATGTGTTAGTAATTATTCATAAGGCTGTACATCCCTTTTACATTTTGTATATCCTAGATTTGTGATGAAAGTTCATTCCTTCTTTCCTAATCACCATAGTTGAATTTCTGTCCTCAGTGCTTTGCTTAGGGTTTCCAACACAATGCTGGGTGGAAGTATTGAAAATAAACATTTTTCCTGGTCCCCATTTTAAGAGAAAGCATTACATTACATGATGAAGTATATTAATTAAAGCCAAGCATACCCACCTGTAAATGATTAGTGCCAATTTTATGTCTCATTGTGTGTGTGTGTGTGTGTGTGTGTGTGTGTTTATGTTGAGCTGCTGTTAGCTTCTTACAACAGGGTATAAACTATCCCTCTACTTCTTATAAAACAACTATGTTGTTCTTTAATGTGTATGAGTGCTATGCTGCTTGTATGCCTGTGTACCTTATGCATGCCTTGGGCCTACCAATGTCAGAAGGTGAGAAAAGGGTGCCAGATGTCCTGAAATTGAACTTATCAACAGTTGTGATCTATTAGGTGGATGCTGGGAATCAAACCCAGGTCATCTGCAAGAGCAGCAAGTGCTTTGAAGCACTGAGTCAACTTTCCAGCCCTGTCTCTCTACTTCTGTGGAAGAATTTTTGTAGTATGGTGGTACATTCTCCCTAAATGTCTAATAGAATTCACATGTTCTCTCACCAAATGGGCCTGGTCATTCTTTGTAGAAAGATTTGTTTTGCATGCGTGTTTAACACCTGAAATGAGTAAGAGCTATATAATATATTCTGCTATTAATTTAAACTGTTGATATTTTAGAAATTTGTTTTTTGCAAATTTTCAAGTGGGCTAGTAAATTATTCTTCCACATACTCCCTTATCCTTTCTTATCTGGAAGATATGTAATAATAGCCCTACCTTCTTTCTGAATATCAGCATTTCTATGTGCAGGTGTCTGTATGTCTTTCTTCCTTTCTTTCCTTCCTCTGAAGCAATCCTGTTACTGTTTCATCTGTTTTGTTGTTGTTGTAGTTGTTGTTGTTGTTAGTAGTCTTTTTCCTCATGACCCTAAAGCCTCCTGTATGGCAAGTAACTATTTAACCTCTATGATATACTCCAGTCCCGTGAAGATCTGACTTTTGATGTTGTTGATTATTTTTCTGTTGCTTTCATCTTATATATCTATTGTTTTATTTCTTCCATACTTCTTTGGTTTATCTAGATGCAAGTGATTGAAACATAAGTCATTTCACCATTTCCTTTGCAATATTAAGCATTTGAAGTGATAAATTTCATAATGAATCCTGTTTTAACCCCAACACATTATTTTTATGTCATGATTTTATCATTCCATTCAAAATTTCTAGCTATTTTTATTTTCTTCATTAGTTTACATGTTACTTGAAATGTTGGTTTCTCAATTTCTAAATATCTTCTTTTCACTAACTTCTAATTTAATTTTGTTGAATTTATGAATCACCTTCAATGGCTCTATTCACAGAACATGCTCTGTAATTTTTCATTTTTTTGGTTTTTAAAATTTTTTAAATATATACTTTATTAATTTTAATTACATATAGTTTCTAGGTATTTGCATGAAAGTGTAGAGCCTAAGGAAGCCACAAAATGGCATTTGTTGTATTAGAGCTGAAGTTCACAGAAAGAGCTGCCAACCTCCCAACATGGGCACTGGGAGCAGGACATGGGTCCTTTGTAAAAAACATCAACTGTTCTTAATAGCATAACCATATTTACAAACTACATATGTCATTCTCTCAGTATTTACCATAAACAATGAAAGCATTATTAATACAAAGAACCACAATATAGTGCTCTTATATCTCTTAATGAAAGAATTACTTTTTGAAGAACAAGCAATTTCAAATGCATATAATTATTTTTTATAATTTTTATTTTTTATATTAATCACAGGTTATTTACTTTGTATCCCATCCATAGCCACCTCTCTCATTCCCTCCCAATCCCATCATATAATGATCTTAAACAAAGAAACAGTAACTAGTAAAGAGAAGTACAAATTATAAAGAAGGAATATTTAAATATTATCCCTAAGATATTTCCAAAGTTTGTTCAATAAAGGAACACATTTTCATTTATTTGAATCCAGTGAGACTTATAGCATGGCCCGAAATACAAACTGCTTCCCCTGCACTTTGTTGGGTGTGTTGCCCTCAAATGTCAATCACTTCAGGAGTTTGAGAATGCTTTTGGAATCGTCCACATCTTCAGAACTTTTGTGTCACTTGGACGAGATTTATCAGCACTGTGGAAACCAATCTCTTGGCATGTATTTGAGGAATTTTCTAGATCATGCTAATTGAGGTGGAAAGGCCCACCCTACACCATTCTCTGGACTGGGTCCTGAACTAAGTGCACAGGAGAAAGCATCCGTCACTCTGCTCCCTGAGTGTGCACTAAATGTAAGCAGACATCTGCTCCTCCACCACACTCCATGATGGATTGCTTCTGCTGGAACTGTAAGCTGAAGTAAACCCTCCCTTCTTTCAGCTGTTTTGTCAGATATTTAGTTGCTGCAACAAGACGAGTGAACGACTACAACTCTCATCTACCCGTTCTAACAATTATGAATGAGGAGTGTTTCAGACTCTTCAAATTTTCATATATTCATTGACTTTTGTCTGCTATAACAATTATGAAAAGGGAATTCTTAAAAATCCCTCTTCAATCTTCCATACTTTTACTGACTATTATCTATTTGTTTCATCAGTCAGGAGAGAGGACTATTTAAATTCCCGAGGTGTAGATTTGTGTATTTCTCCTTTTACTTTTCCATTTGTGCTTTGTGTCCTTTGGAACTCTGTTATTATTATGAGTATAACTGAAGCTCTTTTATCTTCTTCATGAGTCAGTCTTTTATCTGTTATAGTGAACTGATAAACCCCCTGTTTTACTCTACTCTCAGATTATAGATTTGCTTTCTAAATTTAATGTTTACATAATGTAGCTCACTGTCTCAGCCAGAATCTGCCCACTTTTGTTCCACTAGGTTTACAGGCACTCAATGCATGGCCAACGTTTTTGTGGCTACTGGGGTTCATGACACAAATTCTCATGCTGGCATACCAAGCACTTTACCCATTGATCTCCTCAGCCCTGTTTCCCTTTTAATTAATAATTCACTCTTTTACATTTATTGTAAAGAGCATGGAATGTCATTTTATTTACTGTCCTCATATAAGCAATGTATTGTGTCATCAGTTTCATTCCTTTGTATACCATAAAACCAATATTTATTGCTTTGTTATTGTAAACAGTTTATTGTTCTTAGAGAATTGGGAAGAAAGCATATTTTATTTTTCAAAGTGATGGCATATGGTCTGTCATCTGGAAGACAGTTGTCATTTGGCAAGAGTCAAATCTCTTCAGCTCGGGTGGTCTATGAAGCATGTTGGCAGCCAAGGATTCTGTATTAGTGGTTGATTCAGCAAAGAGGTATGAGATCTTTATTCTTCAAGGGTCGACATTATAATGTCTATCACAAACATCCAATAATACCAGAAAAACTGGTATTCTTTATATAAATTTCTATGAGATTGCCTTTAGCATCTCAACAAAAGAATTCAGGCTGACAACCAGAGACATATAGTTGTTTATGTATACACACACATAGACACACACAACACAGACACACACATATATATATTCTATATAATTTCATATTTTTACTTATGTGTTCTTAAAATCAAAACTCACTTATAAACATTGTCAGATGATTTTCTGTGACTTTTAAGTATCTTTGAGAAGACAGCCGGTTGTCGTGACGCACACCGGTAGGATTTGCTGAAAGAGAAGACAATGTACATTTGTCCCTGTTTTATTAATAAGAATAATCATTTTTTTAATGTTCCAGTTGTAAATCCTAGAAATTTCTAAATTTGGTTTTTAATATACATATATTTAAACTGACATATGACTAAGGATTTTTCTTCATTCTTAAGAAGTAAAATGATCCACTCTTTTCTTATTTTTTTACATTTCAATCTTTTATATTTGTTTCATTAATTTTGATGACTGTAATGTTTTTACTGGTAGACTATATAATATATATATTATACCCACGCCTTATTTTTCAGAATCTGTGAATGTAAATTTTTTAGCTTATTGCACAAGCAAGTTCATGGATGTGACTGCTTTAAAAATCTTCAGACGGGGTGGTGGATCTAATAGATTTGGAAGAATGAGGGAGGTAGCAATGATACACCCTGAGAAGGTTCTACACTGCTGACTTCAAACACAGAGAATGGAGCCCTGAGCCCAGGAATTCACAAGCTCCATAAAACTGAAAGACAAAGGTGAGAACCTTCAGAAGGAGCAAAGCTACAATCTGATATTTAGCCAAAGGAAGCTCATTTCAGGCCTTTGAATTTTGAACTGTGAACTAATAAGTTGATATTGAGTTTTTTTGATTTGTTGTGATGTGTTACAGAAGCAGCTGCACACTGATATGTTTTCTCCACCAGCTTTAGCATTGGCTCACTCTCATAATACCTTGGCACACATAACATAAAGCAATCTCTCCATACTCAGCCTAAATGGACATGGTAATTTTTATTGACCTATTTAATTATAGCTCCCAATTATAAGATGCCTTGAGGCAGAAGTCTCCTTTAAATAGATTGTTCTTAAAACGCAAGATAGGGGGCAAAAAGAGACATGTATTCATGTTTATATTGGAAGGTACCAAGATCAATTAATAGGGAGTAAAATTTTGCCTTTTAAGAACATTTATAATAGATACAATGTCAGATAATCAGAAGCTAGCTGTCATCATAAAACTTGCTCAATTTTTTGAATTAGGGATATAATTGGCGAGACAGTTGTGCTATCCCCACCACTCTTCAGACAAATCTTAGCCACATCAGCAGCCCTCTCCACACGTATATAAAGACCCAAACACCCACTCCAGTTCCTCCCTGTCAGACACCTCATTTCCCTCTGCACCAGCTTGAAGCGTCTCCACTCTGGAAAGATGTGAAGGGCAGCCCACGGACATCTCTGTATTGCTCCTCTTAAACCTTTGCTTTTGTTTGCAGTTATTACTGACACCTTCATGCGCTCAGACTCATGGATAAAAATGAATTTGCAGAAAGGAGTTTTCAGGTCTTTGGTTTCAAACAAGAATAAGGTTGCTAAAGCCCATGTTGGCATGTGAGCCAATACTGCTTTCTATATGTTAGGTATTTTTATTTCCTTGTATCAAGAAACAGGCAATGCTTTACCAAGAATGCAGGGTAACTGGTTCGATTAGTTTTATGTACTCTATAAAACTTAATAAAAAGGGAGTGAACGCAAATGTTTTCTTTAGTTTTGGTTTTATTGAAGTCTACACGTCTGATTCTTCAGTTAAAAGTTAAAAATGCATTAAATAATGATTCCTTCATTTAAAAAAATAAAAGGAAAATGATGGCCTTAAAGTAAGGCTCTGTTGTGATAATACAAGCCCTACTCTAACTAAGCAAGTATTTTTATTACCCAGCTATTTCATTTGGCTCATAAGAGCTTTTTTTTATTTATCAGCTTAGTCTTGGAACTTAAAATATCTCACTCATTTTTATTCCAAGAATATTTTATAAGGTTATATTACAGTGATTTTTCCATTTTCATGTAAATTTGAGAACCTGATATACAAAGAAAAAAAATTGCCATTTACCATGATCAATGCTTTTTTTCTTTATTTTTTGACAAATCTCCACCTTGTGAAGTCTACATGTGTTACACGCATTTTTCTGAGATATCAGTCATATTAAAAGCATAAGTTACCGCCACTACCCAGCTCAGAAAGTATAAAAATAAAAGTGTTAGAGATTGCTGAATATTTCTTTTTTGAGATATCAAAGCCTGCATATTCCATTTCATTCCCTCTCATTGATATATGACCATACTCTGTAGCCAAGGCTGGCTGGCCTCCAATGTGCCACATCCTCCCTTTGCCTTCTGAGTGGACATAACCGATTGTTTTCATTTCTTTATTTGTGTATTCGTTTATTTTTTATTTTGTTTGAGTGGCAGTGGTGGGAATGTGTACACATGAGTGGAGCGCTTACAGGCCTCAGATCCCCTGGGGTGGAGACAGAGGCTCTGTGAGCTGCCCAGTGTAAGTCTAGGGACCTGAAAAAGCAGTGTGGGTTCTGTGATGGCTGATCTTAGTTGTCAACTATATCCAGAATTCACAAAAACGCAAATGGCTGGGGATACCCGTGAGGGGATTTTTGTTGTTGTTGTTGTTTAGTTAAATCATTTGAAGTGAGAAGACCCACACCTAATACAGCTCTTTGAGATGGGAAGATAAATTTTAATCCAGACAATCTGAGGTACAAAGATATACCTCTCATCTGACCTTCTCCTGGCAGCCCATAATAAAGATTGTGGAAGAAGGAGGCTTGTTCTTTCTTTGCCCACTTACCCTCACTATTGCTAGCAATTCCCTCACTGGCATTAGAGCCTACTCCTTAAAAAATCTTATGTATACTGAAGATCAGCTAAAACACCCAGCCTCTCAGACTGAACAGTCACTAGATTCTTGGAACTTCTGTTGATAAACAGCTATTGTTTGACTATCTGGACCACAAACTGTAAGCCGTTCTAAAAATCCTGTGTTCGTGTGTGTGTGTGTGTGTGTGTGTGTATGTGTGTGTGTGTGTTTTCGCGAGTGTGTGCGCGCGCACGTGTGAGCATATGTTCTATAAGTTCTGTACCTCTACGGAATCCTGACAATAGATTCTTAACTGCTGAATCATCTCTGCAGCTGCATATTCAATCTCTAAATGACTTTTTTAGAGACTCACTCTGCAGCATGGACTGGCTTTGACCTCATTACCCTGCTGTCAAGTCCTCCCTAGTCTTGGGATTATAGGAATGTGGTACCTTGCTCAATTCATAAGTGACTTTTAGGGGGACTTACATATTTTAACACATTCAAAACAATAGTTTCCCTATTTAAAGACCATAGTTAATTCACACTCACTTTAGGGAAGTCTTTTGACCAAAGCAGTGCTAGTTTTAATCTCATATCCTTTATCCGAAAATCACCCTCAATCCTACACAATCAGGAACAGATGTTCAGTCTCCTTTCACATGGCCATATTCCAGGTAAGCTAAATTTTAAACACACTTAATGGGCTTCTCATGTAGTTGACACTCTGCTAGGAATCATCAGTATTGATTGTGAAGTAATCATTTCCCAAAGGGAGAGCTTAGTCTTTGACAGCACACATAGTTACTAATTTTTCACAGTGAATATGGATAACCCACATAGCTAAATAGTATGTTTTCCTTTGGTTTACCATTTGATTATTAAAAGAGCAATAAAAAGATTAATGCCTTATAAAATCCAAATGACAACCTTTACGTCATCTACGTCTCAGGAATAATCTCTAACCAGTCACCGTGTCATTGCTGTATCCATCGTTTGTTCTCATAATAGTAGCAGTAGCAGCTGACACATATGACCTATAGTCACTGAGAAAACTGTAACTTAAAATTATTTCACATTAAGTTTTGCATATTCATTTTAAGATATATTTTGTGTTCATGTCTGTTTTATAAGGATTTAGCTTAGATGTATAGGATGACAGAAAATTAAAGAAAAGAAAGAAAAGAAAAGCATTGAGTAATATTGGCTTTATCAACTTGGCTGCTGTAATTTGATGTAATTTGGAACCCGATACAAATGCATTAGCTTGATCCATATACATAACTAAAAAAATAATCTTTGAGTATTTGAATAGTAACTGATGATGATCCATGAAAAAAGATTATTAAAGACACTCCCATCAAAATAATTCCATCTGCTAACTTTATTAAGATGACTCTAAGTAAGAACATCTACACAGCCTCTTTTTAAGATGCAGTGTCCTTGATTTTTCTGAGATGCCATCTCAAATTTAACATGTCCTAAGAAAAACTTCTGGTTCAATTTTTTTCTCACACATCTGCCTTTCTCATTTGCCTTACTAGCATTCAGACGACTGACACAGTTATAGTTCTTATATTCTCTTTCTGTTTCTTCATACATGTTGACAAAAATTCCTTTTTATTTCATCACAATTATACTTCACCTCTATGACATCTCTATGTTTACAAGACCTTTTTCATGAGGACCCAATGGTGGATATTCTCAACAAGAATCTATTTATGGAGCAATCTTCTCCTTGTCCTAAGAGAAAGGAGGATCATAACACATGAGAGTTTAAAGCAAGCAAACAATAAAAAGGGAATGTGGAAAATTATGTAAAAGTGTCATGCCTCTTTTTTCTCCAAAACCCATGACTGTAGCATATGTCAGTAGTTTATTAGAGAAAGCAACTGCAGAAAGAAACAACAGCCCATAAGATATCCAAAGTAAAACACTAAGTTGCCGTTGATGTTTTTCTAAATAAGATGTCTTCTCATCATGGCTCCCTGAGTGAATCTGATCTTTTAAAGCTACAGAAAACCTAAGGAAGCACTGCCAAAGTCATGTCCTATCGCTTTAGTTCCATCAATAATTTTGATTAACAGCCAAAATTCCTTTGTTCTTCTTTCCTCCCATTTTTCCTCTGTGGCAATATAGCCAACCAGCACCAAAAACTCTAGCAACCCAACTCTCTGGTGACTTCAGGTCAGTGAGTATTTCTGGTAAATTTCCATTAGTAAGCGAATTAGTATTGCTAAGAGTCTATGTTCAGTACTCGCAAATAAGTATGGACTGGAAAGAGAGCTCTATGTCCCTAATCATTATACACATCACCTCTGCTATGGTCTCAACCTGTTTCTCAGAGTCACAGGTTGAAACCTTATCTCCAGTGTGAGAGTATTAAGAGGTGGGGCATTTGGGAGTTAACTAGCCTGTGGGGACTGTAACCTTGTGAATGGTAAATGCCCTTAGAACAGAAGCTTCAAAGAGCTTAAGTGAGTCTTTGTGCTTTCTACCAGGTGGAAACAAAACAAGAAGATTCTTACCACACGCTGGATGCTGGAAACGTGATCTTAAGACAAAGCTCCCAGAAGTCTGAAAATATATATATTTAAATTAGTTTATTTATTCACTTTATATAATGTCTTATCCCCTTCCCTCCTTAACTCCCAGTCACATCCTGTCTTACCCATCTCTCTTCCCTTATTACTCGGGAAAAGGGAGCTCCCTACCCACTCACCCCAACTCATCAAGTTACATGAGGTCTGAAATTGTCCTTTACCCTGTGGCCTATTAAGGCACTTAAGTCAGGGGGAAGCTATCAAAAAGCAGTCGATAGAGTCCATGTCAGAGACAGCCCCGACTCCCCTTACTTGTACCGCCCACTTGAAGCCTGAGCTGCCCAGGGACTACATATATATTTAGATGTCCTTGGTCCAGTCCATGCATGGTCCTTAGTTGCTACTTTAGACTCCATAGGCCCCTCTGGGCCCTGATTAGTTAGCTCTGTTGGTCTTCTTGTGTAGCTCATTTCACCTTTAGATTCTTTTGTTCTATCCCCCTCTTTCCGCTAGACTTGCTATGCTTTGCCCAGTGTTTGGCTGTGAGTCTTAGCATCTGTTTCTAACTGCTGCTCAGTGGAGCCTCTCAGAGGACAACTCTGATAGGCTTCTGTCTGCAAGCATAGCAGAATAATGTTAATAGTGTCAGGGGTCGGCTCTTTTCCATGGGGTTGGTCTTGGGTTGGAGTAGGCATTGGTTGGACATTTCCTTGATCTCTCCTCTATCTCTTCTATCTTTATCACTGCACATCTTGTAGGCAAGATGAGTTTTGGATTGGAGTTTTTGTGTGGGGGCTGGTGATGTCCTCCCACCACTAGGAGTTTTATCTAGATAGAGGGTTTCTTCATCAGTCTCCAAGGCCCCTGCTGCTAGGAATCTTAGCTAGAGTCCCCCTCATATCTTCCCAGAGGCCTATTCTGATTTAGGTCTCCAGCCTTGAGTATTTTGTTCTAGCAGTATGAAAGAACTAAGAAACTCTCCTTATAAGAATTCCTTGTCTCAAATCTCTGATGTCTTATCTTTCCTTCTCTCTCTCTCTCTCTCTTTTTTTTTTTTTTTTTGATGTGTCAGGTTTACTTTTATTTATTCATTTTTTTTCTTTTTTTAATTTTATTTTTCTTTTTTCTTTTTTTTTTCTTATCAGTTACATTTTATTAACTCTGTATCCCAGCCATGTCCCGATCCCTCATTTCCTCCCAGTCCCTCCCTCCCTCCATCATCTCCACCCTACCCCTTTCCAAGTCCACTGATAGGGGGGACCTCCTCCCCATTCATCTGATCCTGTTTTATCAGGTATCTTCAGGACTGGCTGCAAAGCTCTCCTCTGTGGCCTAACAGGACTGCTCCTCCCTTCGGGGGTGGGGAGGCCAAAGAGCCAGTCATTGAGTTCCTGTTAGAAATAGTCCTTGTTCCCCTCACTATGGGAAACCAATTGGTTACTAGCTACCACAGACTACATTTGAGCAGAGGTTCTAGGTTATATCCATACATGGTCCTTGGTTGCATGTCAGTCTCAGAAAAGACCCTGTGCACAGATATATTTGGTCCTTGTGGAGCTCCTATCCATTCCCCATCAGACTAAATCCCCTTCTTTCTTATGATTCCCTGTATTCTGCCAAAGGTTTGGTCATGAGTCTTTGCTTTGAAAACATTACTAGTTAGAGTCTTTCAAATGCACAGAGTAGACTCCTGTCATACGTTCAATGCACATCCCATCTGTCTTTCTAAACGAGGATTGATCATCTTACCCCATGTCTGCTCTCTTGATTATCTTTTTTAGGTGTACAGATTTCATTATGTTTATCACATCTTATAGGTCTATATAAGTGAGTATATACCGTGTTTGTCTTTCTCCTTCTGGGATATTTCACTCAGGATGATCTTTTCTAGATCCCACCATTTGCCTGCAAATTTCATGATTTCCTCCTTTTTGATTGCTGAGTAGTATTCCACTGTGTAAAAATACCACAATTTCTGTACCCATTCCTCCATTGATGGACATCTGGGTTGTTTCCAGGTTCTGGCTATTACAAATAAAGCTGCTATAAACATGGTTGAGCAAATATCCCTTTTGTGTACTTGAGCAAACTTTCGGTATATACCTAGCAGTGATATAGCTGGGTCTTGAGGAAGCACTATTCCTATTTGTCTTAGAAAGCGCCAGATAGATTTCCATAGTGGTTATACCAGTTTACATTCCCACCAGCAGTGGAGGAGGGTTTTCCTTTCTCCACAACCTCTCCAGCATGTGTTGTCCCTTGAGTTTTTCATCTTGGCCATTCTGATGGGTGTAAGGTGATATCTCAGGGTCATTTTGATTTGCATTTCCCTGATGGCTAATGAGGATGAGCATTTCTCTAAGTGTTTCTCTGCCATTCGATATTCCTCTGTCGAGAATTCTCTGTTTAGCTCTGTTCCCCATTTTTTAATTGGATTACTTGGTTTGCTGCTTTTCAGCTTCTTTAGTTCTTTGTATATACTCGATATTAGTCCTCTGTCAGATAAAGGGTTAGTGAAGATTCTTTTCCAATCTGTAGGCAGTCGTTTTGTTTTGATGACAATGTCCTTTGCTTTACAGAAGCTTTTCAGTTTCATGAGGTCCCATTTATTGATTGTTGCTCTTAGAGCCTGTGCTGTTGATGTCCTGTTCAGGAAGTTGTCTCCTGTGTCAAGGAGTTCTAGGCTGTTCCCCACTTTTTCTTCTAACAGATTTAGAGTATCTGGTTTTATGTTGAGGTCTTTGATCCACTTGGACTTTAGTTTTGTGCAGGGTGATAAATACAAATCTATTTTCATTTTTCTGCATGTGGACATCCAGTTGGACCAGCACCATTTGTTGAAGATGCTGTCTTTTTTCCATTGAATGGTTTTGGCTTCTTTGTCAAAAATCGAGCATTCATAGGTGTGTGGGTTTATTTCTGGGTCTTCTATGCGGTTCCATTGATCCTCCTTTCTGTTTTTATGCCAATACCATGCAGTTTTTATTACTATTGCTCTGTAGTACAACTTGAGATCGGAGATAGAGATACCTCCAGATGATCTGTTGTTGTACAGGATTGTTTTGGAGATTCTGGGCTTTTTGTTTCTCCATATGAAGCTGAGAATCTTTTTTTCAAGGTCTGTAAAGAATTGAGTTGGTATTTTGATGGGAATTGCATTGAATCTGTAGATTGCTTTTGGCAGAATGGCCATTTTCACAGTGTTAATCCTACCAATCCATGAGCATGGGAGATCTTTCCATCTTCTGAGATCTTCTTCAATTTCTTTCTTCAGAGACTTGAAGTTTTTCTCAAACAGGTCTTTCGCTTGCTTGGTTAGTGTCACCCCAAGGTACTTTATGTTATTAGTGGCTATTGTGAAGGGTGTTGTTTCCCTAATTTCTTTCTCTGCCTTTTTGTCTTTGGTATACAGGAGGGCTTCTGATTTTTTTTTTTTTTGAGTTGATTTTGTATCCTGCCACTTTGCTGAAGGTGTTTATCAGCTGGAGGAGTTCTCTGGTTGAATTTTTGGGGTCGCTCATATATACTATCATATCATCTGCAAATAGTGACACTTTGACCTCTTCCTTTTCGATTTGTATCCCTTTGATCTCCTTTAGTTGTCTTATTGCTCTGGCTAGGATTTCAAGTACTATGTGGAAGAGGTATGAAGAGAGTGGGCAGCCTTGTCTTGTCCCTGATTTCAGTGGGATTGATTTAAGTTTCTCTCCATTGAGTATGATGTTGGCTACAGGCTTGCTGTATATTGCCTTTACTATGTTTAGCTATGTGCCTTGTATTCCTGATCTCTCCAAGACTTTAAACATGAATGGGTGTTGGACTTTGTCAAATGCTTTTTCAGCATCTAAGGAGATGATCATGTGGTTTTTCTCCTTCAGTTTGTTTATGTGGTGGATTACATTGATGGATTTCCGTATGTTGAACCACCCTTGCATGCCTGGGATGAAGCCTACTTGGTCGTGGTGGATATCTTTGATGTGTTCTTGGATTCGGTTTGCAAGTATTTTATTGAGTATTTTTGCGTCAATGTTCATAAGAGAGATAGGTCTGAAGTTCTCTTTTTTTGTTGGGTCTTTGTGTGGTTTAGGTATCAGGGTGACTGTTGCTTCATAGAATGAGTTTGGTAATGTACATTCTGTTTCTATTTTGTGGAATAGTTTGAGGAGAATTGGTGTGAGCACTTCTTTGAAGGTCTAGTAGAATTCTGTGCTGAAACCATATGGCCCAGGGCTTTTTTTGGAGGGGAAACTGTGAATGACTGCTTCAATTTCCTTGGGGGATATAGGGCTGTTCAGTCTTTCTACCTGATCTTGACTTAATGTTGGAAGATGGAATCTATCAAGAAAATTGTCCATTTCATTTAGGTGTTCAAATTTTGTGGCATATAGGCTTTTGTAGTATGACCTAATGATTGTTTGAATTTCCTCAATGGCTGCAGTTATGTCACCCTTTTCATCTCTGATTTTGTTGATTTGGATAGATTCTCTCTGCTTTTTAGTTAGTTTGGCTAAGGGTTTGTCTATCTTGTTGATTTTCTCAAAGAACCAGCTTTTTGTTTCATTGATTCTTTGAATAGTTTTATTTGTTTCTAATTGATTGATTTCAGCCCTGAGTTTGATTATTTCCAGCTGTCTGCTCCTCTTGGGTGTATCTGCTTCTTTTTTTTCTAGGGTTTTCAGTTGGACCATTAAGTTGTTTGTATTTGATGTTCCGAATTTCTTCTTGCAGGCACTTAGGGCTATAAATTTTCCCCTGAGCACTGCTTTCAATGTGTCCCATAAATTTGGGTATGTTGTGCCTTCATTTTCATTGAGTTCTAGGAAGTCTTTAATTTCTTTCTTTATTTCTTCCTTAACCCAGCTGTCATTGAGTAACAAGTTGTTCAGTTTCCATGTGCGTGTAGGCTGTTTGTTATTTCTGTTGTTGTTGAGGTCCAGCTTAAGTCCATGGTGGTCAGATAGAATACAAGGGATTATTTCAATCTTTTTGTATCTGTTGAGGCTTGCTTTATGACCAACTATATGGTCTATTTTGGAGAAGGTTCCATGCGGTGCTGAAAAAAGGTATACTCTTTTGAGTTTGGATGAAAAGATCTGTAGACGTCTATTAGGTCCATTTGATTTAGGGTCTCTGTAAGTGTTTTTATTTCCCTATTTGTTTTCTGTCTAGTTGATCTGTCCCTTGGTGAGAGTTGAGTGTTGAAGTCTCCCACTATTAGGGTTTTAGGATCAATGTGTGATTTAAGCTTTAATATTGTTTCATTTACGAATGTAGGTGCTCTTGTATTTGGGGCATAGATATTCAAAATTGTGATGTCCTCTTGGTGGATTTTTCCTTTGATGAGAATATAATGGCCGTCCTTATCTTTTTTGATTAACTTGGGTTGAAAGTCTATTTTATTAGATATTAGGATGGCTACTCCCGCTTGTTTTCTGGAACCATTTGCTTGAAAGACATTTTTCCAGCCCTTTACTCTGAGGTAGTGTTTATCTTTGTTGCATAGGTGTGTTTCTTGGATGCAACAGAATGGTGGATCCTGTTTCCGCAACCATTCTGTTAGTCTGTGTCTTTTAATTGGGGAGTTGAGTCCGTTGATGTTGATAGAAACTAGTGACCAACAATTGTTACTTACTTTAGATGTGGTGTTGGTGGTGTCACTGAGTTTCATTGCTTGTCTTCCTTTTGGTTTTTTTTTGTTCTGTAGTTATCTATTTCCTCTGTTTCCTTCGATGTAGTTGTTTTCTTTGGTTTGGAGTTTCCCTTCTAGTAACTTCTGTAGAGCTGTGTTACTATGTAGATATTGTTTAAATTTGGTTTTGTCTTGGAATATCTTGAATTATCTGTCTATGTTGATTGAAAGTTTTGCTGGGTATATTAGTCTGGGTTAGAATCTGTGGTCCCTTAAGGACTGTATGATTTCTGTCCAGGCCCTCTGGTTTTCATAGTTTCTGTTGATAAATCTGGTGTGATTCTGATAGGTCTACCTTCAGATGTTACTTGGCCTTTTTCCTTTGCTGCTTTTAGAATTTTTTCTTTGTTCTGTAGGTTCAGTGTTTTGACTATGATGTGATGTGAAGAATTTCTTTTCTGGTCTAGTCTACTTGGTGTTCTGTAGGCCTCTTGTATGTTTATGGCCATCTCCTTCTTTAAGTTGGGAAAGTTTTCTTCTATAATTTTCTTAAAAATATTTTCCGGACCTTTGAGCCTGATGTCTTCTTTTTCTTCTACTCCTATTATTCTTAGGTTTTGTCTTTTCATGGTGTCCTTGATTTCTTGGATGTTTTGTGTTTGGAACTTTTCTGATTTTATTTTTTCTTTGAGAGACGTGTCAATTTCCGCAAGTGTATCTTCGGCTCCTGAGATTCTTTCTTCCATCTCTTGTATTCTGTTGATGATGCTTACCTTTGTAGTGCCTGATCTTTTCTCTATGTTCTCCAGCTCCTGGTTTTTCTCTATTTGTGTTTTCTTTATTGATTCTAATTCTGTTTTCATGTCTTGCACCATTTCCTTCATCTGTTTGAATGTGGACTCCTGCTTTTCAATGATAGCTTCTATTTTTTTTGTCCGTTTCCTCTCTATGTATCACTAATTGTGCCTCTACTTCTTTGGCTATAATTGCCTTTATTTCTATGAGAGCTTTGTTTATTTCTTCTTTATTTGCCTTCATTTGTGTGGACATTTCTTTGAGAGCTTTGTGCATTTCTTCCCTGTTTGCCTCAATTTTCGTGGTCATTTCTCTGAGAGCACGATTTGTTTCCTCTTGGTTAGTCTCGATTTCTTTGGCTATTTCTCTGAGGTCTTTGTTCATTTCATCTTTATGGGCCTCTAATAGCTGGAGGAACATAGTTTTGAGGTTGTTTTCTTGTATATCTAGTGAATTAAAGTGTCCATTTTTTTGTGGGGTTGCTGGTTTGGTCATTGTGTCCTGATTTTTGTTGGGAGTGTTCGTACATCTGCCTCTAATCATCTAGTTATTTATAATACTCACTGTTTGTTCCTCGAGATTGTAGTTCGGGCTATGTTCGTCTCTTTCTGTTTTCTGGACTGTTTTTTCAGGAAGATGAGAGAGGTTCACTGCTTTGGGAGTGTGCACTGTGGTTTTAGTTTTGCCTAAGTAAGGAATGTGACGCTGGCGCTATTCGAGTGCGCTTTTAGCAGGCGCATGCGAGGATTATCTGACTATTGCAGTGGCCTGCAAGCCACTATTACGCAGTTCTGACTGAGATCCAGGGACTGTTTGCCTGGATTACACTGGTGGACCCACAAGACAGAGGCTTCAATGTTCGGGTCGCTATCCCAAGAATCCCTATGATGCCCACACTAGGGGTGTGGGTGGCAGGGATCTCGTCTGGTTGCTTCTGTGGAGAGGCCCTGGGTCTGGGGCAAACTCTCCCTAGAAGGCTCACTCACTCTCTTGCAGGACCAGTTGGAATGCATAGGGGTTCCCCTTGCTCACTACTCTGTTTTGGTCCTGCTGCGGAAGTGCAGGGGTAGGCTAATAGTCAGCTCTGTGACACTGTGGCCGCAGGACTCGGTGTCTACCTTTCCTATGTGCTGCCTCTTTGTCCTTTCCCTCTGCCAGGAGGGGTTACGTTGACTGGTCCCTGGGTGGCACAGGAAAGAGTTAGGTTGAGTGTACTCAATCCCAGATCCCAGGCCCAGATCTCTCTGCCAGAAGCAGCCTGGCAGTAGAATCTATGTTTGCTGATCCTGAGAGAGTACCAGGTAGGGTTGAGTGTCCTCAGATCCAGAGCTTGGGTTTCTCTGCTAGGAGCCGCTGGGTGAGCTGGAGAGAGGGTGCTGTGTCTTTGGCAGGCTGCCTCTTTGTCCTTCCCCTCTGACCTTCCCCTCTGCTAGGGCAAGCTTATGGCGGTGCTCTCAGGGGAGTGCCAGCAGGGGTTGGGGCCTCTCAGTGGGATCCTGAGCTGGCGTTTCTCTGCCAGGGGTCGGGGGAAGGGGGGAGACTCCATTGATAGAACTTGCTGCTAGACCTTATTGTGCTGGACCCAGGAGAATCTCAGGACGTGTAGAATGACCACAGTCCCAAATCCCGAGCTATAGTTTGTTTGTTAGGAGCAGCCGGCAGCACTGGAGTTCCGGCACTGTGAAGCCGCTCTGCGCCTCTTTATCCTTCTGCTCAGCTGTGGCAGGGTTATGGCGGCTTTTGGGGGAGTGCCCAAAAGGATTAGGTTTTCTCAGCCCAGATTTCGGGTTGGGGTACAGACAATGTGGTCTGTGGCAGATTCTGCTGGCCACCTTTTGCCTCCTCACAAGAGGGAGTAGGGATTTTGAGCTGGGCGCGCAGCTGCTCTCCTTGTAGCGGGAGCTCAGTTGTGCTGGCAGTGGGTACCCGCGGTCAGTGAGACCTTCCAGGGAAAGACTGGGTGACCCATGATCAGTCTTGCAACTTTCCTTCCCTGTGGGGTTTTTTTGCAACTGGGACTCTCAGCCTCAGGCACTCTTGTGCCCACTGACCAGCCTGGGAAAGTGATCGGGACACGCAGGCTTGCGGCACCAGCCTGGAGACCCAAAGCCCGCATTAGCCGGGTTCTCTTCCGGGTTCTGGCTGGGCAGCCGAGAGTGGACCCGACCGATTCCCATGCCGTGGGAGCCTCCCCTCGCCTGGGAAACACGATCGATCGCTGTTGTTTTAGGGCCCAGAGTTCAGTCTCCTGGTCGCTGCGCGGAGTGTGTTGTCCTGCTTCTCAGACACGGTGTTCTCCCGGCGCCACCATCTTCGATGTCTCTCCTTATTTTTCCTTCTCATCAAAAGATTTGGGTGAACACCCCCCCCCACCAAAATTCAAGGGAGGAAAATACAAAATGATAAATTGTCACATAAATTACTCTCTGTATTGAAAACTACATAAAAACTTGGTTCTAATGCAATATTTTGTACTTTTCATAATCTTGATAATATTTCTTACCTTCTTAGGACATACCTGCACACATACATACAAATGCACACAACAAACACAAAACAAGCTTTCTCTCTGCATAACCAAATTTATTCATTACGTCATTTACTCCTTCAAAATTTCTCATTTCTCACACCCCAATTAGCAACCTGTTCCAGGCATTCTATTGATACTGTCATTGAAAGTCACTAAACTTCAACTATTGACTAAAAGAGTACTTTCTTAAACAACCCACACTAAATCATACTGTCAGCTCTCCTTTGTTCTCTCAGGGCCTCACTCAACAGCAGAATGCTCCCTGAAATATGCATTTTACTTTGAATTTTTGGCACTTCTGCATTTGATTTTTCTCCTGGATCTCTCTGCCCAAAGAAATCTTCACTGTGGAATTAGATTCCTTCAAATTGCAACTAATCATCAAACTCTCTTGTAGCTCAGTCTAGTAGTCACATAAACTCCCTTTCTAAGCAATCATCCCTATTCTCGTTGTCTTTGTTTTGTATGTATCTGTAGCCCACCATTATATCTGAGTCTCCTGTAAATCCAATGGTGTGTCTATTTGAATGTTTCAAATGTTCAAATGCATGGAAATAAGCATTCCTTAAGAGTGCATTATGTGTATAGATTGCTTAGCAGTCACAGGTTGTTGCTGCTGGACCCACATAGTGGAGGAAAGAAACTGAAATGCATAAGTTGTTCTCTGGCTCCAACATGTATGCTGTGGTACACACAGGTAACAGACAGACAGACAAACAGGTAGGTAGATAGATAGATAGATAGATAGATAGATAGATAGATAGATGATATGTAGATAATAGATACGTAGATAAACATATTTTTAAAAGGAATGCTTGCTCCTCTTGTTTTTCTCGTATGCCTTTGTAAGAGATTGTTTCTTCTCCCTCCATATCTGCCTTTCATGACCTCACAGAGACAGGCACCAAGTTTGTTCAGTTGTACATCTGAGACAGCTCTTGATTCAGTCTTCCTTCTCATCCTGTTGGCACTGCCCTACTTTATGTCTTCATCATCTTCTTTGAGTCGCAGGACAATTAAAATACACTGTATTCTACTAAATAATCTACTGCACCTAATGGTGTCCCTTTGAGTCACCAATGATTTTGTTCCTTACTGTAGTCATGACTTTTAATAATTTCCAATTTCTTTTCTTCAGGACAGTGGTTCTCAACTTTCCTAAGGCTGAGGGCCCTTAAAACAGTTCCTCATGTTGTGGTGATCCTCACCCATCAACTTATTTTCATTGCTACTTCATAACGGTAAACTTAATTCTGCCACTGTTACAGACTAATGTAAATATATCATAGCCTCAGGAGACCCCCTTAAAAAGGAGGTTACAACCCACAGATTGACGACCTCTGCTTTAGGACAAAGTCCAAACAACATTTAAGGCCTTAAATGGGTTGGCCCAGAGTTTTGTCTCATGAAGTTTCCCTGAGATCCTTCAAAACACTCTGCTGGACTTCTTGAGGTACCTATCTCTAAGGCCTTTGTTTTCTCTGTGCCTCATGTTAGGGAGTCCTTCCATGACGAAGTTGCCCTTGCTGTCTCCATCCCTAATTCTAGGGTTCATACAACTTGATATCATAATCCCCTGCATTGTCCTTGCAAATCAAGGAATTGAAAAATATTTCTTTATTGACTTTTTGGTGAACTGCTGATCCACACTTTAGACAGAATGCTAATGAATACTCGTATGAACTGGGATAGGACTGTGCCTCTAAGTATTTGCACCAGTAGCCTCCTTCTAAGAGAACAGGGAGATGAAAATTGTAAACTCCCTGCCACTTACTTGTCAACAGAGGCCTGGTAAGCTTCTTACGCAGCTAAATGTTGCTAAAATTCTCATTTTCTCCTCTGCTGAAATGTGGTAGCTAGGCAACTTCATTAACATTTGGAGTCCAACCCACACAAGTCTCATCCCAAGATAAAATGCCAAAAGCGGATGGTTTCCATTAAGAGACACCCACCTCAAAGCCATAAAGATGGATTCAATACCTGTGGAAAAGAAATTCTTCTAACAACCTGGGTACAAAGGAATCGAATAGAAGACCCTAAAATAAATCCAAATACATATGGACACCTGATTTTTGACAAAGATGCCAAAACCATTCAATGGAAAAAAAGACAGCATCTTCAACAGATGGTGCTGGTCTAACTGATGTCTACATGTAGAAAAATGCAAATAGATCCATACTTATCACCCTGCACAAAACTAAAGACCAAGTAGATCAAAGACCTCAATATAAAACCAGACACAGTAAACCTGTTAGAAGAAAGAGTGGGGAAGAGCCTTGAACTAATTGACACAGGAGACAACTTCCTGAACAGAACATCTACAGCACAGGCTCTAAGAGCAACAATCAACAAGTGGGACCTCATGAAACTGAAAAGCTTCTGTAAAGCAAAGGACACTGTCGTCAGAACAAAATGACAGCCTACAGATTGGTAATGGATCTTCACCAACCCTATATCTGACAGAGGAATAATATCCAGTATATTTAAAGAACTAAAGAAGCTGAAAAGCAGCAAACCAAGTAATCCAATTAAAAAATGGGGAACAGAGAATTCTCAATAGAGGAAAATCGAATGACAGAGAAACACTTAGGTCAATCTGGCGCTTACTCAGACAATTAGAAATAATGCATCCTCAAGACCCAGCCATACCAATGCTCAGTATATACCCAAAATTTGCTCAAGTACACAACAAGGACATTTGCTCAACCATATTTGTAGCAGCTTTATTTGTAATAGCCAGAAGCTGGAAACAACCCAGATGTCCATCAACGGAGGAATGGGTACAGAAATTGTGGTATTTTTACACAATGGAATACTACTCAGCAATCAAAAAGGAGGAAATCATGAAATTTGCAGGCAAATGGTGAGATCTAGAAAAGATCATCCTGAGTGAAGTATCCCAGAAGGAGAAAGACAATCATGGTATATACTCGCTTATATAGACCTACAAGATATGATAAACATAATGAAGTCTATACACCTAAAGAAGATAAACAAGAAAGCAGACACAGAGTAAGATGATCAATCCTCACTTAGAAAGACAAATGAGATGTGCATTGGACGTATGACAGGAGTCTACTGCAGAAGGCATCTGAAAGACCCTACCAAGCAGCATTCCAAAATGGATACTAAGACTCATAACCAAACCTTCGTCAGAAGGGGAGTTAGTATGATGGGGAAAGGATAGGAGCCCCACAAGGACCAAATATATCTGGGCACGGGTTTTTTCTGAAACTGTTT
This sequence comes from Psammomys obesus, assembly GCF_907164565.1. Classification (NCBI taxonomy): domain Eukaryota; kingdom Metazoa; phylum Chordata; class Mammalia; order Rodentia; family Muridae; genus Psammomys; species Psammomys obesus. The sequence goes on along the minus strand of NW_026596079.1, from coordinate 22,353,917 downwards.
CTCCAGCCAAGGACCATGTATACATATAACCCAGAACCTTTCCTCAGACGAAGCTCGTGGTAGCTCAATAACCAATTGGTTTCCCATAGTAAGGGGAACAAAGACTATCTCTGACAGGAACCCAATGGCAGGCTCTTTGACCTCCCCACCCCCCAAGGGAGGAGCAGTCCTGCTAGGCCACAGAGGAGGCCTTTGCAGCCAGCCCTGAAGATACCTGATAAAACAGGGCCAGACGAAAGGGGAGGAGGTCCTCCCCAATCCATGGACTTGGGAAGGGGCAGGGAGAAGCTGACGGTGGGAGGGTGGGATTGGGAGGGAATAAGGGAGCAGGATACAGCTGGGATACAGAGTTAATAAAATGTAACTAATAATAATAAACAATAAAAAAAGAAATATTCAACGTCCTTAGTCATGAGGGAAATGCAAATCAAAACGACCCTAAGATTTCACCTTACACCCATCAAAATGGCTAAGATCAAAAACTCAAGTGAAAACACATGTTGGAGAGGTTGTGGAGAAAGGGGAACTGTCCTCCACTGCTGGTGGGAATGTAAATTTGTACAATACTCTGGAAATCAATCTGGCACTTCCTCTGACAACTAGGAATAGTGCTTCCTCAAGATCCAGCTATACCACTACTAGGCATATACCCAAAAAAGGCTCAAGGACACAGTAAGGATATTTGCTCAACCATGTTTGTAGCAGCTTTATTTGTAATAGCCAGAAGCAGGAAACAGCCCAGATGCCCCTCAGTGGAGTAATGGATGCACAAATTGTGGTATAGCTACACAATGGAATATTACTCAGCAATAAAAAACAAGGAAATCATGAAATTAGCAGGTAAATGGTGGGATCAGGAAAAGATCATCCTGAGTGAGCTATCGCAGAAGCAGAAAGACCCACATGGTATATACTCACTCATATAGATGTATAATATAGGATAAACCTACTAAAATCTGTACATCTAAAGAAACTAATCAAGAGGGAAGACTCTGGCTAAAATGCTCAATCCCCATCCAGACAGGCAAAGAGGATGGACATCAGAAGGAGAAAACAGGGAACAAAACAGGAACCTCCCACAGAGGGCCTCTGAAAGGCTCTGTCTTGCAGACTATCATCAAAGCAGGTGCTCAGACTTATGGCCAACATTTGGGAAGAGTGCAGGGAATCTTATGAAAGAAGTGGGAGATAATAAGATCTGGAGAGGACAGGAACTCCACAAGGAGAGCAACAGAACCAAAAAAATCTGAACATAGGGGTCTTTCCTGAGACTGATATTCCAACCAGGCATGGAGATAACCTAGAACCCTTGCACAGATGTAGCCCATGGAAGTTCAGTGTCCAAGTGGGTTCCATAGTAATAGGGACAGGGAGTGTCTCTGACATGAACTGATTGGCCTGCTCTTTAATTACCTCCCTCTCAGGGGGGAGCAGCATTATCAGGCCACAGAAAAAGACAATGCAGCCATTCCTGATGAGACCTAGTTTACTAGGATCAGAGGGAAGGAAAAGAAGACCTCCCCTATCAGTGGACTTGGGGAGGGGCATGTGTGTATAGGGGGAAGGAAGGGACGGGAGGAGAGAGGGAACCACAGGGGGGGATACAAAGTGAATAAAGTGTAATTAATAAAGAATTAAGAAAAAAACAACCTGTGTACAGTCAGGCTATAGTGTTTTACCAACATCATTCTGTGACTAGAGAGAGTATTTCCCTTCATGGTTGAAAACCTTGGACTTTCTAGATTAAGATGAAGTTAGGTATAAAAGTTATTGTGCTGAAAATATGAAGTTTATTTGGAAAGTTGACTGCACATTTCAATACAGCAAATGACGCAAAACCAACAGTGATTATTAAAGGACTTTTCAAAGCATTGCATTCTTGCTGTTGGATTAGTCCAGTTAACAACTCTAAAAAGAAGTAATAAATCAAAGGTGTTCTCATACACACTGTCTGAGCTAAGAGGTCCATGCAAACAACTCTGCAGACAGTAAGTTTAGGTTGGAAGCAATCATTAAAGCAAGCTTATTCCTACAAGACTTACCTTCTCACTGATTCTAGTTAGCTGGAGATAGAACACACCCGTTAAAGAATTCTCTAAGCAGTGAAAAAATTATCAGGATTAAATTATCATAAATCTTAGACATTGATGGCTGCTGAACGCTGCCTGCAACATTCTTTGGTATAAAATGAATGAGTGCTTCATTTTATTATTATTTGGTGCTTATAAAACCATATAGAAAAAGTGCTAACTGTAGCCATTTCCTCATTCAAGCAGTGCTCATGCATAACTAAAACTTCCCAGTTGAGAGAGATAAGTTGGTATATTGAAATTGAATGACAAAAAACAATTCCTTTCTTTGTAGTTATTTATTAAACAGACTAGCTAATCATCTATTTTACTGGTTCTCTGTTTATTTCCTTTATGAAATTATGAGACCATTCTAACTTTCTTCAATGTTGAGTAACCCAGAAAATTGTATTTCTGACAAGGTTGAATGCATTTTGTTCTTTCACAAATTATCCAAAATTGAAATAAAAGTATCTCAGGGTACTGGATGATTGTCTTTAGTTTCTGGTAGATTTTCAGCATAGAATTTTCTCAATAAAGTAAACATACAAATACAGAAAATAGTAACTACATGTTTCATATAATATATAATGATAATTTCTATAAATGCATTAAAATACCCATGCTCAATATTTTAAATATAAAACTCAAAGCTTGTACTCTGGCCTATGCATACTTTAGCTGGTTGAAATAAACAAGTTTTGCCAGATAGGTTGTTCAGACAGCAGTAGCTAATTTACCAAATAGGCACCAAGAAACATCTGTCACTTTCTTGGAAGCATGCTAAGATCCAAGAAGAGTTTTATGCTAAGTAACTGAGAAGCTGAGGTTGCTCTCTGGTGCAATGGGCATCACACTTCTAGTCATAAGAAACTGTCTGAAGTACATTCTGGGCTCTGATTTCTCAACCATTCTCAAGAAGTTCAACCCCGGGCCAGTTATGCAGCACCATGCTTAGAAAGTACCTGAAGTGGCTTTGTGACTGTCATTTATAAGATCTCAGACAGCTCATTCAAGGACCAATCAGATGTTCTGCTGTGCAGCTGCTGTAGCATATTGGGAAGGAAAATATAAGGATGGAATACAGTCCTTAGTTTCCTAACAGAGTCCTCCCACAGGACCTTGGGCAAACTATATAGTGTCCCTATCAAAACTGGATAAGCCTTTAAAAAAAATTCTAATACCTGTTTTGCAGGATTATAATAAGGCTTATCTATGGTAACAAGTAGAAAAGTGTTTTCAATTCTAAAAGATCTTTCTGATCCAAGGTGTGATGTTTATTCTTTTCCATAGAGCTTTCCTTAGTATAGTGTTAGTAAATTTTGACCTTGGATGGCGCCTTCTAATGTCATACCTAAACAGCCTACAACCATACAAGTAAACACAGAACATCAGAGAACTGACAAAATAGTATAGTAAATGTTCTACCTCTGAGATGAGATAGGCCTGTATCCAACCCTTTAATTCTTATATATTATGAATAGCATATTAAATTTTGCAAACTTATAGATGCCTATAAAAACTTATTTGCACTTACTGGTTTTTTCTTCGTATAAGATATTTCCTGAAATGCTACATATAAATTGAGTCATTTTAGCTGTAGAGGAAGAAGGCTACTCTTGATTAAAGAAATGCTGTGGTAAATGCACATAGTTGTAGAATGAAGAAGCACTTCAGTGGTTAAAAAAAAAAATTGAAAATGTTATGATGACTGGTGTTCTTTTTATATATATTTATTATTATTATTATTATTATTATTAATACTTTATTCACTTTGTATCCCCCCATAAGCCCCTCCCTCCTCGCCTCCCGGTTTCACCCTCCCTCCCCCTTCTTCATGCATGCCCCTCCCCAAATCCACTGATAGGGGAGGTCCTCCTCTCCTTCCTTCTGATCTTAGTCTATCAGATCACATCAGGAGTGGCTGCATTGTCATCTTCTGTGGCCTGGTAAGACTGCTCTCCCCTCAGGGGGAGGTGATCAAAGAGCAGGCCTATCAGATTGTATCAGAGGCAGTCCCTCTTCCCATTACTATGTAACCCACTTAGACACTAAATTGCCATGGATTACATCTGCACAGGGCATCTAGGTAATCTCCATGCCTGGTACTTGGTTGGAGTACAGGTCTCTGGGAAGACCCCTGTGTTCAAATCTTCTAGTTCTGTTGCTCTCCTTGTGGGGTTCCTGTCCTCTTCATAACCTACTATTTCCCACTTCTTACATAAGATTCCATGCACTCTGCCCAACAGTTGGTGTTCTTAAAATGAGAAATTAACTACGTTTGTTTATTTTTTTAATCTAGGAGATTATTCAGGAATGTGAAATATTTACATTGGATCAAGAGACAATATAAATGAATAATTAACACACTATTCCTTAAGTAGGTTGATTGTCTTGAGTAGCAAATTATTCTATCCACACTCATATCGCCCAGTACAGAAACATTCCTCTGCAGCTAGAGTAATGATCATACATTCATTTGGTGCTAGCCTCTCTGTCTGAACATTAATACCAGAATATCTACCTCTGTATTATGGATTCTGCCTCATAATTATCCCTCCTGCCATAACTACTTACTTACTAAGTTGAATCTACTTCCTATTAAAGACATACTCTGGCTTTTACTAGTTTTGTCTGTGTGTTTCTGTTTTCTTTGGTTGGATCAGGATTTTTTTGTTTTTTGTTTTTATAGTTTTTGGTTTTGGTTTTTTGTTTTTTGTTTTGTTTTTGTTTTTGAGAGAGAGAAAGTGTCTTTTTTTTAATTTTCTAGAGCAAGGTTGGAATTTATTTTAAAAAAATAGTAGTACACACACAAGGATAGGCCTGGGCTTCTCAGGAGAGTTACATAGGTTGATTAGCTTAATGTTTGTAATCTTTAACAGAGCTTCTGTAATGTTTAAAATTGCATTTATGGCTTCCTATATATATATAGGATATAAAATATATAAAATATATTTTATATATATATAAAATATATAAAATATATATATATATTTTTTTAATTCACTTTGCTTCCCAATCATAGCCCCCTCCCTCCTCTCCTCCTGGTCCCACCCTCCATCCCTCTTTCCTCTATTCCCCCTCCCCTACTCCTCAGAGAGGTGAGCCCTTCCCCCTTCCAACCCACAGAGCACATCAAGCCAATTCAGGACTAAGGGCATCCTCTTCCCCTGTGGCCTGGCAAGGCAGCCCTGCCAGGGGAAAGTGATCAAAAAGCAGGCAACAAAGTCCGTGTCAGAGACAGCCTCTGCCCCTGCGCTCCCCTTTCTTGGGGACCCACATGAAGCCTGAGCTGCCCATCGACTACATCTGTGTAGGTGCCCTAGATCCAGTCCATGGTCCTTGGTTTGTGCTTCAGTCTCCACAAGCCCCCTTGGGCCCTGGTTAGTTGGCTCTGTTGGTCTTCTTGTGTAGCTACTGTCCCCTCCGGGTCCTTCTATCCTCCCCTAAACTCTTCCACAAGGCTCTGTGCTCTGCCCAAAGTTTGGCTGTGAATCTCAGCATCTGTTTTGATTCGTTGCTGGGTGTAGCCTCTCAGAGGACTGCTACACCAGGCCCCTGTCTCCAAGCATAGCAGAGTATCTTTCATAATGTCAGTGGTTGGCACTTTCTCATGGTGTAGGTCTCAGACTGGGCCAAGCACTGGTTGGTCATTTCCTCAATCTCTGCTCTAACTTTATCTCTGTACATCTTGTGGAAAAGGTAATTTTTGGCTCAAAGTTTTTGTGGTGTTCCCCTCCCTCCACTAAGAGTCCAGACAGGGTCTTTTTATGTAACCCTGGCTGTCCTGGAACTCAGTATGTATACCAGGCCAGCCTCAAACTCACAGAGATCCCCCTGCCTCCACCTATCGAGTGCTTGGAATAAATGCGTGTTCCACTACACTGGGCACTGTTTGTTACTTTGTATTCGGACTCACTGCCTCACAAAGGGAACCATTTTTACTTGGGCATCCTCCTAGTTCCCAACTTCTTTGTTCTCCTTAGTTTCAATTCCTTCTAGTTGACGTCTCAGTGGAGCTGGGCAAGGACAATATCCACACCTGAATCAGCTCTGACTTGAGGATCTTCTATTTAGACAGACTTTTCTACCACGTCATGTTTGCCCAGTTTATGAAATAGTTCCTTTTTAAAAAGTGTTTCCTAAAATAACCTTCTTTCTAGTTGAAAGCAACAGCAATTCAACCTTAAATTAGGTGAGGTGAAGGAAAAATAAAGCATAAATAGATTGTAATATTCATAACAGAAAGTGTAAAGGCCGGCACAAAGGATCTGACTTGGAGAAGAAACAACATTGTATTCTATATTCATTGTGTGTCTTCTCCACATATTGAGTTCATTTCTTGCAAAAGATTTTTCCACAAGTAGGAACCATGGTCTCTTTAACCATTCTATGTCATCATCAAAATATGACTGACAACTGTTGTCTCTTTCTCTGAGCTAAAATGCCATGATTTGATTCCCACTATGACCAGGATGAATGAAGAACTCCTTTCTTATTATTTAATATCAAGCCACAATGTCACTTTAGATTTCTTTGGTCACATTCTTAATGTATTGTATATGGAAAACTGACTGTTTCTTAGAAAGAGAGAGTAATGTCCAGAACCTATTTCTACAAGCAGGAAGTCAAGACTTCTAGGCATACAAGGAAATGCTTATATACTGAGACAAAATCTAACTGTCATCTAACCATTGATGATTTAATATTTCTTTTTAACTTGTTTGATCCCTGGTTTTTTTTGTTTGTTTGTTTACTTAATATCAAGGTGATGAGTGAAAAGAAAAAGAAACAAGTATACCTGAAAGAAGGTTTGTGGGAGAATCAAGACTACAGCGAAGACTAGTCAAGTGAGAGATCTCTAATTCCAGTTAAGCAAATGACTACTAGGGGATAATAAATAATAGCATCACAATGATACAGACAGTAAGGACTGAACTAGCATTAAAACCCTGTTTATATCCACTTGGGAAGGGAATGATGAAGAAACAGACAGGATTTGTGAGTATGACTGAGGAAATAGCATGTACTATCCAGAGCTCATCTTTTCCTTTCACTGCACAAAAGAGATTTAGTGCTTTACAAGAATCAAGTCTTGTACAAGGATAAACAAGTAAATGTTCTCTTTCTTTCCTTTGGGTCACTTTTATTCACTCTCCTTTGTTCAGATGGAAAATTGATGTCAGGGTGTAGATCTAGAGAAATGAAGCCAAAGAGACCAGCCATCCTGCTGAGCCCAGCACATGCTGACAGCACTCTGATAACATCATGTGGTTTGAAGATGCTATGGGGATTTGGTGGAAACCTTTTAAAAATGAACGGCATTTTTCCCAAGATTATTCCTTTGATGTAATGCCTTCTTTAATCCACTGAGGTTTATCAGAGTGTGAAGAATTTCAGATCCTGGCTTTTTATCAAATAGCATTGCATTTTAATAACAGTTGCCCAGAAATGATCCCACACAGAGAAGATGACACAGTACCCACTTGGAGCCCCAGAATACTGTTGAAATTTTTTTTTATATTGTGTTATATTTAATATCCATCCACTGTCGTGACCTTGCACTTTGTTTCGGCATACAAACTCTTGTTCTTTCCTTCAGTCTAAGCATAAAGGACTAACTCTGCTGTGTTCCTCAGGTTAAAACTTTAAATCAATTCTCAAGATAATTTTGTCATGAAAGTGACAACTATGGTGAACACTAGCCATAGATCACAAGTCATCTCTGAACAAGAGTTTAGTAAAGTAGCTAAGAGAACACTCCTATCTGCAGGTCAATCATCAATGCAAGGTTTAAGTTCCTCTGCGGGGGCTGGAGCTACACAATTTTTCTCATGTGTCATGCTAAAACTCTGCACTGGACAACATGTTTTCTTTTCCTTTTCTTACCTTATACAATTTTCAGGTGCCTAAATCATAAATCTGCGATGTACTTTGAGCCAGGTACTAACACTCAGTAGAATTATTCTGATATGGACACTACCAATGCAAATTTAAGCTAATACTTAATTTCTGGTCAGTTGTAAAACAAATTATATGGTCAAAAAAATAGGATGAAATCAGAGACATTTCCCCTCTGTGTTCATATTTCCTTAATCCAGAATTGTATTCCAATCTAAAGTATAAATTTGGTTACTAAAAACATTCTCTGAATAGCAATGAGCAAATGAGATGATACAGAAAAGATACTCTGTATTCTGATATTCTTCTTTTTTTTTTGAAAAGACCATTTTTTAAACTCTTGCTAGTCCTCTTGTATAAGAAACTATGGACAGAGTTAATAAAATGTAACTAATAATAAAAATAATAAATAAAATTTAAAAAAAGAAACCATGGAGAAATGTCTTCTAAAAGCCACATAAAAGAAAGAAGATTCTCCCCAATGTAATGGGCATGTGGTTTTGAACAAAGATAGCTAAACAACCAATTACATTCCCATTTTTGCAATGGTCACTAGTTGCCCAGAATGTATTCTGTTTCAAGCACTTATTTTTAATCTCAGTTTTGCACTGATATTATTCTTGAACATGGTTATATTTTATTTTAATCAAGGACTCAAATTATTCTGACCCAATATTATATTGAGTAATTTTTTATTTCACTTCCAAGTATTTTTATTACATATTTCTGAATATCATTTTGTGAAGCAAATTGACACTCACAATGATTATACCTTTTATTGAAGTCCAGACAATACATACATATGCTCATAAAAAAAAAATACTTGCCCCAGTTAATCTATCCCCAGAACATAGATCTTCTTGAACAATCCTTGATATCAATTACTTAATGCAAATGAAGCAATTTTGGCCACTTATCAACATTATTATGCAGATGATCAAATGAGGATTAAGGTGTTTGCTTCAACAGTTCATGGAGATGTAACTTCTGAATGTTGACACAGGGATATGAACTGAGAAGGCAATTTCTTCCTGACTTTTCAAAGACTTAGCAATGTTACTGTCACTTATGTTTCATTCATTCTTAGTATGAATGTTTCTTCACTCTCTGTGTCAAATCTCTGCAATATTTTCTTTTTATTTTAATTAATTAGTGTATTCACTTTGATCCCCCCTGTAGCTCCTTTTCTCCTCCCCTCCCAATTCAACCTTCCCTCCCCCTACTCCACCCATGCCCCTCCCCAAGTCCACTGATGGGGGAGGTCCTCCTCTCCTTCCTTCTGATCCTAGTCTATCAGATCTCATCAGGAGTGGTTGCATTGTCTACCTCTGTGGCCTGGTAAGGCTGCTCCCCCCTCAGGGAGAGGTGATCAAAGAGCAGGCCAATCAGTTCATGTCAGAGACAGTCCCTGTTCCCATTACTATGGAACCCACTTGGACACTGAACTGCCATGGGCTACATCTGTGCAAGGGTTCTAGGTTACCTCCATGAATGGTCCTGGTTGGAGTATCAGTCTCAGAAAAGACCCCTGTGCTCAGATTTTTTGGTTCTGTTGCTCTCCTTGTGGAGCTTCTGTCCTCTCCAGGTCTTACTATCTCTCCCTTCTTTCATAAGATTCCCTGCACTCTGTCCAAAGTTTGGATTTTCTTTTTTGTTTGTTTTGATTTTTCAAGACAGGGTTTCTCTGTGTAGCCTTGGCTGTCTTGGACTTGCTTTGTAGAGCAGGCTGGCCTCAAACTCACAGGAATACACCAGCCTCTGCCTTCCATAGTGTTGGGATTATGGGTGTCTGTCACTGTGTACGGCTGCAATATTTTCAATAGTTCAAGATCACCTTGTCTTAGTAGCTTTTCTAGTCCTGTGACAAAGCAGCATGAGCAAAACAACTTATAGAAGAAACAGTTCTGAGGGGCTTAGAGTTTCAGAATCTGAGTCCATGGTTATAAATGCAAGAAGCACAGCAGCAGTCAAGTAGCAATGTGTTGAAGCAGTAGCTAAGAGATCAGAAAGAAGAGAGAGAGAGAGGGAGAGAGCAAACTGGGGAAGAATAGTGTGGGCTTTTGAAACCTCAAAGATTGCCCCAGTGACACACCTCCTCTAACAAGGCCACACCTCCAAATCCTTACCAAACAGTTCCACCAATTATTCAAACATATAATCCTATGGGTGTCATTCTTATTCAAGTCTATAGATGGGGAGAAATCTCCAAGTACAATTGAAAGACATTGTTGAATACAAAGATTGCATGGGGTGGAGTATTTCCAGGAATTCCTAGGTGCTTCCTGAGCAGGTTTTCTTATCAAAAAAGGGTCCATAGGATAATCAAGTACTATGTTCTCCTTCTTATCATAAGACCATCCTACTGTATGTAAATGAGGTAATTCTACCACCCCTAGCCCCAGCGAATCAAACTCATCCACCCTTAAAGGTCCTCCCAAGGTTTATAAATCCCTGATTTCACATAAATTAAATATGCACAGTGCTGCAGGTGAGTGCTGGGTGATACCATCAGCCTTCCACCATGGCCACCTGAGATCAGTCATTTATTCTGGGCAAGGGTAATCCTCCCTGGAGATTCTCAAGCCTGCCTGACCACCATGAGCTTCCTGACCACTGTGGAAGCACCCAACAGGTCTATACCTCACCAGACCTGACTTCTGACCCATTGGACCTGGGCCTAGGCAGGCCTGTGTTTTGGCTGCAAGCTGACTAGGCATGAGCTTTTGACCATATCCTCTGCCATGATTAGCATGGCAGCTTAGCTAGGGAGCTATAACATTTCAGTATCATCATAGTCTTCTAGAACTCCCAAGTTTCCTCTGCCTCCAATTCCAACAATATCATTTTTAAAATGATAACTAATGGTAACACTGTGGAAATTTTTTACAAAACCTGCCTAATGCATGGGCCTTGCCCTAAGGAGCTCTAGCTGTTCCTGAGAGAAATAGAACCCCAATCCCAGGGTCACTCAGTTCTTCATCAAAAAGCTGACAGCTGTGTCCCAGACTTCCCCCTGACAATGAATGACATTATTTTGGCTCACAGTTCCAGAAATTTATTTCATCATAGAAGGGAGGGCAAGGTGGGCTGGCTCTTTCCTTGGTGGAGGCAGCCAAAAGTTTGCTCAAGTCATGCTAGGCAGAAAGAAAGTAAAACTCCCAAAACTTACCCTCAGAGACCTTATTCTGAGTACTTAATCTTACCTCTAAAAGGTTTCAAACCTTTTAAAATATTGTCAGAAGGTGGGAACTAAGGGATCAGAACATTAATCATTGGGGGACAGTGAATATGCAAACCAAGTCTGCTGTAATGGTACATACCTTTAATCGCAGCTCTATGAGACAGAGGCAGGAGGATCTCTGTGAGTCTGAGGCCAGCCTGATCTACATAGTGAATTCTATAACAGCCAGTACTACCTAATGAGACCCTGTCTCAAAAAACAAACAAACAAACAAACATACATACATAAAGATTCAAGCTGTAGCAAGTTTGAAGAGACTAAAGAATGAAAGCGATATTGAAATTTGAGAACAGTTTGGGCAGGATTACCTAAAAGGAGCTGTAAAATGTGTTGACCTGAAACAACCTGCTGTGGAAAACATTGACATCACTCTCTTCCATACCTTTCATCTTTCCTTAGTGCTCAGCCAATAGCACAGTGTGGCAGGGAAGGGAAAAGGAGTCCCTTGTTATGAACTTACCAATAAGTCTCCTGGATGAGGAGTAGATTTGAGCAAAGAGGAAAACGTTTGGATGAAAAATATTCAGCCCTGGAAATAGGCTAATCCTAGGCTCTACTGTCTTTGCTTACAATTATCTTTCCACTGGAAACAGAGACTGTATCGCTGCTGCTTTACATTGTTTCCTGTCCTCACTACGTACCTAACACATGGAAAGCACTCTGTTAACTACTTGGTGAATAACCACTGAACTGATTACTTGGGAGCCATGTTGACAAATAGCTACACTGTAAATATTTACCAAATTCACTCATTCTGAATCAATGAATAGACAACTGTCAACTGCTTATACAATTGCATCCTGGTAGAATACTCAGAGGCAGCCCTTTCTGCTTTTGTTCCACTCCAGAACAATATGTCGAATAACAGCAGATAGATCAGCAGCAGCATTAGTTACTGCAGCGACTGCCAGTACATCTTGTGAATAGCTGCCTTTCAACACCGACCACTTTTATACGAACTGAGTCAAAAGTCCCACTTAGACTTGTACGATGTTGTACAATTTGGAAGTGAAGATGGAGAGTATTCTTTGCCATCTGTCTTATTTCTGGAGTGATAGGTAAGTAAATTACAAATGGACATTGCAATAAGAGCCTGGACATTGTCAGTGCTTTCAATAATACAAAGGATATTACTCTTCAGTGTGAGATAAGACAGTATCTCACCTTTGGTGTCTTCTCTTCACCATGTAAGGTTGGTCTCTTAATATTTAAAAGTTCTGCAAAATGCACAAGCATAATCACTTTATAAATTAATAACAAATGTTTACAGTGAGAAATGGACACATGCTGTCTCAAAAGCCAATGTCATCCGCCTCCATTATAAACTATCCTCAAATTTCAATATTTCCACCAACATTATTATTCAAAATTTGCATATCATGTTTGCACCCAAATACTTGATTTATTAAAATGAGAGTTTCATAAAATTTTCTATAATGTACAACTCTTAAAGGTACATATAATGAGACAACATTTTAATATAGTCTTGAAGTTAATAGATTATTGACATTTTTATGTTATTTAAATATGTTGTATTTGTATTTGTCCATTTGGCCTACATGTAGATATGTGTGCCACATGTGTGTGTCTAGCACCTGGGAAGTCAGAAGAATAATACTTCAGACAGAGCTGGAGTTGTGGATAACTGTGAACCACCACCTGGGGGCTGAAAACACACCTGCATCCTCAGAAAGAGCAATGAGTGCTCCCAACAACCTGCTACACCTCTAGCCACCTTGCTATTGTATTTTAGCAGGATCCATTCTCTTTGCTTCTTGTTTTCCATGACCTTCACAAACTGCTTAAATTTATAGGTCTCATAAAATGTCTGTGCTCAGGCAAGAAGTTGTATCTCCAGTCTTTGCAGAAAACATAACTTACTGCTTTACTTAGCAAAACTTATCATCCACAAAACCATTATGGATTTCAAGATAGTAACTGCCTAGCATGGCATGGCTCGAATCTTTGATCCAAACAAGCAGAGGCAGACACAGGCAGCTTCTAAGACAAGCTACCCTGCTGTGCTTCTATCAGGCCTGTTGTTTCTCCAAGGCAATGGAGGGTGGAGCTCAGAATCACCTTGCTAAGCTTGAGTATGGATACCTACACTACCAAGAAACCTAGCCCAAACAAGCCACTTAATCTCTCTCTTTCTCTCTCTCTCTCTCTCTCTCTCTCTCAATTTCCTCGTGAGTAAAATGAGAATTTAAGTAGCATTTACCTAATAAATAAATAATAAATAAATAATAAATAAGGTCCATACATGGACCTTGGCCCCATACACAGATGTAGCTGATGGACATCTCGCTCTTCATGTGGGTTTCCTAATAAGAGGAGTGAGGGCTGTCTCTGACATAGACTCTGTTGCCTGCTTTTGGATCACTTTCTCTTGGTGGGGCTGCCTCTCCAGGCCACAAGGGAAATGGATGTGCTCAGTCCTGATTCGACTTGATGTCCTCAGATGGGTTGGTAGAAACAGGGTTCGCTTTTTCTTCCTTTCTTCCTTCCTTTCTTCCTTTCTTTTTTTTACTTATTACAATTTATTTGCTTTGTATCCCCACTGTAGCCTCTTCCTCATCTCCTCCTAGTATCACCCACCCATCTTCTACACCCATGCCACTTCCCTAGTCTGGTGATAGGGGAGGACCTCTTCCCCTTCTATCTGACCCCAGCCTATCAAGTCTCATCAGGGCTGGCTGCATCATCTTCCTCTGTGACCTGGCAAGGCTTCATCCCCCAGGAGAAGGTGATCAAATAGATGGCCACTGAGTTCATGTGAGAAACATTCCCTGCTCCCCTTACTAGGAAACCCACTTGGAAACTGAGCTGCCTATGGGCTTTCTCTGAGCAGGTGGTTTAAGTCCTCTCCAAGAATTGGTTGGAGTATCGGTCTCTGCAGGTCCCCCTTTCTCTGTCATTCTCCTTATGGAGTTCCTGTCCTCTCCAGGTCTTTATATCTCCCTCTTCTTCCATAAAGTTTCCTGCACTCTGCCCAAAGCTTGACTATGAGTCTCAGCATCTGCTTTGATACCCTGGTGGGTAGAGTCTTTCAGAGGTCCTCTGTGGAGGGTTCCTGTCCTAATCCTTATCTTCTCCTACTTCTGATGTCTATCCTGTTCGCCCTTCTGAGTGAGGTTTCAGCCTCTTCCCTAGGGTTTTCCTTGTTGTTTAGCTTCCTTAAGACTAAAGACTTTCACATGTTTGTCTTATATTATATGGCTAGTATCCACTTATAAGTGAGTCTATGCCATATGTGTCTTTCTGCTTCTGGGTTACTTCAGGATGATCTTTTCTAGTTCCCACCATTTGTCTACAAATTCCATGATTTCCTTGTTTTTAATTGCTGAGTAGTATTCCATTGTGTAGATGTACCATAATTTCTGTATCCATTCCTCCATTGAGGGACATCTAGGTTGTTTCCAGATTCTGGCTATTACAAATAAAGCTGCTATGAACATGGTTAAGCAAATGTCCTTATTGAATGGTGGGGCATCTTTTGGGTATATGCCCAGGAATAGAGGAGGCATAGGCGGAAGGTGGAGGGGCTACAACTGGGATGTAAAGTGAATGAATGAATGAATGAATGAATGAATGAATAAATAAATAAATAAATAAATAAATAAATAAATAAGCAAAATAAAATAAAAATCTATCTGTGAGAACTTTGACAGGATAAATGGGCTAATTCCAGCCAAGAACTTTCTGATATAAGCTCCGTAGTTCTCTTCCTGTTTCCACAACTCTGGCATTATTTATATTCCAGATGTAGCTGTTGCATTCACAGGGCAAAAATTTTTAGCTGTTGTAATTTTTAGCTTTCAGCTCCCATATTTTATCTGCCCTATTTCTCTGGTTAGACAACAACAGGAGACAAAAGCAGAATACCTACAAACCTCTACTTAATGTCTCTTTCTAAATATGTGTGTTCAGCATCCATTTATTGAGATCCTCTAGGTTAAGTCTCACGGACTTGACAGTGGTCTAATATGGCTATTTCCCTATAACTGAATGTAATATTATACTCCAGGCAAAAGGTTGTGGATGTCTAAAAGGCCTAGACAAAGTAGACTTTGACTTCACAAAGCTGATGATCCAGATGGCAGCTTCAGGAATTACTTCCCAGACATTTTTAGGGGGCACTGAAACATAAAACATCTTAGCTGGTATAGCTTACACTTTCACAACCATTTTGACATTTTAAAGAGTGTCTTCATTAAGAATTTGCTAAAACTTGGTTCTAGTTATAAACCTATTGTAGGACTAACATGGGCACAGAGGGAGCAGCATGCATTATTAGCATACTTAAAGACTTTAAAAAAGTGTTCCCTGGGGCTGGGCAAATGGTTCGGTCAATAAAGTGAATGCTTTAGAAACCTGAGGTCCTCAGTTCAGATGCCTACCACACATGTTAAAGTTAGACAAGGCAGCATACACCTGCAATTTCAGCTATAGGGAGGGAGAAACAGGGGAATCTCTAGAGCTTGCTAGCACACAAACCTAACAAGTTAGTGAATACCTGATTCAGTGAGATAAGCTGACTCAAAAACAGAGATGAAGTTGAGAAAGTCACTCAGCGTTGTCCTTTAACTTACAGACACACACACGCATGCATGTGCATGGGCAAAAGCACGAAAGCAAACAGACTGGTAGGCCTTGAGTATAATAAAAATGGAATGGAGATAAAAGATAAGGGTAAGTGCACAGGGAGTGATTCTTAAGAAACATAATTTATATCACATAACTACTTCCTTGGAAGTGAAAGCCTAACAGGTGGAAAAGGCAAAGCAGCAAGGTTATGCTATTTGCCGTGCATGGGAAAAGAACTGGAAGGAAAGCATGACAGACTTGAAGAAGAGCTTGGGAGCACTGATCCTCAGAATTAATGAGGTTCCATTCTATACATTCACGTTCTTGGATTCTTGATGCATTAATTCCACCCCCCCCGACACACACACACTAATAAACCCTTAAATGCATTTAAGTGTGATATCTCCACTTATATAGAATGTTAATGTGTCTCATTACATGTTTTAATTATCTATTAGGTAACAAGACAACTAACTCAAGTTAATACAATACTGACTTGTCAATGGTTCCCGGAAGTGGGTGTCATTTTCTCCAATGGTGTAGTCAATGTGTTTTCAAGACTGCTGTTGTGGTTCCCAGGCCTGGGTCCCTGCAGAGTATTCATGGCATGCGAGAAGAAAGGGGCTAATAGTTGGCAGAGGGATACAAATAGAATAGTCGGTTGTAGAATGCAATGGGGGCGTCAACAGAAACATATTATGAAAATGAACAATGAACTGGACGTGGTAGCACAGAGGCAAGTGGCTCTCTGTGAATTCAAAGCTAGCCTGTCTACATAGAGAGTCCAGGACAGCCAGAGCTACATAACAGAGAGAGACTTTGTGTCTTAGCTGGGGCTCTATTGCTGTGAAGAGACACTATGACCACAAAAACTCTTACAAAGGAAAACATTTAATTGGAGCTGATTTACAGTTTCAGAGGTTTGTCCATTATCTTCATTATCATGGGAAGCATGGCAGCACGCAGGCAGACATGGTGCTGGAGAAGAAGGAGCTGAGAGTTCTGCATCTGGATATGCAGGCAGCAGGAAGTGAACTGGTTTGAGCTTCTGAGACCTCAAAGCCCAACCCCTAGTGACACACTTCCTTCAACAGAGCCATACCTCCTCCAGCCAGGATGGTAGCACTCCGTGTGGGCCTATGGGGCCATTTTCTTTCAAAGCACCACAACTTGCCTCAAGAAAACACTAAAAAATAGAAAATGGAAAGAAAAGAAATGCCAATATTCTTTAATTTTAAAACCTTTCAAGATGCGAGGCAGGGAAATTTATCAAAGAGAATGAAGACTGGGTTGGCAAAAGGTTAGTTCACTGACTCCCATATTTCTGGTGAGCATTTTCTGTAATCTTACCATATTGCCCAGGAGAAGGCCCTGAAAAAATGCCAAAAAAAAAAAGAAAAGAAAAAAATCACATGCTTGCTTCAGAGAGGGGGAGACAACACACTGTAATGATGTGAGTGTCAAAGGTCAGCTACAGTGCAACACCCACGCTGGAGTCACTAATGAAGTTGCTGAAAGAAAATAAACTACCATCATTGCAATGTCCAGAGAGTTGACTCCCCATGGGGTTATTTCCTCTCAAACCCTGATCCTGACATTGTTCTGTCAACAAACGATAACATGCTTTCTTGAGAACAGAATCAGTGACAGTAAATTTAATTGTTTAAAACACAGGATGTTTCACACTTGCAAGGGAAAAAAAATGAATGAATTGGTCCAAGCTGGGACAAACAACTTATATTAACTAGGGGGAGACAATGTTCATGAGGGTGGCAGAAAAACTGCTCACTAAAGAGTGAACTCTGGGTTTTACTGAGCAAAAATCTGGAGCCAAAAAGTGAGGAATGTGTTTAGAGACTCTGAAGTCAGTAGAGTTTCAGAATTTGGAGAACAGTAAGGGGACAGATCTAAAACAAAGATCACAAATGAAATTAAGGGGGTAAGTACAAACTACAAGACAGTAAGGAGATTCATTCAGTGAGATCCAACACAAGTAACCCAGGAAGGAGTTACTGTGAAGTAATGAGTCTTTCTTTTTAATTATTCTGGGTTCTACCATAAATAAAGTAATTATATATGGTCCCCTGTCATAGCCATACCCCCTCATATTTATAAATACATGTGGCATTAAAAAAAAAGTTTTCTGACTTGTTCCTCTGAATTAAATGTACTGTCACCCACCAATTTATATAACACAAAGAAAATTGTGGAAACTTGAATTTGGTTTCAGACACGATTAATTTGATGTGCCGATACAAGCAAGAGCTTAGCAGCTGTGTCTTCTAGAAGCCAGAACCACGTTCTGAAAGTTTCACTTAGGTTCTTTCTACTAAGTGAGAAAACATACTTCCAGGACTTTCTCATCTATCACACAAACACACTAGTGTTTGTTGCCTTGAGAAATAGGAAGGCAAGTAACGTGGTGGGTTGTTTGGTCCATCTATCAGGTCTGTGATTTTCTCCATGTAAGTTCATGTAAGAGGAGCAGGGGCTGTCTCTGACATGGACTCTGTTGACTGCTCCTCAATCACCTCCCCCTGGTGAGGTGGCCTTCTTAGGCCACAGAGGAAGAGGATGCAGCCAGTTCTGATGAGACTTGATAGGCTGGAGTCAGTTGATAGGGGAGGAGAACCTCCCCTTTCTGAAGACTAGAAAAGACTAGGCAGATGGGACTGAAGAAAGAGGGAAGGTGGACTGAGATGAGACAAGGGAAGGGGCTACTACTAGGATAAAAAGTAAAAAAAAAATTTAAAAAATATTAAATAAAACGAATCAGAGTCAGGTGCAGCTTCTTCAAGTAACACCAGGAAACAGGGTTTCAACTGTCCAGAAAAACTGTACACCTGTAGTTCCAAACTGATCATAAAAAATGAGGAAGAACTTAGGCCAAAGGGCTCTGACTTTTTCTTTGGCACTGTTATCACTTGGCATAGGGCAACACCAGAATGCAAATGCAATGGATGAACAGCACAAAGTTGGAGACAGGGGAATCTCCCCAGTATATTTATGTGAACATACTATAACACTATGACTAGCTGCCACTTTCTGACTTTACTAAGTGTCATTATCAGTGCTATTTCCTTGCATTATCTCATTTCTGCTTCAGTAAAGTCTCCCTCATTCTCAGTAGCAAATGTTTTCAGGATTCCAAAAGGCCTCTGTGGAAGCACCTACCCACACACATGCATATGTGACTGGACTTTAGATGACTTATCTGACATCTTTTAAATCTGTAAATTATTCTTTGTTCAAAAGTTACTGGTACTTTGGTATCTTCCTTGTTTCTTCACAGTTACCAAAATTGTTAAGGGATAATTTTATTGTTTGGAGAAATCTTTGTTTCACTTAAGGTTAGTTCATTATTTTACACATTGAACACATAATTATTTTACCTTCTACCTCTTAACTGCTTTGTGTGAAGGGTTACATCATTCTGATCTCTTAAACATCCAGTGTTGTGGGGAAGAATGATTAGCATATAGGCAATTACTAGGAAGTTATCCTTTTATTCAATGTGTATCTGGATATTGGCTCCAGTCACTACAGAATATCTGATAAAGAAGAAATATGGGTCAGTCACAGGAGACTCAGGGAAGACTTCTCAAAAAGGGGGGATTTACATGCTAGGATGTAAAGTACCTGAGTAGGAGATGGAAAGTAAAGTAGAAGGAATAAGCTACTCCATGGAGTACCGAATATTTACAAGGATCCAGATAAAACATGGTTTGACACTGGAATTCATCCTTGTTTATTTGGCTTCAAGACAGTTTGCATGCAGGTCAGTGAAATAATTCACTCCTTAGTTAATTGTAGAAAGAAGGGGAACTGACTTAGCACATTGCCAAGACAGCACACAGGCAATAACAAAAGAATAGCCAGCATGTGGCTATAGTCGGAAAGGATAGTCCTTGCATTAGGATGAGCCACTGGGCTGTGCAATTTCCCAGCATACAATTCCTGCTATGTAAATTAGATAGGTTTTGATGGTTGGCATTTGGTCTGCAAGATGGTTAGGGTCAACAAATGTGTAGGCAGTTAATTATGCAAATCCAGCCTTGTAAATGAGGGCAACTCTGTGGCACAGTGTTGTAGCTGATTTTGTTTGGCTACGCCATTCTGCTGTTCTGCTTTTTAGGCAGAAGAAAATTGTTTTCTTTTTCCTGTTGTTTCTAGACCACGCTTACATTGAAAGACCTTTCTTGCCTCTCAACTATAAGAGAAGCGACCAATGAGATCATACACCAGATGCAGATTAGCTTCTAAAAGTTAACCTACCATGTTGAAGAGTTCGGATTTTATCCTCAGGGCACTTGGTCTGTCAAGACAGACACTCGGAATGGATGAGCGTAATAACCCAAAGGAATTGAGAAGCTTACACATTAGCATTAGATCAACCTGCGTAGGGAAAGTCATCATGGCACTTCAAATAACATCATCTAATTAGAAATAGTGCACTCACTTTGCAAACAGCTTCAGGCTGTTTCTCTATGCTTTCCATCACTCATATGTATACACCTCCTGTTGGACTGTATCTTCCATAGCAAACCAACAACAATGAAATAAGGTCAAGGCAGCATGAGAAGAATCTCTCACAACAGTTAAGTTATTTTAGTTCAAAATAGAACACGGACAGTCTCCAAGGGAACCCCCAGCTGGAAGCTGCGTCTAAACTGTTAAACATGCCAGGTCCCTGGCAAACGCCTGCCACCTCTGTCACTGAGACCTTTGTAAACCACAGTCCTCCAGCTGTTTTCGCCTCCTTCTGACTTCTGTTCCAGCTACGAGTAAATATGGAAGGTGTTGAGGAAAAGGAGACGGCAGAACGATTCTGCACAGAGCACCTGCTCCTTGGCGTGCTAGGTCTCTCCTGCTACTGTTACTGTATTCATTTTGATCCTTACAAAGTGAGGTAGGTAAAACCCCCATTCTGCGCAGACATTGAGCCTCTGGGTGTTGCCTTTCCACTCCCTCTATGCCAGGCACTGGGCGGAGCCAGAGAAAGCTGTGTTGGGTCACTGTGCCGCGTTTGGGAGGGATCTGAGGACAAATTCTTTGCTCATGCCTTTCCAACTACATCATAAACAGGGTTTGGTGTCTGTTATCAAGGTCTTTTGTTACAGGGGCCAGTGCTCATGAGCTTGCCCAGTTTCTGGTTTCCCAGCTGTCTGTCCCTGCCTTTCCCTCCCTGTGTCACTCTGAGTCGATGGCTACCTGCCCAGTCAGACTTGGGAGTGAGTACTCATATTACTTTGCCCTTGGGTGTCTGCAGCCTCCAGATTTCTGACCGCCCACCTGTGTACACTTCCTCTTTGGTTTATAGCCAGCTCAAAACAGCTCACCTGGATTCAATATTTTAGTTCCAGTTCCACCTTCAGCCCCCCCCAAACCTATGTCTGACAAATACCACCATGTAGGAAACCTGACTCTTACCAGTCTCCAAATTCCTGCATGACCCCTCTGCTGTCAAAGACCTGTCAATCATTCTCAAATTCAATAAGAGAGACATTTAGAACATGCTCTGTTTTCTCCTCCTGAGCCAGTGAGCATTTAAAACAAATTCCAAAATAAATCACAAAGAGCCTCATGAAGAAGTATTAATGCTTTCTGTTTTTAGTAAAGTTTCAGGATCCAATTAAGTCTAGTCATTTCTTGCAAATTGAATACACACAGTAAATTCAAGCTTATGGGTAAATTTGAGTCAGAAAATATAGACAGAGAATTACAAGTTTGAGCTTTCTCAAAAGCAATTTACCTTGCCTTTCCCCTTTAAGGAGGAACCTAATTAGAATTGACAGACAGACAGACAGACAAGGAGTGAGGGGAAGGGAGAAATAGAGAAAGAGAGAGAGTGAGGGAGAGAGAGGCCAAGACACAGAAAGAGATTTCATGATACATGGTATTCTTTTAAACTTCAGGAGAATTTTAAGCTATTTTTCCTTTAGGGCTATTCATACTAGAGATTATTGTATGGAGGAAAGCATCTCAGCATCCCTGAAAAGGGGGCTGGAATTGTTTTTACAATGGGAGAGGCTCTTTCCTGAAGCAGCTGTTTAGTTTGAAAAAGTCCTATGTAGCACCCCAACTTCATAGCACAGTTCGAGTCTGGTACTTTTTTTAATATGGATAATTTGTTAACTAATCATAATGTGTTTCCTGGTCCAAGATAAGATGTGAATGATCAAGTCTTGTGTTTCAGGCTGCAAAGTAATTACTGAAGAGAACAGAGTTCCATTGCCTGTTGGGAGGAGGGAAGAGAGAAGGAGGAAAAGAGTAAAGATAACTCAGTGAAAAATATAAAAATAAATGGATTCCGGAGAAGTGAAGGGGATTAATCTCAAGGCTCATATGTGGAAGGGAGGTTTGCTTGTTTTGTTTGTTGAGCAGGGTTTTTATATGTAGCCCTGGCTGTTTTGAAACTTTCTGTGTACACCAGGGTGAACTCAAACTCACAAAGATCCACCTGCATCTAGAGTGCTTGGATCAAGTGCATGAGCCATTATGCCTGGCCTTCAGCTAACAAAGAAGAACTAAAAAGCAAATATTCCTTTGAATTTAGTTCATAATCTAGGAGCAGCTGTTGGACACTCATGGAGGACACCCCACTCAGAGATCTCTCAGCCTGCTTAGAAGCTTGGAACCTTCAGTCCCAACAAGAGAAGATTCTTCAGCTCTCTGTCTCTGCCTCTCTCCCTTCTCTCTCTGTCCCTCCCTCCCTCTCTCCCGCCCCACCTCTCTGTCTCTCTGTCTGTGTGTGTGTTCAGAGAGAGCAACCCTAATGAGTTCCTAACAAAGAAAAAAAGTGACAGTTCTCACAAAAAGAAAAGTCTTCCCAGCAGCAGCAGGGAGATCTCTGAGTTTGAAGCCAGCCTGGTCTAAAGAATAAGTTTCAGGACAGCCAAGGCTCCACAGAGAAACCCTGTCTTGGAGGGAGGGGAGAGCAGAACATTCTCAAGATGCATTTATAGATATTATAACACCTGCTGTAAAGTCAAATGTTACAAAGTCCAGGTGCTTAACAATAACAAGCCTGAGTTTATTACACATATATGCAGGCTGAAATGTTTCATAACTGTGTTTAACACTCACTGCAGCCTCAGAAGATGGGCATTTTTTTTTTAACATTCAGCTTAGTTTTTATTGGATCTTTACTTCAGACTTCTTTTAGTTGACTTTTATTTTTTTTAATTTAATTTTATTTTTTTCTTATCAGTTACATTTTATTAACTCTGTATCCCAGCCTTGTCCCGATCCCTCATTCCCTCCCAATCCCACCCTCCCTCCCTCATCTCCACCCTGCCCCTTTCCAAGTCCACTGATGGAGGGGACCTCCTCCCCATTCATCTGATCCTGTTTTATCAGGTATCTTCAGGACTGGCTGTGAAGCCCTCCTCTGTGGCCTAACAGGACTGCTCCTCCCTTCGGGGGTGGGGAGGTCAAAGAGCCAGTCATTGAGTTCCTGTTAGAAATAGTCCTTGTTCCCCTCACTGTGGGAAACCAATTGGTTACTGAGCTACTACAGGCTACATCTGAGCAGAGGTTCTAGGTTATATCCATACACGGTCCTTGGTTGAATGTCAGTCTCTGAAAAGACCCTGTGCCCAGATATATTTGGTCCTTGTGGAGCTCCTATTCTTTCCCCATCATACTAACTCCCCTTCTTTCATATAATTCCCTGTACTCTGCTGAAGGTTTGGTCATGAGTCTTTGTATCTGCTTTGAAAACACTGCTAGAGTCTTTCAGATGCCTTCTGCAGTAGACTCCTGTCATACGTTCAATGCACATCCCATCTGTTTTTCTAAATGAGGATTGATCATCTTACCCCATGTCTGCTCTCTTGATTATCTTTTTTAGGTGTATAGATTTCATTATGTTTATCATATCTTATAGGTCTATATAAGTGAGTATATACTGGGTTTGTCTTTCTCCTTCTGGGATATTTCACTCAGGATGATCTTTACTAGATCCCACCATTTGCCTGCAAATTTCATGATTTCCTCCTTTTTGATTGCTGAGTAGTATTCCATTGTGTAAAAATACCACAATTTCTGTACCCATTCCTCCGTTGATGGACATCTGGGTTGTTTCCAGGTTCTGTCTATTACAAATAAAGCTGCTATAAACATGGTTGAGCAAATATCCCTTTTGTATACTTGAGTTGACTCTTTTAAAAAGTTTTTATTATTATAATTTATTCGATTTACATCCCTACTGTGACCCCCCCCCACCCTCATCTCCTCTCAGCACCCACTCTCCTCCCCCTATACCCCTCCTCTAGTCCACTGATTGAGGAGGTCCTCCTCCCCTTCTATTTGACCCTATCAGGTCTCATCAGGACTGGTTACATTGTCTTCTTCTGTGGCCTGGCATAAAAACTGAGCCCTGAGGGCCCTTCAGAGACTAATACCCCAACCAAGCACAATTCATGGAGAGGAACTGAAAGCCCAGCTCAGATGTAGCTCATAGACTCAGTCTCTCAGGAGGGTCCCTAGTAAGGGGAGAAGGGACTTTCTTTGGCTTGTACTCAGTGACAGGCTCTCTGATCACTGCCCTCTGGGGGCTGCTACCTTGCCAGGCCATAAAGGAAGATAATGCAAGATGGGCATTCTTAACTCTACTTTGTAGAAGGAACATTGAGGCACCTGATGTCACATGAATTCACTAAGAATATACAGTTAGCAAGTAGGTAGAAATTTTAAAGCCAGGCAGTTTGGCTGTGGGTTGGTGAGCAGTCAGTAAGCCCATACTTTCTTTCTGAGAATGGATATAAACAAGGAAATGGAGCATTCTGGACCCAGAGTCAAGACAAGAACATAAAAGTACTGTTAGGGGAGCAGACAATCACCACTGTGTTCAGCCTTTCTTGACTCTGAAGAACATCAGCCTCTTGTTCCAGAATGTTTACACAAAGTCCTGAGTTCAGTTCTAAGCACTAAATGGCACGTGGTGCCACAACCCTGGCACCCTGCAGTGAGATGCTAGAGGACCAGAAGGTTAAGGTTGTTCTTCACTACATAGGAAAGTGGAAGCCAGCCTGAAATTCCTGAGATTCCATATCAAAGGGCAAGAAAGAAGAACTTAAATATTACCTGGGAATATATCCAAAAGATGCTCAAGTACACAACGAGGATGTTTGCTCAACCATGTTTGTAGCAGCTTTATTCATAATAGCCAGAACCTGGAAACAATGCAGATGCCCCTCAGTGGAGGAATGGATACAGAAATTGTGGTACATTTCCACAATGGAATAGTACTTAGCAGTTAAAAACAAGGAAATCATGAAATTTGCAGGCAAATGGTGGGATCTAGAAAAGATCATTCTGGGTGAGTTATCCCAGAAGGAGAAAGACAAACATGGAATATACTCACTTACAAATGGATACTAGACCTATAGGAGGATAAACATACTAAAATCAGTACACCTAAAGAAGATAAAGTAGAAAGAGGACCCAGAGTAAGAGGATCAATCCTCACTTAGAAATACAAATGGGATGGACATTGGAAGTCAGAGAAAACAAGTAACAAGACAGAGGGCCTCTGAAAGACTCTACCTAGCAGTGTATCAAAGCAGATGCTGAGACTCATAACCAATCTTTGGGCAGAGTGCAGGAAATCATATGAAAGAAGGGGGAGTTAGCATGACCTGGAGAGGACAGGAGCTCCACTAAGACCAAACATATCTGGGCACAGGGATCTTTTATTTCTCCAACCAAGGACCATGCATGGATATAACCATGATATAACCTAGAACCCCTGCTCAGATGTAGCCCATGGCAGCTCAGAATCCAAGTGACTACCCTAGTAAGGGGAACAGAGACTGTTTCTGACATGAACTCAGTGGTTGGCTCTTTGACACTCCCCCCTCCCCGAGGGAGGAGCAGCCTTGTTAGGACACAGAGGAGGACATTGCAGCCAGTCCTGAAGAGACCTGATAAGCTAGGGTCAGATGAAAGGGGAAGAGGACCTCCCATCTCAGTGGACTTAGAGAGAGGAGAGGCAGGGATGAGATGAGGGAGAGAGGGTAGGATTGGGAGGGAATAAGGGACTGGGCTACAGCTGGGATACAAAGTAAATAAACTGTAACTAATATAAAAAATAAAAATTTAATTAAAAAAATATTACCTGAAAAAGCTGTCTTTAAAAAAGATAGAGGTAGCTAATATGTGTAAGAGAAAAAGTTAAATACCCACAAGCTTAAAGGTGGGGTACTTGTCTCACATATGGGACAGCTTGGATTCAATTCCTAGAAATGAGATTAGGAATAAAAATGAGAATTATAATAAAATAATAAAAATCAAAATGAGAAAAGGAGGAAACCTTCAAGGAAAGAAGAAACTCACAGAATTACATTTTAAGATTTTTAATTTATTATTTATTACAATTTATTCACTTTGTATCCCAGCTGTGTTCCCCTCCCAATTGCTCCCTCTCTCCTTCTTCTCCTCCTATCCCCCTTCCCTAGTCCACTGATAGGGGAGGTCCTCCTCCCCTTCTATCTGACCCTAGCCTATCAGGTCTCATCAAGACTGTCTTCTTTGTCTTCCTCTGTGGCCTAGCAAGGCTGAACCTCCCAGGGGGAGGTGATCAGAGAGCAGTCCACTGAGTTCATGCCAGAGACAGTCTCTGCTCTTCATACTAGGTACCCCACTTGGAGACTGAGTCTATGGGCTATATCTGAGTCGGAGTTTTAGGTCCTCTCCATGCATTGTCGTTGGCTATGGTATCAGTCTCTGCAGGGGCCCCATGGTCCAGGTTTTTTGCCTCTGTTGGTCTCCTTTTATAGCTCCTGTCCCCTCCAGGTCTTTCTATCTTTCCCTTCTTTCATAAAATTCCCTGCACTCTACCTAAAGTTTGGCTATGAGTCTCAGCCTCTGCTTCAATACCTTGATCAATATAGTCTTTCAGAGGCACTCTGAGGTAGGCTCCTGTCCTGTTCCCTGTCTCCTCCTGCTCCCAATGTCTATCACATTTAGATCTACCTTCCTCTGACTCCTGAGTTAGGGGATTAAAGGAGTGCACTACCATTTTTTATTAATAGTAAGGTTCAATATTTTTACCTGTTTGTTAGACACCTTTGTTGTTTTTAACTCATGCCTATTTATCTACTTAAGCTATAATTTTAGTTATAGAGTTAGTAATTTCTGAAGTGTTTTTATGGTTTTTTTCATATATTCAAGGCTTGGCTCTCAATATGATATTCAGCTTCTAAGAAGGAATTTGATTACAAGAGCTATGACCTAACCAATAAATTAATATGTTGCTGGGTTCTTAATTGGACAGACTCATTGGGCTATGCCTTTTAATGAAATGTATTGGAGTTGGAAATTATTTTCCCTCTTCCCAGCTGCCTGAGTCGAGCAACTTCCCTCTGCTACATCTTTCTGCCATGATAGTTTTGCTCCATTACAAGAAGAAGAAGAATGGAGACAGACAACCATAGACTAATACCTGAAACCTTGAACTGACTTTCTCAAGTGATTCATCTAATCAAGAAAAACGGACTAACACAAATGATCCTATATATGACCACACACATAGCTCATAAAAAGCACTTTGGGTCCTCTCTTTTGCTTAGTTTGTTTAGATGTACAGATTTTAGTGGGTTTATTCTATGTTGTATGTTTATATGAGTGAGTATATATCCCCATCCTGAAAGGCAAAGAGGATGGACATCAGAAGAAAAAGAAAATAGGAAACAACCTCGGAACCTGCTACAGAGGGCCTCTGAAAGCCAGAAGAAAACAGGAAACAACCTTGAAACCTGCCACAGAGGGCCTCTGAAAGCTTCTGCAGTATAGACTGTCAAAGCAGATGCTGAGCCTGATGGCCAACTGATGGGCAGAGTGAATGGAATTTTATGTAAGAAGTGGGAAATAGTAAGAGCTGGAGGGGATGGGAACTCCACAAGGAGAGCAACAGAACAAGATAATTTGAACACAAGGAACTTCCCAGAAAATCATCCTCCAACCAAGGACTATTCGTGGAGATGACCTGGAACCCCTGCACAGGTGTAGCCCATGGCAGTTCAGTGTCCAAGTGGGTTACATAGTAATGGGAAGAGGGACTGCCTCTGACATAATCTGATTGGCCTGCTCGTTGATCACTTCCCCCTGAGGGGGGAGCAGCCTTACCAGGCCACAGTAGAGGACAGTGCAGCCACTTTTGATGAGAACTGATAGACTAAGATCAGAAAGAAAAGGAGAACCTCCCCTATCAGTGGACTTGGGGAGTGGCATGCATGCAGAAAGGGGAGGGAGGGTGGGATCGGAAGGGGAGGAGGGTGGGGCTTATGGGGGGATACAAAAGGAATAAAGTGTAATTAATATAAAAAAAAAGCACTTTGGGAAGCAAGTCTATAAGTGTGTCAAGGAAATTCCATACCTTTTACTTGGCAACATAGCTTTTTAAAAAGATCTTATTGACAAAGATATTTAACATCAGAGGTTTTTATCACAGTGCAAGACTTAAAACAGTCTAAAGCACATAACCAAAAAAAAAGTACTTGAATGTGATAAAATAACAGGAGAAATGCCTACAATACCTCCTAACAGAGAAGGAAAGAGATTGTCTTACTCAGGGTTACCATTGTAATGACGGACCATGATCCAAACAACTTTGTGAGGAAAGGCTTTATTTGGTTTATGCTTCCACATCACCATTTGTTGTCAAATGCAGTCAGGACAGAAACTCAAACAGGGCAGGAACCTGGAGGCAGGAACTGGTGCTCAGATCAAGGAAGGGTACTGCTTATTGGCTTGCTGGCTTGGTGCTTGCTCCCCTTGTCTTGTTCAGCCTGCTTTCTTTTTTTTAAAAGATTTATTTATTTTATGTATATGAACACTGTTTTCATGCATAGCAGAAGAAGGAACTATTACAAATAGTTGAAAGCCACCATGTGGTTGCTGGGAATTGAACTCAGGTCCACTGGAAGAACAGCCTGTGCTCTTAACTGCTGAGCCATCTCTCCAGCCCTTATGTGGACTTCTTAAGCTAAGAGATATATTATAGTGCCAGAATAATATATTGAAGTCACCATCAAGTCTTTTATTTATTTTTTTTACTTTGAACTAAAAATAAAAACCAGTTTAAAAAACTTAAAACCTAAATAATTGCTTTGAGAATCCTCATGCATGCCTTTTGGATGTCTGTTACTGCCTGTCATTGGTCACTTTTGGCATTTCCTGATGACATCACCTTCATCTTATCTTTTTTTAAACTTTTATTAATTATGCTTTATTCACTTTGTATCTCCCCATAAACCTCTCCCTCCTCCCCTCCTAAACCCACCTTCCCTCCCCCTTCTTCATGCATGACCTTCCCCAAGTCCACTGATAAGGGGGTCCTCCTCTCCTTCCTTCTGATCCTAGTCTATCAGATCTCACGAGGAGTGGCTGCATTGTCATCTTCTGTGGACTGGTAAGGCTGCTCCCCCCTCAGGGGGAGGTGATCAAAGAGCAGACCAATCAGTTTATGTCAGAGGCAGTCCCTGTTCCCATTACTATGGAACCAACTTGGACAGGACTTACTTCAAAAGTCTATATGCCACAAAATTTGAAAATCTAAATGAAATGGACAATTTTATTGATCAATTCCACGTCCCAAAGCTGAATCAAAACCAGGTAAATCAATTAAATAGTCCTATATCCCCTAAGGAAATAGAGGCGGTCATCAAAAGTCTCCCACCCAAAAAAAAAAAAAAAAAAAAGAAAGAAAGAAAGAAAAAAAACAGCCCAGGAACAAATGGTTTCAGTGCAGAATTCTACCAAACCTTCAAAGAAGAGCTAACTCCAATTCTCTTCAAACTATTCCACAAAATAGAAACAGAAGGAACATTACCAAACTCATTCTATGAAGCCACAGTCACCTTGGTACCTAAACCTCACAAAGACCCAACGAAGAAAGAGAATTTCAGGCTAATCTCCCTTATGAACATTGATGCAAAAATACTCAACAAAATACTTACAAACTGAATACAAGAACACATCAAAGATATCACCCACTATGACCAAGTAGGCTTCATCCCAGGTATGCAGGGATGGTTCAATATATGGAAATCCATCAATGTGATCCACCATATTAACAAACTAAAAGAAAAAAAAACACATTATAATCTCCTTAGAAGCTGAAAAAGCATTTGACAAAATCTAACATCCATTCATGTTTAAAGTATTGGAGAGATCAGGGATACAAGGCACATATCTAAACATAGTAAAGGCAATACACAGCAAGCCTATAGCCAACATCAAACTAAACAGAGAGAAACTTAAAGCAATCCCACTGAAATCAGGGACAAGGCAAGGTTGCCCACTCTCTTCATATCTCTTCAGCATAGTTCTGGAAGTCCTTGCTAGAGCAATAGGAAAGTTGAAGGAGGTCAAGGGGATACTAATTAGAAAGGAAGAAGTCAAATTATCACTATTTGCAGCCTGCTTTCTGAGGGAACCCAGAACCATCAGCCATGGGTGGCCCATATACAGTGGACTGCCCCACGTCCCTACCCAGCACTAATTAAAAACATGTTCTACAGAATTACCTGCAACATGATTTTATGGAGGCATTTTCTCAATTGAAGTCCCTTCTTTCAGATGATTTTAGCCTGTGTCAAGTTGTTATAAAACCAGAGTTTGTTGGAGTGTGGTTAGCATCAGTATGTAAATATATAAAGAAAAACGAATGGGATGAAAACATTGCCTCATGTTGTGACTATAAATAACCATGGCTTACTCATAAGTTTTCTGTGTTTGCTCAGAATGAGATGTCCCCCAAACGCATAGGCTCTGGCATCTGAATATTGGGTTCCCAGTTGGTGACATTATTTGGACCTTGAAGGAATAAGTATGTCACAGGGGGCAGGCTTGAGCTTTCAGAAGCCATCTGCTGTTTTCAATGATCCCCCACCACCACCTACCCCACTAAAATCCCCATCCCCAACCTCACCCCTGCCTCTTTGATTCCCATTTGCAGCTGGAATTGGGCTCTTAGTTGCCACTCCAACTTCCCTCTACTTCTGCTCCCTATCATGAACTATTATCTCCAAGGAATGAGAAGCCAAATAAATCTTTTTCTTCTACAATTTGCCTTAGCCATGATGTTTGATCACAACAATAAACAGGTAACAGTATACTAGAATGAATGCATGTCATTTTATACATATTACCCAAGATGCCATGTTTTAGAAATGCATTTCTTTAGTTCTTAAAGAATTTGAGAATCAAGACTCATGTATGCGTCGTTACTTGGAGTAAAAAATAGATGTTAAGAAGTAGAAGTAGGTGGGAGGCAAGGCAAGAAAATCTTTGTCTTGGGACATCAATAGGGATCTTATTTTCCTCTGAAAGAAGAACTCTGTATTATGAATATAAAATGGTTTTATTAAAGTGCATGGTATAGGTCAGTGAATCTAAACACAAAGCTAGAAATAAACATACCAAGAAATATGTGAATCACTCTGAACATTTTCTGGAGACACCGCTGCCTCAACTGGGCTCAGCTCATGCACTTGGCTTCACAGATAATGAAGCTGCCCTGGAACAGTCACTGTCGATGCCAGTCAAGCTGACGTAATGATTAGGCTTAAGAGACCACCCAATCAGAATGATTCTGTGTGTTCTCGGGTTCATTTACTAAAGTCTGTGCCAAACTCTGAAGCAGACATTTCTAATAAGACCTATCTATACAGCACCTTCTACCTCAGTGGCAAGGAAGATTACAAAATAAACAGATAATGAGTAGTTAGAATATTTAGCTTCTGAACTTGGTAGTAGACTATGTCTCAAGGTAGGGGAATTTTCTAATGTTGAGGACATACCTATACTAATGGTAAAAAAAAAAAAAAAGAGAAATATATCCTCTATAAAGGATAGATAACTAGGGTCTTGTGGGGCACAGCATAGTATTCTAGAGGCCAGGCATATATGCACTTGAACAAAGCCTTAGAACTCAGCCTTTCAGAGTTTAGATAGAACACAACAATTCTTCAGTAATATGAGATAAACAGTCTCTGAGATCCAGCACTGAGGCCGCTCGTCTAAACGTTGTCCCTCCTTCCCTCTTTCAGTTTCTTCTGGAGTTGAGTGTTTTATCCCACTTGTTTTAAAAGAGAGGTACAAATTAGAAAATAACTTAGTTGATCTCTAGAATTATTTCCTCAGCAACTAAGAATCTGTTTTCATTCATCTCATTTTGGAGGGAATATGTTCTCTATATGCTTTTCTTTTCCCATAGGAGTCATTTTTGAGCCTTAAATCATATCACACTTCATTTCTTTTTAAGCTTCTTGCTATACAAAAGATTCATGTCTGATATAAAAACCTGATATGTTTTTAAGTAGCTATATACCACTGAAACATATGCCAGAAACCCAAAACCTGTGACTTACTTTTTTCTCTCTTTGTAGGTAATTTACAATATTTAAATGGGGTTCAGTGAATCTCCCAAACATTGTGCATTTACCAGTTTCTTGCAGCATTTCCAGGTGAATGTCTTAGTTCCCACCTTGTCTGGGTTCACATGCATATCTAACCAAACCTCTTCAAACAAAGAGAAATGTAGTAAGCCTCGAGTGGAACAGTAGATCTCAGAACTAGAAAGCATGTATAATGCATTTCCTTCTCTACTGTCTATCCCCATGCTGGCTTTGCTGTCTGGCATATCTAACTCCATAATCTGACCCTGGGAGTAACCAGATTCAAGAATGTCTTGGGCTAGGAAGATGGACCAGCAGGCCACACAGCCCTGACTGCCTGAGCTCAACCCTATAACTCATGTAGGAAGTGATGCAATATGCATGTCTGTAATCTCAGCTCCCTTATGGCAAGGTAGGAAGACACAGAGATTTAGCCAGCCAACCTGGAGTAAGCAGTACAGCCACAGAAACAGTAAGACAGACCATGTCTCAACAAGATAGGAGGCAAGAACTCAGAGCAAAAGTTGTCTTCTGACTTCCACACAAGCTCATGTATACACATACACAGACACACACACATGCTCATGTGCACAAAAACACACACATGGAGTTTTTTAAAAGGTAAGGACTGAAGAGATGACTTAGTGGTGAGGTTGTTCCTGCAGAGAACCTGGGGTTTGGTTCTCAGCACCTACGTGACACATCACAACCATCCAGAGAATCCAACCTCCTTCCTCTGGTCTCCAAAGACACAGGTACATAAGTATACAAGTACACACAAATATTCTACATGTACACACAGGGGCATATAGACAAATGCTCACACATATTAAATAAATGGATAAATAAATAAATGCTTTTAAAATGAAAAAGAAACAGTACCCTACTACAGCAGTTTGATGGAAACAATGAGCCTTGAGAATTCATCTCACAGAATGAATGGATAGGAAGACTGACCAGGATCCTCTGTGCTCTTAGCTTGCAGACAGAAACAGGCTTTTAATTCACCGGAGCTGCATAGACTAAGACTAAGGAATTATGCCTCATTATAAGATGTAAAGTCCTTTTCCTAAAAAGATGAACCGGTTTATAAACAGGCAAACCAATGATGTACACCTCAGAATAACCCTGAAGTTTGTTAGCAGATCATATCATGTTCAGGTATAATTTCAAGGAAGATTGTAGTGAATATTACAAGAATGAAATGTGTGTGGCAAGAACTGGCATGAGGATAGACAGAGGAAAGAGAGACGAGGCTGGAAAAAGGGAAGGTGCCATCTTTGTGGAAATTCCTAGCATCTGCTAGAACTGACACTGCTGGCAGAAGTTAAGGCATCACCTACTCTGGGATCTATATGAACCAATTCTGACATGGTTAATTGGGTAGATTCCTGGGAAATCAGAAATAAAACACATTAGTGAGGAATACACTATCTGGCAAGAATTCTGGTCTAGTCTTGATTTTCCCTGTTCTGTGCCAAGTTCTTTTTTTCTAGCTCCTGGCCATGCTGACCAAAATTGACCACAGAATAAGGCTGCCAGACTCAACAAATACGAATATAGGAACGCTGGGCTAAATTTTGACTTCAACTACACAGAAATTACCTTCAAAATGTAAATGCGATATTTGGAGTATACTTGCACCAAGAGAATGTGTTTGTCCAAATCTAGATTGACCCTGATTCAGACTCCTCCTGTTTGTCTGGTAATATAACTAACACACACACACACACACACACACACACACACACACACACACACCTCAAAGTGCCCCCCTGAGAGTCACAGAGGCAGCAGCCATGCTACCCATCACCTCCTATACACTTCCACAGTAGCTGGACCTTGCCCACAAGCCTCCTCAGGCAGGGTTGCAGAACAACATTTTATAATCTTTTTCATAACTCTGCTTCTGCATGTTCCTCCCATCATTGTATAAATCTGAATGCCTAAACAGTGTTTTTTTAAAAGCAAAACTAGTTGTCGGCTGTAGTTTTTTTTTTCTCTTTATTTTTACTTATTTTCCCACATGTCATCCATTTACAGTGATTATGTTCCCACCTATTAACCTCTCTTATCTCCCTCCTGCTCCTACTTTTATTGTTTACTTCATAACAGTCATGGGGTTCCTCCTTTCCTGATTGAATGCCAATACTCATTAGTTAGGGATTTTACAGACATTGGTATTTATATTCCATGGAAAAGAAAACCTGTGGCATTGTACAGTAAAGGTATTTGCCTTTATTTACACAGGTGATGTAACCTGGGAATTCTAACTCAAAAGTTGATTTAACTATCACAATCTAATGCCAAGCAATACCCCTTCTCTTGCTCTCACTATATATGTGTGTGTGTGTGTGCATGTGTGTGCGTGTGTGTGTGTGTGTACGCAGCATTTATAGATGCATGTACATTTGTATCTGTACATACGTAATATGTCTTGAATTTCATAAGTAAAATATATC
Organism: Psammomys obesus; assembly: GCF_907164565.1. NCBI lineage: Eukaryota > Metazoa > Chordata > Mammalia > Rodentia > Muridae > Psammomys > Psammomys obesus. The sequence goes on along the minus strand of NW_026596079.1, from coordinate 22,319,254 downwards.
ACATAAACTCTGTAGCCAATTAGTTATATTGGTGTCAGTGCTCGATACGTAAAATTTAGTATGACAATTTCACTTAAATTCATTTTCCACAGTTTTTACTAGTAGATATAAAAATAACAATTGTGTGACATTGAGCCTGAGAATATAAGTCGGATTGTGTCTTAATCATGTGCGGCTGCTATTTTGACAACAGTTGAAAAACCAGTTCCGATATAAAATATTAGAACTCAGCTGTCACATGGACACAAATAATAGGTATCCCTGGATAATATTGGTTTCATTGTGAAAAACAAAAATAGGAAAGACAGCTCATTACTGTTCAAATGAGGATGCATTTAAAGAGAAGGTTAATGAGCACTCAGTGTGAGAGGAGTCCTAAGACAGTTTAAGGCCTTGAAACAAATGCAATGTTTAGGAAAAAAATGATAGATAGTTCAATTTAATGAGTATAGAGCAGATTAATTACTGTAATGAAGTATGTTTAATTAAAAAGAAGTATGATTTCTAACAATTACACACCCTGTAAACCAATTTGTAACATCCTAAAGATATGAACATGAAGGTCGAAAAGAAGTTTGAGGAAGAGAAATGTATTTGCTTATTATTATCATTTAAATTTAGTGTCCTAACAACATTAGCCAACTCATGTAAAAACATTCTTAGTCGAGTTTATACTTACTTTGCTATTACACATAGCCAGAGTTCCCCAAGAGAACAATAAAATAGAAGAATCAATCCTTCCAGGTTGACCCTTCTTTATTATAGAACTTTCTCTTTTTTTTTTTTCTATCAAATAGGTCTTTGATATCTTTTTTTCCTGCCATCTCAATCTACTTCTAAAGTAACAGTTTTTGATGGTGTAAAACCTGATCTTGACCTACACATGTGAGATGGGAACATTAGCCACCCCAAAAAACTACATGCTTCAAGAAAGACTGAGTTAAAAAAAATAGTATGGTGATCTAAGAGTGTTGCTGCTCTTCTAAAGGAGATGACTCATAACCATTTGTGACTCTAGTCCCAGAGAATCCAACACCCTCTTTATTTCCAGAACCAGACACGCACAAAGTACATGAACATTTATGCAGCAAAACATGCACATACATATAATTAAAAAGCCATTTTTAAAAGTAGTATAACACTTGCTATGTATTTTTATCATTTTACCTAACTTTTCATTAAATCATTCTTCTTTCTTCTAAACTATAAGCTAGACAATAAAATATTATTCCACACTAAAAATAAGTGTTATTAAACTATGAAAGGATGTAAAGAAAACCTAAATATTCATTATTTGTAGAAGGAAGATAATCTGGAAGGTTTCTGTTACTATATGATATTCCTGAAAAGGCAAAATTTTAGCAATAGAATAAGTTGAATGGTTGCTAAACACTTGGAGGAAGGAAGGATGTCCAGATGGCCTGCAGACCATTTTCAAGGAAGCAAAACTCCTCTGTGTGATACCACAGTGGAGAACATTAATCCTCACACAATTTGTCCAAATCCACAGGATGTACAGCTGTGACGCTGAGTTCTGAAGTTAACCATGGGCTGAGGGCAATAATTATGTGTGGAAGCCAGAGGGTGTGTGAGAAATCTTCATGCCTTCCACTCAGTTCTGCTGTGAACCTAAAACTGTTCTAATAGAATCACAATCTTAGAGCCTCAGAAGCTTTTGGTCTCTGCTAAGATCTGTCTAGAGGCTATACTTATAAATGTAATGTAATTAGAAGAGAGTTAGATTAATAGGCCATATCTATCATAGTATAGTTTTCTAGCAAGATAGAATCTGGTTATGCCTAAGTCTTTAGAACAGTGGTAGTACAATTCCCTAGGGAAACATTTCTTTTTCTATTTTGGTGTGACAGAGCACTCAGTATAAACTTGGCCATTTGAAAAGCCTTTTCTATAGTAAAAGTCCTGGAAACACTAATACTCTATCCTATAAATGTTTTATATAAACACCAATCCATTTCTTCATTTCATATATACTAAAATCATTGTCTATTGAACAAAATTAGGTAAGTGCCAAGGCACAGAGCTAACACTGCATTTTTAGGGATGATTTCTATGACTCATGTTATTATTAATAATGTTTAGCACACAGCAGATGGTCCCTATGCATGCCGAGCCTTCTGCACACAGCTACTAGACCCTATGCAAAATAGTACGCCTCTACTCTTCAGATTAGCTTATATTCATCTTTGGGTTTAATTAACTTACTGATTACAAGTTTCCTCAATGTCCCACATTGGATGAAGATGCTCAGCTAAACATTTGCATGCTCTTCATATAAAGAACATCTGCCATTGTCTTCTTGGCAGCTCAGCACACAAACCAAGTGTTTATTGGCCAGTTTTCCAAAGTTTAAGCTATACTGAGCCATGAAGACATTTCTCATTGTGTAAGACTAAAAGCAGAGACTAGTGTGCCTTATTGTCCTTCCAGCTGGTCTACAGGTGCGGAAACCAGCTTTGGCAGGCTGGGTAAACTGGCTTCTTGGTTTGAATAAGAACTCACAACTCAAAGAAGCATATGTGGGGAGGACATATTTTCCAGGTGGTGGCGGGGGCTTCCCCAACATCCAGTGTTAGGGAGACATGGGTGGCAAAGGGTCTGGTGGTGGTAGAATCAAGAATATAGTTATAGTAAGGGTGGATGTCATGGATTCTGATGGTTAATGATAGAAAGTAGTGTCCTGGCTGGCTGTGGTGGTTCACACTTGTAATTTCAGCTCTAAGGAGGCTGAGGCAGGAGGAATAGGCTGTGTTTGAGGCCAGTCTGTCCTATGCACTAAGTTCTAAGCCAACTTTGGCTACAAAGACTTTAAGTTAGAGAGAAAAAGGGGGGAGGGAGAGAGAGAGAGAGGAAGATATAATCAGCATTAGCCTATTAGACTACTCCTGTAGTTGAATTTTGTATGTGGCTTTGTGGCTTTGGCTATGTATCTGTTCTTTTGTCTGTCATTTTCTGAGTTTGGCTTTCTACCCTGCCTGCCAAATCTGCCAACTTCTACAAGTCTTCTCAATAAAATGTATTTCTATTTAAATGACCTACATTCAAGTTTTGTTACTTGCATTTTAGAACCCTGACCAATGTCCTTTATAATACTTACTATAATTTAAAATAAATACTTGTATCACTGATGTCTGCTCCCCTGATAAACTAGAAGGTTGATAAAGAGTAGATTTCTGTCAGTCACATGTGCCAGTATATCTCCAGTGCCTGGTATAGATTGGTCACAACACAAAATTAATCTGTGAAATAAAAGAATGACTTAAACCAAGCCTGATGGTGCAGGCTATAATCCCAATTATTAAAAAAGGCAAGTCAGGAAGACTTCAAATTCAAATGTGGACAACAAAGTGAGTTCGAAACCAACCTTGAAAGTTAACAGACAGGATACTGTCTCAAAACAAAAAGTGAAAAAGAAGAAAAAGAAGCCATTGTCATTATCACTGGTAACTAGCTCAACTGTAGAATGCTTCCTAGCTTAGGCATAGCTTTATTCTCAATACCCAAACACTATCAATAAATAAATAAATAAATAAATAAATAAATAAATAATAAATAAATAAATAAAAGGAACGAATAACATGCAAAACACTGGCATACAAAGGGCAATAATAATCATGATATACATTAGAAAAGCAAGTATATAATAAATTGTTGTATCATTCTGCATGTAAACATATATATATAGCATGTGTGTGTGTGTGTCTGAATTTCCATGTTCAGAAATATTTGTTTGTAGATATACATAGGTGTATGAACTAGTAGGTGGCTGCTATGTAAGACAGACTGTGGAAAACGTTGGAAAGACAGAAAATTTCAAATAAAGTCACTGTGGTTTTCAAGAAGAAAGTTAAAGAACAGATCAAACTCGTATAAGCAAAAGCTGAAGGAGGGATTACCGGAAGGAGAGAACAAATGGAGAGACTAACACAGACGTTGTGATGGGGAGGGGGAATGAGACAGCACAGCATCTTCCATTTGTTATTAGCTTAAGATGTAAAAGGCAGACATCGAAGCTAGGGGGGCGGCAAATGGAGTGTCAAGGCCGGTTTTGATGAAGCCAGTGTCAGAGACCTGTCTAAAATTTACCAGAGAATATACAGAGGAGATGACGAATGGCGGTATTCGCAAATGTTAGTGTGTGTAATTCAAAGAAGAGGCAATTCAGCTTTGCTCTCAGTGAGGGAAATGAATGAATGGGATATATACGAAATAACTTGAAAACTACCTAGAAATAAGAAGTTTAATAAAACAAAGGAGTTTGGTTTTGCTTTTTAAAGTGAAATTTAAAGCTGAGTGACTGGAACCAGAGTAATAGCAAGAGCAGTAGAAGAAACCAAAAGAAAGGTGAAGAATAACTTGAAGGAAGTTTACTGTACAACATGTTGAGCTTCAGATACAAGGTCGTTCCGAAAGACAGAAGCCTGAAGGTGGAGAGAGAAGCTGGAGTTTGAAGTGTAACTAGGGAGCGAGGGAACTGCTGCCATCCCACCCCCAGTCCCTTTCTACACCACCTCCTGGTGCCTTCTGTAGCACATGGGGAGGGCCTGGAGGACATGGAATGGAGTCTTGTGCAAAGAACTGGGAGAGGTGGCGGCCAGGTAAAGAAGTATTAACTTGGGAGTCTTAACATGTGCCCTAAGTCAGGTCTAGCCAACCTTTCCTCAATAAGCCAAGAAAGAGTCAAATTGATAGAGAAAAGCAGAAAAGGGAGATTTATCCAGATTAGTCACATTGGATAGAGAGGGAAAGATCCAGGAAACCCCCACCCCAAGTATTTGGTTGGGGTCCTGAAGTGAAATTAAAGTTTTAATATGGAGAGTCAAGGATACACACTTGTAAGCAGTCCCATCCAAGTGTGGTTTTGACAACCATTAGGTCCATCTTTGTCTGAGTTTTTGACTCATTCAAGTAGTTGGAACTGTGTGAAATCTCTTCCTGGGCCACAAGTTCCCCCTCTGAACTGATGTCTTTTCCTTCTCCAAGCATGCAATTCCTGGGGAAATTCCCATTTCTTTGGGGTACATTGCTTCAGTTGTGTAATAGTACATCAAGAGACATCTTGGTCTCTTTAGAATATCATCAGATTTCCACTCCAGTTTCTTGGCAGCAACAGCTTGACTTTGGCCTGAGGTCACACATCCTTTCCTGGCCTCCTCAGTTTCCCTGTCTACTTTTTTATGTATTTCCATTTCAGGCTTCCCCAAGGGCAGTTATATATCAATTATTTTCACACAGACTCCTGGAGAGCCAGACATGTTACTGGTTGGTGGTGATAAGTCACCATACTGCCTTTCTAACTTTCCAATTATTAAGAAAAGGGGATAAGGAAATCCCACACTCCAGTTATGGATATCTGTATGTCTTTCTACATTTATACATACTATTTCTACATAATATATTTTTTAAATTATTGCAAAGCAAATAAGAATTTAGAAATTTTAAGCCCTCTTGTTAAATTGACCCTTTTATCATTTTTCACTGACCCTTTCATTCATTTTTCCAGCTTATTTTTAATTAATTTATTTTTTATTAACTATAGCTTATTCACTTTGTATCTCAGCTGTAGCCCCCTCCCTCATCACCTCCCAATTCCACCCTCCCTCTCTCATCTCCTCCCATGCCCCTCTCCAAGTACACTGATATGAGAGGTCCTCCTCTCCGTCCCTCTGACCCTAGCCAGTCAGGTCTCATCAGGACTGGCTGTATTGTCTTCCTCTGTAGCCTGGTAAGGCTGCTCCCCCCTCATGGGGAAGTGATCAAAGAGCCAGCCACTGAGTTCATGTCAGAGACAGTCCTTGTTCCCATTACTAGGGAACCCACTTGGAGACTGAGATACCATGGACTGTATCTGTGCAGGAGTTCTAAGTCCTTGGTTGGAGTATCAGTCTCAGAAAAGACCCCAGTGTCCAGATTTTTTTATTCTGTTGCTCTCCTTGTGGAGCTCCTGAAAACAAGAAAATCATGAAATTTGCAGGCAAATGGTGGGAACTAAAAAAGATCATCCTGAGTGAGGCATCTCAGAAGCAGAAAGACAGACACACATGGTATATACTCACTTATTAGACATATGATGTAGGGTGAACATACTAGACTCTGTATACCTAAAGAAGCTAAGCAAGAAGGAGGACCCAGGGTAAGATGATCAATCTTTATTCAGAAAGGCAAACAAGATGAACATTGGAAGCAGGAGTAAACAGGGAACAAGACAGGAGCCTACCACAGAGGGCCTCTGAAAGACTCTACCCAGCAGGGTATGAAAGCAGAGGCTGAGATTCACAGTCAAACTTTGGGCAGAATACAGGGAATATTATGAAAGAATGGGGAGATAGAAAGACCCTTGTATTCTTTTTTTATTTTTTTAACTTTATTTTATTTTATTAATTACACTTTATTCACTTTGTATCCTCCATAAGCCCCTCCTTCCTCCCCTCCTGGTCCTACCCTCCCCTTCTCCTTCGTCACACATGTGCCTCCCCAAGTCCACTGATAGGGGAGGTCCTCCTCTCCTTCTTTCTGATCTTAGTCTATCAGATCTCATCAGGAGTGGCTGCATTGTCTTCTTCTGTGGCCAGGTAAGGCTGCTCCTCCCTCAGTGGGAGGTGATTAAAGAGCAGGCCAATCAGATTATGTCAGAGGCAGTCCCTCTTCCCATTTCTATGGAACCCTCTTGGACACTAAACTGCCATGGGCTACATCTGTGCAGGAGTTCTAGGTTATTTCCATGCCTGGTACTTGGTTGAAGTATGAGTCTCTGGGAAGATCCCTGTGTTCACATTTTCTGGTTCTGTTGCTCTCCTTGTGGGGTTCCTGTCCTCTCCAGATCTTACTATTTCCCACTTCTTATGTAAGATTCCATGCACTCTGCCCAACCAAAAAAATGGCCATCTTACCAAAAGCAATCTACAGATTCAATGCAATTCTCATCAAATTACCAACACAATTCTTTACAGACCTGGAAAGAAAAATTCTCAACTTCATATGGAATAACAAGAAACCCAGAATTGCTAAAACAATCCTCTACAATAAAAAATCTTCTGGAGGTATCTCCATCCCTGATCTTTAGCTGTACTATAGAGCAACAGTTATAAAAAACTGCATGGTACTGGCATAGAAACAGAATGGTGGATCAATGGAACCGAACAGAAGACCAAGAAATAAACCCACACACTTATGGACACCTGATCTGTGACAAAGATGCCAAAACCATACAATGGAAAAAAGATAGCATCTTCAACAAATGGTGCTGGTCCAACTGGATGTCTACATGTAGAAAAATGAAAATAAAGCCATACTTATCACCCTGCACAAAACTAAAGTCCAAGTGGATCAAAGACCTCAACATAAAACAAGACACATTAAATAAGTTAGAAGAAAAAGTGAGGGAAACCCTAGAACTCATAGGTACAGGAGACAACTTCCTGAACAGAACACCAACAGCACAGGCTCTAAGAGCAACAATCAATAAATGGGACCTCATGGAACTGAAAAGCTTCTGTAAAGCAAAGGACACCATCATCAAAACAAAGCGACTGCCTACAGATTGGGAAAAAATCTTCATCAACCCTTTATCTGAGAGGGCTAATATCCAGTATATATAAAGAACTAAAGAAGCTGAAAAGCAGCAAACCAAGTAATCCAATTAAAAAATAGGGAACAGAGCTAAACAGAGAACTGTCTGTAGAGGAATATCGAATGGCAGAGAAACACTTAAAGAAATGCTTAATGTCATTAGCCATTAGGGAAATGCAAATCAAAACGACCCTGAGATTTCACCTTACACCCATCAGAATGGCCAAGATTAAAAACTCAAGGGACAACACATGCTGGAGAGGTTGTGGAGAAAGTGGAACCCTCCTCCACTGCTGGTGGGAATGTAAACTTGTACAACCACTCTGGAAATCAATCTGGTGCTTTCTCAGACAACTAGGAATAGCGCTACCTCAAAATCCAGCCATCGCACTTCTAGGCATATATCCAAAAAAGGCTCAAGTACACAATAAAGACATTTACTCAACCATGTTTGTAGCAGCTTTATTTGTAATAGCCAGAAGCTGGAAACATCCCAGATGCCCTTCAACTGAAGAATGGATGCAGAAATTGTGGTACATCTACACAATGGAGTATTACTTTGAAATGAAAAGTAAGGAAATCATGAAATTTGCAGGTAAATGGTGGGATTTGGAAAGGATCATCCTGAGTGAGCTGTCCCAGAAGCAGAAAGACACACATAGTATATACTCATTCACATAGACATATAATATAGGATAAACCTACTAAAATCTGTACATCTAAAGAAATTAATCGAGAGAGGACCCTGACTAAAATGCTCAATCTCCATCTGAAAGGCAAAGAGAATGAACATCAGAAGAAGGAGAACACAGGAAACAACTTAGAAACCTGCCGCAGAGGGCCTCTGAAAAGCTCTGCCCTGCATACTATCAAAGCAGACGCTGAGACTTATGGACCCTTTTATTCTTGATAGCTTTCATGGTATTGAAAATATTTATTCTAATAAAGGCATCCCTTAACTTTTAAAAATTACTTTTTTTAACTTTTTTTTATTAATTGCACTTTATTCCTTATGTATCCCCCCATAAGCTCCTCCCTCCTCCCCTCCCAATCCCACCCTCCCTCCCCTTTCTGCATGCATGCCACTCCCTAAGTCCACTGATAGGGGAGGTTCTCCTCTTCTTTCTGATCTTAGTCTATCAGTTCTCATCAAAAGTGGCTGCATTGTCCTCTACTGTAGCCTGGTAAGGCTGCTCCCCCCTCAGGGGGAAGTGATCAACGAGCAGGCCAATCAGATTATGTCAGAGGCAGTCCCTCTTCCCATTACTATGTAACCCACTTGGACACTGAACTGCCATGGGCTACACCTGTGCAGAGGTTCCAGGTCATCTCCACAAATAGTCCTTGGTTGGAGGATGATTTTCTGGGAAGTTCCCTGTGTTCAAATTATCTTGTTCTGTTGCTCTCCTTGTGGAGTTCCCGTCCACTCCAGCTCTTACTATTTCCCACTTCTTACATAAAATTCCATTCACTCTGCCCATCAGTTGGCCATCAGGCTCAGCATCTGCTTTGACAGTCTATACTGCAGAAGCTTTCAGAGGCCCTCTGTGGCAGGTTTCAAGGTTGTTTCCTGTTTTCTTCTGGCTTTCAGAGGCCCTCTGTAGCAGGTTCCGAGGTTGTTTCCTATTTTCTTTTTCTTCTGATGTCCATCCTCTTTGCCTTTCAGGATGGGGATTCAACATTTTAGTTAGGGTCCTCTCTTTTGCTTAGTTTGTTTAGATGTACAGATTTTAGTGGGTTTCTTCTATGTTGTATGTTTATATGAGTGAGTATATACCATGCGTGTCTTTTTGCTTCTGGGACAACTCACTCAGGATGATCCTTTCCAGGTCCCACCATTTACCTGCAAATTTCATGATTTCCTTATTTTTCATTGCTGAGTAATACTCCATTGTATAGATGTACCACAGTTTCTGCATCCATTCTTCAGTTGAGGGGCATCTGGGTTGTTTCCAGCTTCTGGCTATTACAAATAAAGCTGCTACAAACATGGTTGAGCAAATGTCCTTTTTGTGTACTTGTGCCTCTTTTGGGTATATGCCTAGGAGTGGTATGGCTGGATCTTGAGGAAGCGCTATTCCTAGTTGTCTGAGAAAGCGCCAGATTGATTTCCAGAGTGGTTGTACCAGTTTACATTCCCACCAGCAGTTGAGAAGGGTTCCCCTTTCTCCACAACCTCTCCAGCATGTGTTGTTCCTTGAGTTTTTCATCTTGGCCATTCTGATGGGTGTAAGGTGAAATCTCAGGGTTGTTTTGATTTATGGCATACCACTTTATACACTTGAAGTCAGAGATTTTCCTACCTCTTCCTCATGAGTGGTTAAAGGCATGCACCATGACTGCCTAGCTTTTAACATATTTTTATATTTGTATTTAAAGTAAGATTTTTTGAGACAACAAGTTTGTCTGATTATTGGGCTCCTCTTAATCTTTGCATGCCTTCTTTTGGATTAATTGTTCATCTTTTGTGAATTCTGTATGGCTCCTTTGTTTGTTTTTCAGCTATAACTTCTCTTTTTGTCATAATTCCTTTAAAGTTCACAAATGACATCTCTAAATTTCCATAATTTAACTTCGTGTACTAGTCACACAGTCTACATGAAGGAGAAGGACTTTGGAACACTATTGGTGGTATTTAGATCTCAAGATCTCTGTAATATTTTAGAGGTACAATATATTTCTTATATCTGTTATAGGTCTTATACAATTAAATCATGTTTTGATTCAAGCACCTAGAATGTAAGATACTTTTTAAATCTAAGGTATCTTAAGGAAATAGTTCAGATATTTTACAAACTTAGGTAGGAAATGTTTTACATCTTGGAATCAAGACCAGAGCTTAGATATGCACCATTCACATTAAAAAAAAAAAAAAAAAAAAAAAGAGGACACAAGCCTTATGTGGTGGCATATACCTTTAATCCCAGCACCCAGAAGTGAGAGGTAGGCAGATCTTTGTGAGTGTGAGGTGAGACTGGTCTCTATTGTGAGCTTCAGACCAGGCAGGGCTATCATGAGCGCCTGTCTCAAAAGCAAACAAACAGAAAAGAAAAAATCTGAGCACAATGACATCTATATTTCAGCAGCGTTGGAGAGGTAGAAACAGGCAGATCCCCGGAGCTCATTATCAGGACAGCCTGGGCAAATCAGCTAACCCAGCAGACCAAGGAGAAGTACTGTGTAAGGTTGTCATGATGTCTCCCGGAGATGATGTAGCCAGTAAGTCGCTATGCTCCAGTAAGTATGCTCCAACCCATGATCATGTAAATTCAGCTCTGAGGTCACAAACAGTGAATTTTAAATACATGCAAGTGGGAGAATATCAGTGTATGTGGGGGTGTCAGAAAGGAGCAAGAGCAGCTGTAGGGGGTGAGTATAGTAACAAATTTATACATGAAAAAATTTTCAAAGATTCCATTAAAGTATTAAAAAGTGGTCTCCAGGTTAATACAAAAAAAGTAACTAAGAAAGACACTTAATAATAGACTCTGTTGGTACTCCTGCACACACACACACACACACACACACACACACACACACACTCCCAAAACACACACAATTCAAAATATCCTGTGTTTCCCCACATGTGCATTCGTTCTAGGTATTTCCTCTGTGTAGAATTGGATTTTCTTTTTTTTTTTTAATACTAGGAAAAATTTTATTTGAAATTTATAGTGAAAGAAATGGAAAGGACATAATGAAAGATGACTATTCTAAACACTGAAAATTGACAAATTTATACCAGAATAGATACATATTTAATCAATTCTAATAAAAATGGCTGTGCTTAATAATGTTCCATATAAGCATGGATATGGAGAAGACCAAGTCTCTATTTAGATCTATGCTCATCTATACAATGTGTATCATCTATAGCTGACATTCACATCAGCTGTATTTCTCTTTGTGCTCCTTACTAAAAGAGCCCTATAAATCTATGGAAATGCATTTCATATGGGGACCCTAGGGAAGGTGCTCAATCCTCATTCAGAAAAGCAAATGGGATAGACATCGGAAACAGTAGAAAACATGGAACAGGGCAGGAGCCTACCACACAGGGCCTCTGAAAGATTCTCTCCAGCAAGGTATCAAAGCAGATGCTGAGGATCATAGCCAAATTTTCGGCAGAGTGCAGAGAATCTTACAAAAGAAGGGGAGATAGAAAGACCTGGAGGAGACAGGAGCTCCACAAGGAAACCAACAGAACCAAAAAATCTGGGCCCAGGGGTCTTTGCAAAGACCAATACTCCAACCAAGGACCATGCATGGAGATAACCTAGAACCCCTGCACAGATATAGCCCATGGCAGCTCAGTGTCCAAATGGGTTCCCTAGTAAGGGCAGCAGGGACTGTCTCTGACATGAACTCAGTGGCTGGCTCTTTGATCACCTCCCACTGAGGGAGTAGCAGCCTTACCAGGCCACAGAGGAGGACAATGCAGCCAGTCCTGATGAGAACTGATAGGCTAGGTTCAAATAGTAGGGGAGGAGGACTTCCCCTATCAGTGTACTTGGGGAGAGACACAGGAGGAGAAGGGAGGGGGTAGGACTGGGAGGAAATAAGGGAGGGGGCTACAGCTGGGACACATAGTAAATAAATTATAATAACTAACTAACTAACTAACTAACTAACTAACTAACTAACTAACTAACTAATTAAAAAATAGCCAGAAAGTCTCTATACATTATCAGGACACAGTCAATCCAGTTCTCTTAGTCCCAGGGTCTGATCTTCTGGGGACAAAAACTCCCCCCTCCTCCCACATACAGGAAAAGTAACACCCTACAATAGGAAGAACAAAAACTATCCTATATTTCAGGTGCTACACTAATGCTCCTTTATAGTTACTGTTGTTCTGATGCATATTAGACTTTGTGGAGATTATCTGTATAAGCCGCAGAGTAACATGCAGAATATGCCTAATTTTAACGGTCTCTTCCTTTCCTACCTAAAAGACACCATGTACCCTTTCCTGTAATGTGTTTCCTGCTCTCGATCATTTTCAAGTGTTTCTATACATGAAAAGAAAAAAACAAAACAAAACTGTTTCACCCTCAGTTTTGAAAACATTTTGTTTATAGTTTATAGACTTTTTGTTTATAGACTTGTAGGGGGACAATATTTTTTTCTTCCTTTTGGTAGCTTAATCTTGCTGTCTTTTTGCTTAAATTTCTACCTATGTGCAATCTTTTGCTGATCGTACCTTTGTTGCTCTGGACACAATGAGGTTTCTTTCCTGGTTACTTTAAAGACATGTATCCTGGCTTTTAAGCAACTCGATAAGGATGTGACTTGGCTTAGATTTCTTCATGTTTCCAATTCCATCAGTCTGTTGAGTTTGTTAAATCTGTTGGTGCAATTTCTTTAAAAATTAGATGTCCTTCAGCTGTTGTCTCTAAATATTCCTTCTCTTCTCCTGTCCTCTTTTGAGACTCTGATTACAAATAAATAAAACATTTCAATTACCCTTTCAGGAACATGCTACTCATTTTTTCAGTCATTTTCCCCACTATGTACGTAACATTAAATTCTACGTCTATATTGTCCAGTTAAATGGGCTTCTCTTCTACAGTAGCCAGCGTGTTGTTAATCTTCTACAGAGAGTTTTCATCTGTGGCCTTATCGTCTTCATACACTCTTCAGTTTCGGTAGATATGTCTTTCTATTTGATGTGTTCCACGTTTCTTTTTTAGCATATGATGTCCATTTATAATAACTATCTTAGTGTTCTTTGTACTAGAAAAAACTTGGCTGATTTATGCCTGGCCATTGTTAATTGAATACCTGACTTTGAGAACTTTTATCTTGCAGTTTGTTGTGTATTTTTGCATTCCTATGAAATTTCTAAGTATTGTTCTGTACCACGTTTGAGTAAGTTATGCCTTTTGAACCTTTTTTTTTTTTTTTGACACGTTTCTCTGGGTTTCTCTGTGTGGAGCTCGGGCTCTCCTGGAACTCTGTAGACTGAGGTGTGAGGTGGACTTGAACTCAGAGATCTGCCTTCCTCCACCCCCTGAGTGCTGGGATTAAAAGCATGCACCACCACTGCCTCGCACTGCTGATGTATTTTTTAAAAGGACTTGTGCCAAATCCCAAAACTTGGGAAACTGAGATAGGAAGATCATATCATAAATTTAAGGTAACCATAGCTAGAAGATTCAATCTCAAAACAGAAAGAGATGAATAAAATATTGTGATGTTGGACTAGAACAGACATTGGTCCAACTTGGACTTTGCCCTAGTACTGAGGTAAAATCCTGAGTACTCTACCCAGTACTCCATTCGTTGGGAGTATCACACTATGAATGATGGAAAATGAACTATTCTTGACTCTGTGTGGACTTCTGCTCCTTTGAAGTGTTCCTGCCCTGGCTGTGGGGAGATATCTCACTTTCATGTGTTAATATGTACTAATCCGTACTCCCTTGGAGATTTCAGGGACCCTTTTGGTGACTGCTCAGTTGTGGCTGGTATACAGCTTTTTATTTTTAGTACCCGATGAACTCTAGCCCTTCTGTTTCCTTAAATTTCAACCTTCTGTCACCTAAACTCAAAAGAACTGCAGGCCTCTCCCAAGGAGGCCTCCTTCCTGCACTCTGAAAATTCCTCAACCTCAGAAAACCATAGGGCTTTTCTTTCCTGTCCAACCACAGTTCTGCACCATGTGACATGCAAAGCCTAAAATAATCACCATCTCACGTATTTTCCACTTTGATTTTAGTTGTTCCTGTGATTCAGTATAACAAATGTTGGTTCTCTTGTTTAGAATAGAAATAAAATATTTCCGGCTTAGGGAATAAGGGAAAATTGAAGATATTCATTTGGAGGAAAGATGAAATGGAAAATGGAGGGTAGAAAGTCAAACAGAGAAAGGAAAAGTGAGGAATTAATTACCAGAAGGAAATGTAAAGAGGAAAATGAAAAGCTGAGTTGAACTTCAAATCTTCATATGAAAGGAGAAAAGAAATGACTGTAAAGCAGAGAGATTTAAATACAGAGTTCTCTAGGATAGATTGTTGTACTTGACCTTGTATTATGCAATAATGACTAAAGGTTAATTAGACAGGGAGTGGTGAAGAGAAAAAACGGAAGAAGTAGAATTCCTCCACCTCTCCCCCAAACATATTTTCGAACTTTCTCATTCTCAAGATGTAAATATTCTTAACAGAAGACAGTAGCTCACATATTGTGTACTAAGCTTGCAATCAACCCCTCTCTAGACTTCTGATGTCCTGATACACAGTTCCCCTTGATACCTGATATTTCCTGGTGCCCTAAATGAACTTTTGAAATTAATATCCTGTTACACAACTCTAGCTCAGAGATGGGAGACAAGTGAACAGCACCTCAATTCAGCAAGGTAATGGCACTAAGAGTAATCCCATCAAGTTATGGGAACACATGTGAAGAGATGGGGCCCGTGAAACTGGAAAGTGCTCCTCTATGACCCAAAGGAATCTTCTAGGAAAGAGTTTTTAGGGTATGGACTATACAAAAGAAAGGATGCTCTAGTAGAAGAACGAATGTGTTGGGAGGCTGAGGACAAGACTGTAACTGGCATTTTAAGTGGGTCAATAGAGCTGGGAAGGAAAAATGTTCACCTGAAGTCCTGCCACATAAGTGTTTGCATTCCTGGCACTTGGAATTGACCCAGAGAAAAGCATGGAATTTCTAGAGTGGTTATAAGGTAGAGGATTGACTATGGTCGGTTTTGTGTTTAGAAATCATTTTGGTGTCAGAATATAGTACACAAATGAGGAAAGTAAGATGGACAGGGTGTTCGCTGTGAAAGGAGTTGTGTCCTGTGAGGTAGAGTGAGACAGTGAGCATGAGGAGAGGTGGATATAGCATGGGAAGTAAAATCCACATCTGGTAGCTGCCTAAAGCTGTAGCACGAGAAAAAAAAGCAACAGAAATATCCACGTTTGTCCTGGATAATTGGATTGACAGCAATGTTTTCAATGAAGCAAATACTATAGGTCAGATGTTCTAAAACTCCTTGTAAAATAAAAGAAGCCAGAAAGACTTAAATATTCTAGATTTGCTTTCATCCACTCAAAACTTTGTTTTCTTGTTCTACGCACAAAGACTAGAACATGAAAGAAGCCAGAAGCTATGAAATAATAACCAAGAGAAAGGGGGTTGGGTAGAAGGATCTATAAGGCTCACCCAACACTAGCTGCCACAGTAGTGCTGAAATCAATAGCCATGGTTCTAACACCCTTTTCGTAACCCTAGGAAATATGATAACATTAAAGGGGCAGATGAAGTAGTTGGACTGAACATCAGCTGAAAAACAAGAAACAGTGAAGATGAAAGAAAAAGACAAATAGAGAACAGTGTGTGAGGCTAATGCAAGTGTTATTTCATTCTCTCCTAAAGGCATAGGGTGGATAGAAAAGCCAGAAATACCAGACTGGTCTAATAGGGGAATAAAGACAGGATAAACTGCTGGAAACCAAGGAATTGGTTATGATGGAGAAATAAATGAATAGGAGAGTCCAGCAGAAAGCATGGCACTCACAAATTTCCCAGTGGTAAAGTGGCTCCAGATGTGGTTGACCTTTATAAAGACAGCAGAGAGCTGTGAAGCAGGACTGGTAGAAATGTCAGCAGGTGTGAACATTGACTTCAGCACAAAAGAGAGTCTCTGTAGTTCCAGCTGTTTCAGAAGCTGAGGCAGCAGTATATGGTTTGAAGCCAGCCTGGGCAATTTAAGCAAGACTTGTCCACAAAATATTAAAAGTGAGCTTAAGTGGTTTTAATTCAGTAGAGAGGTACCTTGCCTAGCATGGGCAACAATCTCAGATTCAATATCCATATGTACAGCAAATAATTAAAAAAAAATAACCATTCAATAAGGGTGCCCAGGAAATCTACAAGAAAAGTAAGGTACTCTGGGTGTCACGGAAATGGATAAAGGTGACACTGTTAAAAACTCTGGGTCAATTTTGTGGAGAAAGAAATAAGCATTGAGGGAAAGGATGCTTAGAGATTTTGCCATTGTGAAGAGGAAACTGGTATCATCAAGAAAAGAACTGGTACAGATAGTGATCATGAGAAGGGAGCCCATTCCAGAAAAGCATTCATTTCTGCGCAGATACGCTAAAGTAGAAGAGAGGTACACAGCAATCTCTTGCATTCTCCCGGCCATACTGAAAACCAAACTAGGTATGGGCAGGGAAAGCCATATGGCAAGGCAGGTGCTGGAAGACTATAATCCCAAGCTTTCTCTTTGGTGATAACTTTATCACCAAAGATAAAGAAGAGAGGTACACAGCAGTCTCTTGCATTCTCCCGGCCATACTGAAAACCAAACTAGGTATGGGCAGGGAAAGCCATATGGCAAGGCAGGTGCTGGAAGGATATAATCCCAAGCTTTCTCTTTCGTGATAACTTTAAATGTATTTGAGGTATTAGGTCACTAATTGGTCTGGAAACTCCGAGGTCATTTCAAGTTCACTCACAATACTTTGAATATCTTGTATGCAGTTACTCTGCATTTCCACTACAAATTCTCTGAAGTGGCCTCACCTTTGAACATCCTTTAAGTGCTTCCTAAGCAGAAAATAAGACATAAAGATTTCTTGCCAATCAGGGTCTGGGCACAGAAAAGTTCATTGATCAAACAAATCAACGCAGAAAACTTGAAAACACCACACACAAAACGCCAGAAATTGGTGACTAACAGGTGGGGGTGAGAGGAAGTGCATACAAAAGGTTTCATCACACCCTCCTTTGTGGCTTTTCCTCTGGTGCCGCCACCACACCTATGAGTTTCGCTTATTAAAACAATAAAGACAGGGTAAAACCTGCTGACGATCCACGTAGGAAGTGACGCACTGTTCAAGAGCTAAACTTGATAGACCAGAACAAGGCTCAATTTGGAGAATGTCTGATATTGGCGTGTGTGTGTGTGTGTGTGTGTGTGTGTGTGTGTGTGTGTGTGTGTACAAATGTAGGTAATAAACACACAGGTATGTTTGCACAGCTTTGGTTGTTTTTAATTGCTTGACGGGGTCTTCTAAGCACCCCTAGCTTTCCTATTACTGCCGATTTCACACTCACAGCAGTTCTATGACCTCAGCCTGAGAAGCGCTGTGATTCCAGGCCTGGAGCCCCAGGCCGGGCCTAGCTTTCTGTAAAAACAACTTGATCTGCGTGTGTGCTGATTTGTAGAACTTATCTTCAGATGATCTTTGAGAAATGACTCTTCCTTTATTCCACTTACAAAACGTTGACACGGAAACCAAGATTAAACTGGGGGTTCAGGGAGGTGAACCGAGGCAGGAGACCATATAGCAGCATCCTGGTTTTGTTTTTTTGTTTTTAATATCTTTTAAGTGTTTAAAAGCAATGGCAAAGAGTTCATTTCTGAGGGTGAAATAGAAGGGGTCTAAACTGGGGGTGGGGAGGGGGGGATAGCTGCTGTCCGTCCTATAAGCTACAGTTTAAAGAGCGCTTCTGTTCATCCTTGGAGGACATCCTTTCACGGATCTCCCCGGAACAGAGCAGGACCGGCTCAAAGCAGCCCTCAGGGCACCCACTGCCATTGACTCCAAAGCGCCACACGACCCTGGCATTGGGTTCATAATCCCACTAGAATTACCCTTTCTAGCAGGTACTCAGTTCTCCAGGTGTGCCTGGCCACTTGGACTTTTCCTTCTGAGTCACAGCCTCTGCCACCCTACCCAGCTGGGGAAAGTGGCTGAGGACCAGCAGGGAGCCTTAGGTGGGATGGGCAGGTGGGACGCGGCGGACACTTAGCGCAGGGGTAACGGGTGGGATCTGAAGATCCCGGGCGTGGGGTGCTGCGGAGCTGGCGCTGAGGCTGGGGCATAGCGCACCTGTGCCGGTGACCCTCGGGAACGCCAGGGCGGAGGCGCGCTCACCTGAGCCCACGTGATGGGGCGGGGCCCTGTCCACCGAGAGCCCGTAGCCACACCCTCTCGGCGCGCAGCACGCCCGGACCCCGCGGACCGGATCGGCGGCTGCGGCGGCGGCCAAGCCCCGGAGGCGGAGGCGGGACGCGGGAGGCGGCGGCGGCGGCGCGCGGAGACGTAGCAGCGGCAGCAGCATGTCGGCCGGCGGAGCGGCGATCCCGCCGCCCCCGAACCCCGCCGTGTCCTTCCCGGCTCCCCGGGTCACCCTGCCCGCTGGCCCCGACATCCTGCGGACCTATTCGGGAGCTTTCGTCTGCCTAGAGATTGTAAGTGGGGCAGCGTAGGCGACGATCCAGCCCCGGGAGCAAGGATAGGCAGCATCCTTGCCCCCGGCCCAGGGCGGTCCCTCTGCGCCCTCGCTCAGCCTTCTTTCTCTAGAAGTGGTCTTTTCCTGCTGTGGGTGTCGGGTCCTCTCCACGCTGCACCGGGGCCTCTTGCCTGGCACCTGTTACGCGGACACCTGCTCGCCGGCCTGGAATGGAAATGTGTCCTAGAGAACGAACGAGCTGGCTAGGGGCCCAAGGTTAGGGACTTGGGCAGGAACCCTCTCCTCTTTAAGCTTGGAGGGGTCTTGAGGACTCAGGGCTTTGGAAAGGGGCTCAGCTTGGCTGGTGGAACCAGCGTCCTCCCCGCCTCTCCTGTCGCCAACCTGCCATTTTGTTGGGTGGTGAAAGGTGTATTGATGACTGGGTGGCCAGGAAGCTGCTAGGATGTGGAAAGTCTGGGCGGGAGGCCTCAGGGAAAGGAGGAGGAGGCTGAAGCCTGGGCACGGTTTTCATCCGACTCACCCTTGCCAAGGTCAGTGCCCTTTGAATTGGGGAAGAACAGGGCAGGGAGAAAGGTGAGGTTGTAGGTGCAGCTGGCGGTGTGTAATCCAGTGGGTGTGAGAACGAACGGTGGGGCAAGGTGGAAGTGGGGCCATCAGCTACAAATCTTGCCTTTGCCCCTTGTCCTTTTCCAGTTTACCTGAGAATTCCAAGCCTACTCAGAACGCTTTGCTCTGCCCAAAGTCAAGTCGATGTCACAGGCCTGCCCTGCAACCTTGTTGAACTGGACACTTGAACTTCTGAAAGGAATGCTGTGGAGTTGGGAGCTTTTGAAGCTCCTTGTGGACAAGGGGGGGAAAGTGCAAATATAAATTGGGCAACTGAGGTTGCATCATGCCAGGAGAATGTCAAATAGAAAGAAATGTCAGCAAGGCAGCGTCTTTCCTGCAGGCTGGTTTTGTTTGTTCTGCTTGGGGTTTTCATGTCAACCCTCATCCTGCAAGTTTGCATAACCTGGATCTGGGTCACTCGGGCTTCCCTTTTGTGCTGCTGCAGAGCTGAAAACCTTGGTTTTCTGTCCCGTTTTGCTTAGGTATCCAAGTCACCTTAGGTTTAGCTCAGATTTGAATCTGAAAGAAGAGACCCAAGTGAGTGAGTCTCAGGCTGTGGCATCTGTGATCAGATAGTATGTGTAAGACAGGAAGACCCCGGTGTGGGTTCCGGTTGGATCCCAGTTCAGCAGCATAGGCATTACTGAGATGGTCGCAGGCATTGCAAGGAGAGGAACAGACCGGGAGGAGATGGCATGGACCCGCCTCCTGGCTGTGGAGGGACATCGCCTTTAAGTCAGCCTTTAAGTCAGGAAGCGTTGCAGAGAAAGAGTTCCCAGATTCTGGGCTCCCTTCCTGCCCACATTCTTCAAGTCCTACATGCTTGCTTCCTCTTTCACGAGTTCTTCCCACATCTTCACGTACTTGCTGCTTATCCTGAAATCTACAGAAGACCCACATGCATAGACTCATGGCCTAACCTTTGGTAGAGGTAGCCCCATCCTCCTCAGAAGTATACATTTGAGATGTCTGCTACTCAAATTTGATATGCTGGTCTCTACTATACATGTGTACGCATATATGAAAACATATGCATGGAAGTCCTACCCACGTGTTACCAAATCAGATGGGACTCAAGACCCACATGTGGATGTGCTACACTTTATGGAACACCATTTAGTTCTGAAGCTAAACAAATCCAAGAGGTGACTTACTGAACCCCCTCCCCCCGGTGTCTTATCTCCTTTTCCTATCTACCACACTAGTTAGTTCTCAACTCTTGCTGTACTTAATAACTTGGCAGCTTTTGAAAGTACTGTTGCCAGCCCAGACTAATTAAATCAGAACCTCCAGGGGAGCACCCAGAGTCAACTAATTTTTCTAAAGGTTCCCTGGAGATTCTATTACACAGTGTAGCTGCAACCCACTGACAGAGCCTTTGAGCCAGGCTGTGTAGGAAAGAGAATCTCCTCATAAATGTGAATATTTCTGTTTGTTAGAACAGATAGGATGATCAGATCCTGGAAGTGTAGGGAAGTATCCCACACACTTCAATTTTTTTAAGAAATGGCTTGCTTCCTGCTTTCTTACACTTCTGCTCCTCTGGCAACTTCCCTAACCTGGCACAGACTCTTAGAAAGTGTCTCTTTCCAAAGCCATTTGAATTTTCACTGGTGTGTGTGTGTGTGTGTGTGTGTGTGTGTGTATGCACGTGTGTGCCTGTGCCTGTGTCTCACTGTGTGTGTACATGCATGTTCAGTATGTGTGTGTGTGTGAGGGCTCATGCTTGTATGTACAAGTGCATGTGGTGGCCAGAGGAGAACCTTGGGTGTCATTCCTCAAGAACTGTCCATCGTTTCTTTTTTATATTTTGCTTATTTCTTGAGAGAAGGGGAGGGCAGACTCATTCCACAATGGTTGTATGGAAGTAAGGCCACAACTTCCAGGAGCGGATGCTCCACTCCCACCATGGTCCAGAGGTCAAACTCAGATTCGCAGGCCTGAGGTCAGGCACTATTCCCCACTGAGCCATCTTACCATCCTGTCAACTCTTTGGGGGGAAATGGGGAGCTGTATGAGCAAGACCTCTTCCTGGCCTCTAACTTGCCAAGTAGAACAGGCTGGCTGGCCGGAGACCAGCTTGTGTCTGCCTGCCTAGCACTACGATCACACACCAACACAACCTGCTTTTCTTAAGTGAATCCTGGGGGCTGACATCTGGCACTTCAGGATTAAAGTGCAAGTACTTTACTGAATGAGCTACCCTTCCAGCCCGACATTGTTATTTTTATGGCTGAACATCCTCCCAAGCTGAAGTCGAAAGTATCTTTTTACCCCTTCTCTGAACCTCCTGTTACCTCTTCCCACCGGGAGGATCAAAATGTCCCAATGAAACCAATGACCTCAGGGAAATGAGAAGCCACATTGAGCCAAGGCAACAGTTCCTTTTTTGGCCGCCATCCTTCTGGAATGCTTAGTGATACTGGATCATAACATCAAGAGAGCAGCTAGCAGGCCACGTTTGTGGTCTTCTGCCCAGAATGCCCACCTTAAGTGCACACAAGAGCTAAGTAACTCATTTGAAGCACCTTTTTCCCTAACTTTCATTATTGCCCTGGTGTTTTGTTTGTTCTGTTCTGTTTTTTTTTTTCCTTTTGATTCCTAAGTCACAGACTCCCATGGATCCTCTTCAAAAATTGTCAAATGTGAGGATCCCTTCGGCACAGTCTCATACACTAAGTCATCTCCACACTGAGAACAATTATATTAGTGTCTGTTAATGTTTCTGGATCCCTCTAAATGCCTTTTAAATTTGGACCTTCCATTGAAATCCATTTATCTTTAAGACCTCTTCCCTTTGTGCCCTGTGGCTCTCTGAAGCTTTGCAAACTGTGTTCAGCGAAGATGGTTTCATCAATCGGGAGGCAATTCAGCTAATGAAACTGTGGTCTTGGAATTCAGTTCTCATACTAACTTTGCTCAAGGAATTTAATCCCAGTCTCTGGTACTATACCACACTCACAGCTCTCTGTAAATAGTGCCTGCCCACCAGAACCAAGTAGGGCAGTTCACAACACCTATTTCATCAGTGGGGACTGTTCCAACTTTACGTTCATGATACAATCTTTTTCTGAGATAGCTCTGTTCTACCACTGGTCTTCTGACTTGCCAGCCATTTTGTTTTGGTCTAACCTATTCTTACCATGCTTTTATATGAGTCTAATGCAAAGTTAATATTGCTAAGCCAAGCCTTTTTAGCTCAGGATGAAAACATTAACTCCAAAAATTATCATTTTGGGGGGATCAGGACAATGGCTCACTGAGTAAAGGACTTGATGGGAAAGTATGAGGACCTGTGTTCAAACCCCAGAACTCCTGAAACACTGGCCTCCATGGAGCTTGTGTTTGCAGTCATCCACCTTGTGTGAGAAGGGAGGCAGGGACAATGGAATCCCTGAAACCTCAAGGGCCAGAGAGCCTCACCTAGGCATCAGTGAACAACAAAACAGACCATCTCAAAAGTGGGGACTCTGAGGTCTGACACTCGAGGTTGTACACCCTGGCACAGACCCATGCCATGCATACACTTGTCCCCATGGACAAAAAGTCATCATTTTTGAAATCCTCTTGGTGTTTCCAGAGTGGATAGTTATTCAGTACCTACTGTGTACAAAAAACCATCTGGAAGCCTCCTCACCTGAAAGCCCGTATAATCTAGTTAAGGAGATACATTAAAAAAAAAAAAAAAAAGTTACATCTGTTTGGGGAAGAAAAGCTGTCATGGAAGGTGAACTACAACCAGAGCATTTTCTGTCTAGGCCTAGCTGTAATATCAGAGTATTTTTACTCTCCGAATGAACAACATAGTTAGGGTCCTATTCTCAATGAAATTATTTAAGAAAAAAATATGTAAGAAAGATCAAATATAACACTTTTAATTGTGGAAAACAATAACATTGATTTATTCAGTGAATCTCACAGCTTCAGTGTTTAAGAAAACACCTTCAAATTAACTGTTTATATTTCTCTTTCTGAGGAATTCTAGAACATATTTTCTACATGTTTCTTACCGTAGTGTTTTCGGACCATGATTGTTTTCCTTTATTTAACATAATGATGTATCAAAGAGCACACTGTTCATTGGACCTTCTCTTTACGCCCTGAGCATGCAATAGCCATTATAGTCCTTTCCTTTAAAAGCACTTGTGTAGGCCAGGCACGTTGCTGCCTGCCTTTCATTTCCACATTCAGGAAGCAGAGGCAAGTGGATCTCTGTGAGTTGGAGGCTGGTTTGGTTTATGTAGTGATTTTCAGGCCATCCAAGGGCTGCTTAGTGAGACCTTTTCTCAAAAATAAATAAATAAGAATAAAAAAAAGGAAATGTAGCAGGATATAAAAGTCAAAAAGCATTTACAGTCTTGTGAAATGCTGAGAGAGGCTTAGGAAAATGCTATGAGAAAGATAACATTTGGCTACTGGGACAAACTGTGGAGAGCTAGGACAGGGAGCTATAATAGGGCAGTGACATTTGAGGTTAGCCTGAAATGGTAAATGAGACAAAATTCGAAGTAAAAAGAAGGGCACACACAAACCTCAGAGCTTAAACAATAGTAATAATACCATACCATGAAATTTCTAGCAATTGTTAGCATTTTGGCATGACTGATGAGAAGATGGGAAAAAGAGAAGGAAGATGCTGCTAGCAAAACTGAAGCTGTGCTTTGCTGACAAAATCTAGGTCAGGCTTTGAATCTCTTCGGCATAGAGCACTGCTGAGAACAGGGTTAAACGTGGTTAGACTTGTGTCTTGGAAATCTCTAAAGAAATTTGTAAAATAGAGATTAAGGTTAAAAGGACAGTAGGTTGATGTAGGGGTAGGTAGAGTGGTGGGTGCTACTATTACTATAACTCAGTTAAGAACTGATAAGACCTTGAAGTAAAACCAAGAAAAAGAAAGATGAAAAAATAAAGGAGAAAAACCCTAAGGCTTAGCGGGCTGACTAATATATGAACTTGGTTTTTCTCTCAAGTGATACCGGACAAAATAAAAGATGTATCTGAGATGAGCACACGGGGAGGCTGATGGGAGGTGAAGGGCCGGAAGCAAGTACAGAGAACTCCAGAAGGTATCTCCAGTTATAGTCTTTGACTATAGTCTTTTTCTTTCCTTGCTTGTTTTTATGTTTTTGTTTGTTTGTTTTCTGATACTGAGTTCTTTTTATTGTTTTATTCATTACGATTTATTTACCTTTGTATCCCAGCTGTAGCCCCCTCCCTTGTGTTTGTTTGTATGTTTTGACAGGGTTTCATTGTATAGCCTTGGCTGTCCTGGGCTTGTTTTGTAGATCAGGCTGGCCTTGAACTCACAGCAATTCGCCTGCCTCTGCTTCCCCGAGTGCTGGGATTACAGAGGTGCACCACCATGCCCAGCTTGAGTCTTACTAACATGTAAATGTGCTAGTATCTATAGTTTTCTTTCCTTGGCTAGAAAATGGATTTTGATTGCAAAGAGACACTGTCTGAAGTAGATTAGAAGGCCTAGAAACCTATGTGTTTGCCTCTCTAGGTGCGTTTTTATCCTGTACATAAGACTTTCCCCTTGCTTGTGCCTATGAGTTAACAGTCAGCAATTATAGAAAAAGGGCCTGTAATTTTTGTAAGGGAAAGTCACCCAATGCCACTGCCAGAATGTTCAGCATTCATGTTCCCTGACTCACAGCCCTGTAGGAAATACGAACTAAAATTCTGAAAGCTTTAAACCAACTTGCTGAAAGGATTGACCTTGAGCTGCCAGTGGAAAAGTGAAGGGGAACAGATTTGGTTTGTGCTGCTGTGTAAAAATGTGCCTCGTGGTAAGAGCTGTGCGCCTGACATGTCTGCTGGGGTGTGACTGAGTTTAAAAGATCGATAATGAAGAGCTGGTACCAGGCCGGTGTCCTAGCTATGACACACATGCAGAGCCACAAAGTGCTGTGGCCTTATAACTGTATAAGAATATTCTAGAAGAACTGGTAAGTGGAGGGAAGCAGTTTGGAAGCAGATAAGCTCTTTAAAATTGAAAATCCTGATATTTTCCCCAGTAAGATAGTTTAACCTGAATTCCTGGTTGGTCTGTTTTATGGAGGAGGACTGAATCTTCTCATAGGAACCCTGCCTAACACTCTTAACTTTTGTGTAAGGACTTTCAGAACAAGGACGGTCAAAAGAAAAAAAAAAAAAAAAAAAAGCTAATGGTCTGTGCAGTTCTGGCCAGGGCATTGGCATGCAGGCATTTTTAATCTACACAATCATGAGCTATCTACATACATGAAAAGGAGACTGTAGAAAGCAAAGGAGATGATGAATGCAAATGTAAAGAGGCCAGAACTCATTTCTCTTCTACACTATTTGCTTTCTATTTTAGGGTTTGCATTAGCTATTTAGAAAACTGACATAGCCGTTTGAGTCAGATGAGGTGAAGGTATAATTTCGTAGCACTGACAAACGTAATTCAGATGCAAACCAGAAAGTAAAGAAGATTGAAAATTGGAGTTTGGGAGGTATAGCATGTCTACAAGACATGAATGCTTTTCCATCATCTTTTTCCCCTGCGTCCAAAGACCTTGTAGTAGGTGGGGCTTGTTGCCAATAATCACTAAAAACTTAATTGAGGACATGCTTCTCCATGGTAGTCTTCTTACCTGTTTTTGATATCTGTCATGTACCATAAAATGGGCTGGACTTCAGATAGCCATGTGTTCCTTGGATCTGAAGGTACATGACTCACACTTTTTTTATTTTAGAGCCATTAATTGCTCACTGATTCGTTTATGTTCGTTTGAAGCAAGATACAACTGAACACCTTATGTAGAAAGTGCCTCCTGTGTTCTTAGTGTTCAGAAACATTTAAGAAAATGTCACCAATTCTGACTTCACAGCTCAGTGAGTGAAAGGCATGTGAGGCCATGATTTCAATCTAGATGTTGTAATGGTCAAAAGGATACATGCACCAGTAACCACAGAAACACTGAGGATGGCTTCCAGCCAGAGAAGTTTTTCTGGAAGATATGGTACCACAGGTCAGCTATACAGCAATTTGTGTATGCAGGATGAAATAATGGACTAGAATGCAGAGAAAAGGGATTGGGAAAGGAGCATTTCCACAATGAAGGAAGTTTGAGGTAGGTGAATGCCCAAATTCTCTAGTATGGCTACCACTGGGCACAACTACATTTTAAATACATTTTCATTGTATGGCCTGTCTTGTAAAGGTATCTACCAGCTAAATATTGTATCTCTTGACATAAGTATGTTTCTAGCTTTAAAAAAAAAAAACCTTTCAGAATATAATTTGTATGTAACATGGAGTTAAATATAGAATCTTTCTTTATGTAAGTGATAAGTTCTAGGTATATTAAACATTTTTATAAATATAATATTGAACAGGCACCCAATAAATAGGCACCCATTAAAACAGACACGCTTAACAAGTAGGTGAGGGGTTCAGTAGGTTTGGGTAAAACTTCCCTATGTTACCATTTGGCTAGTTTTACATGACTTGAAACAGTCATTTGGAAAGTTGATAGAAATCTAAGTCTGGACTGAACACTAAAATTTAAAGAGACAGAAAACTATACTGATAAAAGCATAGCTCAGGAATTCACTGCCATGTCCAAATCCCACTTCTACAATTTGTTAACTGTGCAACTTTGGCAAAGTTAGTGGGAGCTCTGCCTCTCAACTAACTTTCCTATAAAAGGGGGCTCATAATATCTCTTAGGCTCTTTAAAGATTAAGCTGACGAAAAAGAAAAAAAAAGTAAACCTCTTAGAACAGATTTGGCCATAAGAACCCAGAATATGTTACCTAATACTTCTGTGATTGTATGACCATCAACTTCATGCTGATACCAACTCTGTAAGCCACTCTAGGAGACAGAATTATTCCCCTACTCCCAAGTTTGCGGGTTATTCAGTGACCTGGCTACAAAAGAGAGGTGGCATGGAAAGCTGTGTAGATAGCAGCATAACAAAATATTCTAAATAATGAAATATATTTTCTCTAGGGTTATTTGGTCTTGGAATTTGTCTCTCAAGATTGCTGTTCTCTCAAACATTAGAAAGTAGCTTGTTTACTTAAGACGGGTACACAAAGGTGTAGGTGTCAAGTAGGTTGGAAAGTTATTAGTTAAATGTCAGAGCATATCAGGAAACCAGTGTCTTTGGAAAAGAGAAGAGATATTTGCAAGAATGAAAGACTTTTTGGGGAGCATGTCAGAGCTATCCAAATAAGAGATGGGTTGAGAAGTCTGTAATCCACACAGCCAAAATCACAAACATCTCGTTCTTGCCAGGACCGTGTTTACTAGCCAATAGCTTCCCCTGCTTCTAGGGGAAAACATGGTTCAATTCCAGCTGAGAGGGTTCACTGTAGTGTGGTCTGTAGGTGAATAGCCACCCCCTTGTTTTTCTCATGGGAGGAGGTCTCTAGTCATGTCTACCAGGAGGGTTTCTGGTCTACAGAGCCCAAATGTAATTAACAAACATATTATAAACCACAAAACAAAAAATCTTTTGTTTTAGAAATGAGTAGTTTCTTGGTTTCATTCCCCATAGCTCTGATAATAATAAAAAAAAAATACCTGACTCACAGTTGAGGGGGTACAGTTCACCCTGGGACAGGAGAGGAGGCATAGTGGGTTTCTGTACAGCTGGGACTCTAACCAGGAAGTAGGAAGAAAGCTCAAGCCAGAAAGGGGTCTAGACTGTGACCCTCAAAGCATGACCTGCAGTGACCCTCTTTCCTCAGCTAGATACCCTACCTCCAAAAGATTCCACAACTACCCAAGACAGCCTATAGAAAATCATTGCACTTTCAAAACCTAACAGGGAACAAACTAATAACTTCACCTCAGAACATACTTGAGCACATGCGTGCCAGGTACCCATAAAGTTGAGCCAAGAAGATGAGGACAGCCAACCATAGGGAAGCTGATGGACCTTTCTCGGGGTTTTCTCCTGTATTACCTGAATGTAGAGGAACCTTTTGGTTAGAGTTTGAGGCTTGGGTGGATCCATGAGCCCTGATTTAGTTCCTTACAGAAATTGGATGTGAAAGCTCATTTTATACATAATTATCATGCTTTTTAGAACACTAGGGAACAGCAGCAGGCAGAGGTAGACATGAGGGCAGAATGTGGACTCAGATCCAAGATGAGAACGTGGGTGCACAATGGCATTTTCAATACCTTGTTCTACAGTTTGCACACTTGCTGTTGCCAGGATATTTTATCAGCTCTTTTCCCTCAGACTTTAACCATTTCAGTGCTCTCCTGTTCATCCTTAAAAGCAGGACACTCTCCCCTAAACCAGAACACTGGAGATTATCACTTATTTGGAAAATGTTCCAAGCTTACCAAAGCCCAGAACTAGAATTCCAAGCACATCCAGTCTCACTAGAAGCTCACTGATTAATGATAAAGTCATGTTGAGAAGCTTAGAAGAAAAGGTAGCTTTCTTTGAAAGGAAATCAGGAAGGAGGGAAGAGATACTTGTGTCAAAGCCATAGTGACTCCGACAGCAGCAAGATATGTGAGAGAGAGCAAGCGAGAGACAGAGAGACAGTGAGAGAGAGAATTGGGATCAAACCTGGGGCCTTGCAGTTACCAGTCAATGATACTCCTGAAGTGGGAAAATGGCTATCCAGTGCAAGCTTAATTGTGCCATCCACTCATTCACTTAAATGAGAACTTAATGACACTTATCCACTGTCATTCAAAGGTAGCCCATGAGCAGAACAAACACATAGATGCCTAGGGTTGCTATGTGGGTGGGATTGATTGAGAAAGAAGGACTAGCACTCACTCTCTCTTCTCCTGTTGCCATGCCACCCACACTCCATAAATGGGGCTAATCAGATCACTTTTTCTGCAAGTACTGAGTTCCCTTTTCAAAGCTTGAGGTTAGGAAAGGCTATAATTTAGAGTTCAATGGAGCAGTTAACCCATATATTTTCTTGTGCATGTTTGTATCCCTGCCCAAGCCCGACTTCAAATCTGCCTTGCTGCCCACCTTTCAGGATCCCTCCTGTTACATCTCTGTTCCCTTCTCCCATCCCACAGAACTCACTGTGCTCAGTTCTTTTCATAGCACTTGCTACAATCTGTCTGCCAATCAGATTTAATGGTGTGTATTTCTTCCTTAGTTAGAACGTTGCTTTGTTTTTCTTGAGTGTTCTTGCTCACTGTCTAGCAGTAGGTGTGGGGGCCCACCTATTTGGGGTCAGACTTATTAATATTACTTTTATTCCAAAGGATTACTTAGAGATGTGAACTTACCACATTGTCTGGGTCATATTGCTGTGCTTATCTGTTCAATTTGCCTGTTCTAATAACCGATGATCAGTTGTTCTTTATTCCTTATTACCTTTGCATATAGCTTCTCAGTAAATGACTCTTGAAATATTTGAAATTTAATAATTATTTATAATTTATAAAATGTATTTAAAGTGAAATAAATCATTTGTAGGCAGAGAATAAGGAAAGGCTACTAGAAAGAAGATGCTGAGAATCAAGAAAAGATTGATGCATTGGAGACTCACTGCCTTCAAATATGTGTTAAGTGATATAAGAGAGGAGATAATCTCTTCCAGAAACAAGTGTATTTTAACTCTTATGATAACTAATAAAGTAACAGTTAAAAATTAATATTCATTGCTTAAATGGATTATATAAAATATTGGGGGTTATTAATTTTTTTATTTGAAAATAATAGGAATTGAGATATATTACCACAACTATGTTTATTAAATGGATACTTGAACTGTCATTATACAGTATTACATAAGTAGTAATTTATTATGTTTGTAGAATGCTTTTTCAGAGTACATCAACAAAATATGTGATTGAGCCCTTTGTCCATTTTATCTTATTTTATTTTATTTTATTTATTTTTTTTAATTTTTTTTTGAGACAGTGTTTCTCTGGGTATCCCTGGCTATCCTGGAACTCAGTTTTGTAGACCAGCATAGCTCTGAACTCAGAGATCCACCTGCCTCTGCCTCTACCTCCCTCTGCCTCTGCCCCTCTGCCTCTCTGCCTCCTCCCTCTGCCCCTCTGCCCCTCTGCCTCAGCCTCT
Source organism: Psammomys obesus (assembly GCF_907164565.1). Classification (NCBI taxonomy): domain Eukaryota; kingdom Metazoa; phylum Chordata; class Mammalia; order Rodentia; family Muridae; genus Psammomys; species Psammomys obesus. The sequence continues at coordinate 22,288,793 of NW_026596079.1, read as the reverse complement.
ACCTCTGCCTGGGTTAAAGACTTGTGTCACCACACCTGGATTGAGCCCTTTGCATTTTAAAACTTGAATGTATTTTATCTTTTGCATAATTTGATTCTTACCTAAGTACATATGAAGCCACGTGCAGATGCCCATTGGCCTTAAAGTTTTGCTCGCAGTGCTAGTCTAGCCCTAGTCTGTTTGTTCACTAAACAAATATTGAAAACATCCTGTGTGGGGCTGTGGGGATTCCTACCTGCCCAAGGCATCTTTGAGGCAAGGATATGAACAAACCTTTTGTCTTGCCAAATCTAGTATACTCTCTGGCTGGTAGTTAGAAAAGAATCACCATGGGATTCGTAAATGACTTTGGTGCAGAGATTTAAGAAGTAGTGTTGCCAAGAGGGTCTGGTAGTGAAGACAGAAAAAAATTCCAAGGTATTCAATTCCCATGATGTCCAGTAGGTAACAAATACCTCTTGGGAGGGTGTCAAGAAAAATGGTAGCTGAGAATAGGTAGAACTCAGTAGAGAAATTTTTTACTTTAGATAATGTTTCAAGATTAGGTATGAGTTAGTGACTCAAGCACAATCCAGTGATGTTCTGGGCCAGCAGGGCCAGCCACTCAGACGTGAAACAGCTTTGTTTTTGAACTGTGGATTTTTTTTTCACTTTCTGTAATAAAAAAAAAAAAAAAAAAAAAACAGGGAACCAGGGTTCAATTCTCAGCACCCACGTGGCAGCTCACAACTGTCTGTTTGTTACTCAAGTTCCAGGGGATCTGACACCCTTATAAAGACACATGCAGGCAAAATGTCAATTCACATAAAAGTAAATGAATTATTTTTAAAAGAAAATAATAAAAAGGACTAGTAAGATCACAAAAAGCCTACCGTGTCTTGCAAAGGCCATGCCACTTTCCTCGTTTTAGTGGCAAGTTGGAGAAGACTGAGTATCATTGCCCATTTCTCCTCTTTTGTTTTCTGATGCCATCATTGTTCACTGAGCCAGAAATCTGGGGATTTTCCTTACATGCTTTGACTCTCATGCCCTACATCTGTTCAAGTGCTGTCATCATCTACCTAGAAATTCCCAACTAACCCATCTGTACCTTCACGGTAACTTATGTCATCCTGTCATTCCATGTGGCCTTCAGTCCTACATCCCCCCGCTACAGTCCATCCTCACATTCTAGCCAGAAAACCTTTTAAGGGCAGGTCTTAAATATGCTCCCTCCTGCTCAGACAAGCATGGCCTTCATTGCCCTTGCATGGCCTGAATCTCCCTACCTGTCCTCAAGACGCTACAGCCTATTACCTCTTGGCTCAGGTGCTCACATCCTGCTGAGCTGTGTTCTTTGCCTGCACTAGGTGCTATCCTCGCTCCTCTCTGATTACCACCAGATTCATCTCCTGCCTAGATTCCTTCTACGTCACCCCAGTCCTGTCCTAGGGCTTATAACTTCTGATATACATTTCCTAACTATGCAGATCTGCAACTGGAGCATTTACTTTGTGGAAATAAAGTGCCCAGTTTTCTGCCCACTCTGGCACCAGTTCAGCAGTATCTTCATCACTTGCTTAGCTGTCCATTTCCTGGAATAGTTCTGTGGTGTCAGAAGCCAGTGCAGCTTGATTTTATTCCCAGAACTTAGTACAGCACCTGGATGTTATGGTTAGCTATCGATTATTACATGAACCTAAGGTACAAATTTGATTTCCAGAGCATGGTAGTTAGTACATGTTTGAGGCTTTCATTGCTTACTCTCTTGAACAACAGCTGCAGCTATGATTGTCTAGGTAGGAACTGATGTTGAAAGTACAAGAAGGCTGTAATAAAGAAAGGATAATGAGCACTGCTCATGGGAATTTAAAGAGTTACAGCTGTTCCTCTCTTAGAAACTCTCTAATAAGCAATGACAGCGGAAGGAAAAGGAAATGAAGACCAAGCAGTGTATAAAATGTTGACTGGAATAAAAGCCCATCAGCAGGGTGGTTTTTAGAGAAGGAGCCGGATCACTGGGTGGTATATATTAAGAGCTGGAGAACACGGGAGGGGTGTGTGGATGACTCAGGAAGAATGCAGGTATGTGTGGATGACTGGGGAACACTGCAGGCGTGTATGGATGACTGGGGAACACTGCAGGTGTGTGTGGATGACTGGGGAACACTTCAGGTGTGTGTAGATGGCTGGAGAACACTGCAAGTGTGTGTAGACAACTAGAGAACACCTGGGTAATGAAGAGAATCCAACATGAAAATCCAGGAACTGAGTTGACTCAAGCTCTGGGTTAGAGCTGGTCTTGACCTAACAGAAGAACACATCTTGTGGAATGATATTGAAAAAGTGATAAATGTACAGGGATTAGTACAGGGGCCTCAGTAAGAAATGGAAGAACAAAGTTGAATAAAAGTGTTCTCAGAGGCAAAACTTCTACTGTCTGTTTTGTTTTCTTTCAGGTACTTGGGGGCCTTGTCTGGATTTTGGTTGCTTCCTCCAATGTTCCTCTACCTCTGCTACAAGGATGGGTCATGTTTGTGTCTGTGACAGCTTTCTTCTTTTCCCTGCTCTTCCTGGGCTTGTTCCTCTCTGGAATGGTGACTCAGATTGATGCCAACTGGAACTTTCTGGTAAGAAATTTTTATTGTAAGTCTATTGTGAGAGTGTAAGAAACTTACAAATATCTCCTTTTGTTCAGAAATGCCCAAGTCCCTGCTCTGTTTGTTGCTGTACAAAAGAGAGAATAGGTCAGCCTGAGGAGACCACTGCAGTGCCCGTGTGTGGTTTTGGTGGACAGTGGGAGCTAAGTTAGTAAAGTCCCCACACTAACAGAACCGAGAATTCACAGTGCTACTTTCATAACTTATTCAAAAACTGTTTCACATCATGCAACAAATGAATTGCTGAGCAGTAGAACAGATGTCTTTGGGAACTGAGTCACATATGTCTTGAAATTTTCCATTCATTCTTCTTCGGATATTTAAATGGGTTTAGTCATACCTCAGTAAGAGAGGCACTGATTGCACGACATACCGTCACACCTTGGATACTAACATCCATGGACTCTCAAGTTCTATATATGTTTGTATATATTTAAGCATACTTTTAATTAAGTATGCAGATCTATTTGCGTATTAGCTACATTATATTGTACTATAAGCTTTAAGTCATCTGCAGGTTACTGAGAATACATAACACATTGTAAATGCTACGCACAGTATTTTGTAAAGATTTATTCATTTTATTCTGTGTGTGAATGCTTTGCCTGCATGTACGTCTGTGCACTGTGGAGGCCAGGAGATGGTTGAGAACCATGATGTGGGTGCTGAGACTCAAAGCCGGGTCCTCTGGCAGAGCATTAATGTTCTTAAACAGTGAGGCATTTCTCCAGCCCCTGCATGTAGATTTTATACTGTATTGTTCGGATAATGAGGACAAGAGAAGAATGTCTGCACATATTTTGTATACATACATATTTTCTGAATATTTTCAATTCAAGATTGTTTGCATTCACACCCAGGAACTTCACAGACATAGAAGGGCAGACGAGGGACCGCACAGACACAGAAGGGGACAGACTGTCCAAGATTTTTATAAAACACGTAGCTCCAGATTGTTTTCTCAGTGTTTCAGAAGAGATTATTTTTTTTAAATCTTTTATTTTTTTTTATTAATTACACTTTATTCATTTTGTATCCCCCCATGAGCCCTCCCTCCTCCCCTGCCGATCCCACCCTCCCTCCCCTTTCTGCATGCATGCCACTCCCCAAGTCCATTGATAGGGGAGGTCCTCCTCTCCTTCTTTCTGATCTTAGTCTATCAGTTCTCATCAAAAGTGGCTGCATTGTCCAGAAGAGATTATTTTATAATCAGATCTTTTCTAAAATTAATTAAAACCGTGAATCTTGAAAGATAAGTTGACAACACGGTGTTAAACTTGATGTTTAAAATAAGCCACCGTTCACTGCAGTTGATAGACTTGTATATTTCCATGTGTTGTATGGAGCCTCTCTTTCATACCATTAATCCTTCATCCTCCAGGATGAGTTCTGAAAGTACTGGGGACGATTCCAACTTAGGGTGAACAGAGCTTTAGTGATGCTCATAGGGAACGTCCTTCAGGTTCTGAGTCACACTTGGGTGTTTTGAAACTGACACCAGATCTTAATATGATGCTTTTGAGTTTGCTGCTTTTCCCCAGCAGCTTTGGGGGCAGATGTTAAAGAGAAATGTTTTATCGTGAAACATAAAAAGCACTATAATTGCAAATGTTTTCAGCAATGACATCCAGCAAATAGGGCTGCCCTTTGAGGCATACTGCCAAGGGTGGCATGGGTCAGACTGAAACTAAAAAGGCACTGCTATAGTGCCTTATACTGGCTATAGTCCAGCCCTCCGTGGGGTTTTGTATAAAGCCTGTTTTGCCTTGGACAAAATAGTTAACTTCTTTTAATTTTAATTTCCTCCTCTGTAAGATGGTGGTAATATTAACTTCATGTTCGCAGTGCTTAGCTCTGTGTCTGGGTTATAATCACCAGTTGACAATAGTTCTCTTTCCTTAAAGACACTGAGGGTTATTAGTTAGAACCTTGAGTGTTCTAGTTCTATGAGGTTGCTAGTGTATCCCTACATTTTCCCTAATTTCAATATTTGTTATCGATCATGTGAAAATATCCACAGTCCTTAGTTAGGACAGAGAGGTGCTTCATCTCCTCTTTCTGAATGCCGGGCTTTCTCATGAGAAGGTCTGAGAGTGAATCAGCTAATCTCCAAAGTTACCAAGGGAAAGCTAGTCCCTCAAGAATCACACTCAAAGATGGTACAAGGCGACTTTGTTCTACTCTGCCCCTACTGGAACTACAGGATTCTTAATAATCACTGTCCATCTTGCTGGCTCTTCCCAAATGCTGCATCACACACCACCAGGCCCTTCCCCTGGGACTCCTGGCTCTCCTGATTGCCTAGCAACTGGGTGTTCAATCTGGAAATATCTCCAGGATCCTGCGGCATCCAGTACTCTTTCTAGTTGGTTGATGTGTGTACATTTTAAGTGCTCAAGTACTTTTGGGCATCATTCCTGGTCTTGTTAGACAGTTATCCATCTATACGATATCCTTCCTTCCACTTGTATTAAATTATGTTTTTAGTACTAAAGTATTCTTAGCAGTTTATTGGTTTTCTAACCTTTGCATTTCCCACCATTTGTAGCATTATAAATCATAAGTGTTCCCATTGTCTTAATTGCACCTCCATATCAAAGTGACTAAGGGAAGGCTGGGCCTGATGACGAAAAGCCATAATTCAGCACTGTGTAGCATGAGGCAGGAAAGTCTTAAGTCCAAGGCCACTCTGATTAGCAAAATGACACCCTGTATATATATATATATATATATATATATATATATATATATATATAT
>NW_026596079.1:22279683-22283297 GCF_907164565.1 Psammomys obesus | reverse complement strand
ATATATATATATATATATAAAACCTCTAATGGTTTGGCTCAAGGTTTCAGGGTTTGTCTGGGAAGATTATCCTATGTTGCTTATTCATTTGTCAGTTAAGGAAAAGAAATAGGTACAGGCTGAGTAAGTGCTTAGAACCAAAAGTGTCTCAAACGTGTAGATTTTGAAAATTCTGGAAATTTGCACAAACGTTCCTACTCAAAAATTTTTCAGTGTTGGAACATTTCAGACATCACATTTTCAAATCAACATTGTTCTCCACGTAATAGCAGTACACAGCATGTGATAGTATGGTTGCTGTGGCACAGAGCTCATCACATGTGGGGCATACTTCCCAGGAGCCAGCTTCTGCCTTCTTAGAGTTTGTTAATGTTGTTTTGCTTTACATAAAGATTTCCGCTCCTTGTTTCCTTCGGCTTTCTTCATGAGCATTTGTGGAACCTGACCACATACCTAGCTTTACATGGGCTGTAATACTTGTACATTCCCAGGCCAGGACTGTTTTTGAGTCTTGCTCATCATGGAATCATCATAAGATTGGTTCAAAGTTCTAATTGCTGCACCCCGTAATTATTAGACATTAACTACTAAAACAATTATTTCCCTGTGGGTAATCTAATGCTACCCATGTACTCTGACTGAGAGAATTAGGAGTGCATCTTAGAAATAATTTACTCTCTCCAAGAATTTATTGGAGAATACTAGTGGTGATTTTTTTGTTTTCCGTATTCACCGTGTGTGCATGTGTGTGTGGGTGCACATGCATATGTGTGCCTGGGCCTGTCAGCCCAAGGTTGATGTCGGGTACCACCCTCAGTAACTCTTCACGTTATTCTGTAATGCAGAGTCTCATTCAAACCAGAGCTCAGTGACTGAAGGACAGGTCCTGGTGTCCAGCTTGCTCTAGGGATTCCCCAGCCTCTACTTTCTGGAGCTGGGATTATGGGTGGGCCACCACACCCACCAGGCATTTAAGTAGGATCTTGGGAATTCTTGTTCCCTTGCTTACCTGGCAAGCTCTTTAACCACTAAGCCATTTCCTCAGCACATTCTCTATTTTTTATTATTTGGGATTAAATTCACATTTGTAGTGCAAGATGTTTGTTTGTTTGTTTCACTAGCTTCCTATTTGGGGTATAGTTAGTATAATAAAAGCATTAAAAGCAAAACTGTTTTTTCATTATAATTTGAAGTAAAGCAAGACCTTTTGCATCTGGGTGGCGCTGGAGGTTGACCCTTTCACTTTTTATCTTGAGGCAGCATCTTACTTGCCCAGGCTGCCATCGAACTTGCTTTTGCCTCAACCTCCCAAGTGGTTAGGATCACAGGTCTCTACCACCTGCCTGGATAGGAAACCAGTTTTGATTTTGAAATAGCTTGCATATGAGTATAACATCACTTTGGTATAACTTTAAAGAAGAAAATTTTATATTTGTAACCCTTCCTTTTTAGGGGAAATATGCTAAGGAAGGATACCTTTAAGAGGAGATGTTTAAATCTTACACAATTAAACAAGTCTCACTTTGTTTTACAGAAGCCTAGAGAGCATACATTTAATCAGATTCATGCAATGAATGTCACCTAACAATTTAGTTGACCTGAGCTACATTCTATGCCGCTTTGATTTGGACAATTCTTTTTTCCTTTGAGACAGCCTTGCTACCTATATGTTCACCAGATTGTAGCCCAAACTGTTGATCCTCCTTGTTCAGACTCCTGGGTTCTGGGGTTATGGTGTAGGCCACCAGTAATAAAACTCAAGTTTTAGTGTCTGCCTTCCCTTTTCCATGGTGCTGTGTAACCAGGATTCCCCATAGGAGGCAAGGAGATTTTTCTTTTTTGTTGTTGTTGTTTTTTTCATATTTTTTTCTTTTTCATTCCTTCTTTCCTCCCTCCTTTTCTTACCTCTCTCCCTTCCTCTGTTCCTACTTTCTCTCTTTCTAACTATTTAGTGAATGTTCATCCCTGAAAAAAAGGACAGAGCATTGACTCAAGATTAGAATTTGAGAAATAGTTATGTGGGTTGAAAAATAATTCCAAGCAGTGTTTGAGGTTGAGGTTGTCTGATAAAAATGTGAAGAGGCAAAGCTCTGAGGTAAGTAAGTGCTGGCAGAGATTGTTAGGAGAGAGCACATGTGAGGAAGAGTCAGAAGAGGACTGAACCTACCTTAGTGAAGAACCATCAAAAATGATGGTTTGAAAGATAGTGAAGTTTGCAGGCAAATGGATGGAACTAGTAAAGATCATTCTGTGTGAGGCAACACAGAAGCAGAAAGACACACATGGTATATACTCACTCACAAGTGGTTATTGGACATACAATACAGGATAAAGATACTAAAATCCATACTCCTAAAGAAGCTAAACAATTAGAAGGACCCTATGGAAGATGCCCAATCTTCATTCAGAAGGGCAAACGCTATAGACATTGGAAGCAGTAGAAGACAGGGAACAGGACAGAAGCCTACCACACAGGGCCTCTGAAAGACTCTCCTGATCAGGATATCAGTAGAAGATGCTGAAACTCATAGCCAAATTTTGGGCAGAGTATAGGGAATCTTATGAAAGAAGGGGGAGATAGAAAGGTCTGGAGGGAACAGGAGACCAACAGAGCTTAAAAAAAATAATAAATTAAAAAAAAAACTGGGCCCAGAGGACCCTGCAGTATCAACCAAGTACCGTGCATGGAGAGGACCTAAAACCCCAGCTCAGATGTAGCCCACAGACTCAGGTTCCCTCAGTCTCCAAGTGGGGTACCTAGTAAAGGGATCAGGGACTCTCTCCAGTGTGAACTCAGTGGCTGGCTCTTTGATCACCTCCTCCTGGGGGTGCAGCTTGCCAGACCACAGGAGAAGACTATGGAATCAGTCTTGATAAGACCTGACAGGCTAGGGTCAGATAAAAGTGGAGGAGGACCTCCCTTATCAGTGGACTAGGGGAGGGGCATAGGAGGAGAACAGGGAGGGAGGGTGGGATTGGGAGGAGATGAAGGAAGGGCCACAGCCAGGACACAAAGTGAGTAAATTGTAATAAATAATAAATTTTAAAAAAATCTAAGCACTTATAAAAATAAATAAATAGATAGATAGATAGATAGATAGATAGATAGATACATAGATAGATAGATAGATAGATACATAGATACATAGATACATAGATACATAGATAAATAGATGATATATAGAGAAAAGGTAGTCTCCAACCAACGCATCAGTGTCACCTGGGTTCCTGTCAAAATGCACAGTTTCAGCCCACTCTCTCAAAACTGTTGAGTCCTAAACTGTGACTCATTCATCTATGCTTGAGTATGTTCTCTAGATGGTTCTGCTGCATTCCCGTATTTGAGAACCTCCAGTGTAGTTCAAGTGTTCTACACCATTAGTGAACCTTGCAGAAGACGTTTTGTGTGGCTCCCATGTAGAACAGCAATTGAAGGAAGACAACCAGAGTGGACGTATGTCAGTGTGTAGATCTGTAGTGGTCAAGATGCACAACTTACATCTTGTAAGTAAGAGGCTTTCCAAACATTTCTGCAGTAGACAGGGCAGCAAAAGAATCACTGTGCAGTTAATAACATCTAAAACTACCTAATGAAGTGAAAATTAAAAAAAAAA
>NW_026596079.1:22246326-22279283 GCF_907164565.1 Psammomys obesus | reverse complement strand
TGGTTTGGTTTGGTTTGGTTTGGTTTGGTTTGGTTTGGTTTGGTTTGAGACTGAATCCTTCACTGGGATCTAGAAGTTATCTAGCCCAGCTGTCCATCGAACCCCAGGGATCTGTTGTCTGTCTCCACCTCTCCAGTGCTGAGATTACAAGTGCATGCCACCCATTCCAGACTGTTTAACATGAGTGCCGGGTGAGAAATCAGGTCCTCATGTCTGCATGTCAAGTATTTCACTTACTGGACTGCCTTCCTCGCCCCTGGCTTGGCTTTTTAAGATAAAACATTTCTGAGAATGCAGGAAAGAGAATATTTAGTAAATTAAGTAATAGTCAATCTCAACACACCTTCTCAATTTTTACAGCTTTTAATACTTAATAACCCAATCAGATATGCTTAACTCGTGAATGCACTGACGTTCCAGTTTGGATATTGCCTTTCGTCTACGAACGTCTATTGAGTAACTGCATGACCACATGTATCTGAGCACTGGCTGTGGGTTAGATGTGTGGCCAGCACCTCTGTGGGTCAGTTCGCAATGACAAGTGTTTCACAGGAAGCATTTTTCTTTATACCTTCTGTATCTCACCCTTGTTAAATTTGATCTAGCCAGAACATTCTACACATAATAAGAAAAATTCTGTGGACAATGCTGTAGAGTGGACATTTACAAAAGCAATACGACATTCTCTTTTGTAATTTTGTTAGTATACTGTTCTATAGGAGAAAAGTGACTTTGAAGAAAACTCTCAAACACTGTGGGAATGCAAATAACATCGCTACTATGGAGTATATAAAATGTTCTTCAAAAACTGACAATAGAACTACTATATGACCCATGAATCTCACTATATGTGTGTTTGACCCTGTGTTTGTGTGTATGTGTAATAAAGTCAGTATGTAATGGATCTGTCTGTACCCAAATATTTTTGGACATGTAGTTTTCTACTGGAATGTGCTCAACTTGTTCCTACCTCTCCCAGCAGCTAGCAATTGCCATTCCTCCGAGGCTAAGGGTAAGCTTATTTAGCTTCTAATGGCCTGATTGCTAAGACACTCAAACAACGGATATACTTAAGCTAGATTCATTAAGTGCACTGAGCTTTCCTATGTAAAATTCAATTTTGAAATAAAGAACAAGAAAACATCTTACAACTTTTACCTATACATGCCTTTTCTCCACTCTTTCAGGACTTTGCCTACCATTTTGTAGTGTTTGTCTTCTACTTCGGAGCCTTTGTATTGGAAGCAGCAGCCACCTCCCTGCATGACCTGCAGTGCAACGCAACCATGACTGTGCAGCCGCTCCTCAACGACAACCAGTACAACATCAATGTGGCAGCCACAGTGAGTGCTCCCTGAGGAAAGCATTGTGTGTCCCTGGCCAAGCATCCAGGAGACCCCCTAGGCAGCAGTGGCCTTGTAATAGTAGCCTTTAGAATTAAATATGGAATAGCTATTTATTTATCTGTTCAGTGGTCCTATGAGCAAAGTACTGTCATCATCCCACTGTTGTGCGTGACTCAGTTGCAGCCCAAAGATGTTGACATTATCTGAGAAAACAATGGGTCTATGTTACTTGATTTTTTAAGAAGAACTCATTGTCGTGTTCTCTTTTTCTAAATTTTCAGACCTGGTGAAGGAGATTGTTTCTAGCTCTGCTCTTTTCTACTTTGGACCCATTTTAAATCGAGATTATTGGCTGCATGTTTACCATGGACTGCCAAGTAGAAAGGGGTTTCCTCCAGATGGAGCTGACATGGATGTTACAGTTCTTATTGTTGGGGTCAGTGCCAGTGGTGGGGAGGCAAATTCACCAGCCACCATAACAGATGGGATACAGGAGAAAGCCTTCTGTGGGGACTTTAAACAAGAATCCTCCTTCGTTCACATACTGTAGCCTGTCATTTTGTATAAACAATACAAAGAAATAGTTTTTGTTTTCATGGATAATGTTTGAAACTATCACAGATTGAAACTACTTCTTTGATTGATATTTAATAGTTCCTATAAGGCTTTAATGAGCCTAGTGTCTTCTCTTTAGCCCTTGCCTCATAAAGGCTCCAACTTTTAGAATTCTCTAGGCAGTCATTTTCTAGATGTGCCTCTTCTGGGAACCTGTCTCTTTCTCTTTCTGCCAAAGTGAAACCACCTGCATGGTATGGTGTCTTTTATGACATTCTAGTTTATCCACCCACTTCAGTACAGTCAGAACTCCAGCTCTTAAGTTTCCCGAAGCTTAAATTGATCAGCCATTCATGTGTCACGTTGGGTTAAATCTTGTACTTTTTTTTTTTTTTTTTCGTTCAGTGTAGCTGAGAATGAGGGCAATTCCTTCTCACTAATAATAGATTCCCAAAGCACTAATTCTCACTCAGGGGAAATTGTCTGCATTAGAAATGCATTACAGAAACAAGTGGCACAGGTAAAGTTAATTAAACTGTGACAAATTCCTCCTCAGTTTCCTGGTTAAGAATGTCCAGTGAAGAGGTTGGGGGAGGAGAGGACGGAGGAGAAACTGTGGTCAAGATGTAAAATTAATTAATTAGTTAATTATTTTTTTTAAATACAAAAAAAAGAACCTCTACCCTAGCCAGGCAGTAGTGATATGTGCCTTTAATCCCAGCACCTGTGAGACAGAGGCAGCGGGATGTGTGAGTTTGAGGCCAACCTGGTCTATAAAGTGAGTTCCAGGACAGCCAGGACCAAAACCCTGTCTGGAAAAACAAAACAAAACAAAACAAAACAAAAAAAAAAAAAAAGAATTGTATTGTCTTGTAATCTCCTTTGACTCACAAACCTCTCAATGTCATGTGCAGACAGCGTGGACTATTTACTTATCTGTACCAAGTGCAGTGATGTTGGCACAGTCAGTGTTAATGAAGCCCACATGGCACCAAGGAAGCAGCTCCAAGCAGGGTTTGGGCTGTGACGACTATCTCCCAGAGAGAGAAGGAGCCAACCTCATGACTCATTCCTGTGGGGTTTGTCCACCGAGTTCTAAAAATCACAGAAATGATCTGATGTGTTCTCAGCGTTTGATGGTTACTGGATGATTAGATAACTCAGACTGAATTTTTTAATACACTGCCTAGGGTTTCATCAATATTGAAACACATGAGCCTGCTATGTGAGAAAATGTTGAATGTGAGGCTGGTTGTAGATTTGAAAATTAAGGGCTGTAGTGTGCAAATGGAAGGCCAGTGCTGTGAGCAGATACAACAAAGTCATCAAAACATAGATCCCTACAAAATATTGCCCTGAATTGAAGCATCTTTAGGTCATTTGGTGAGCATCTGTTCAGTGGCCTCTTAGGATGTGCTTGCTAAACGTCCATGTTGTGAGTCTGAACGCAGTTTTTCTTCTCCTGTTCTTAGGTTTTTGCCTTTATGACCACGGCTTGTTATGGTTGCAGTCTGGGTCTGGCTTTGCGAAGATGGCGACCGTAACACTCCTGGGAAACTGACAGTTGTGTGCTTGTTTCATTTGTCTACTTTATATGTCTGATCACTTGGGTACCATTGGTCCCGATAAAACATTCCAAGCATCATTTGCTTACTACAGAGAGAACCTCAGTGAAAACTGTGGTTTTTTACATGGGTGGGATTTTCATTTTATTCTGATTTTAGAGAAGTATCCTTTCAATTTTCATCTCTTTCTTATTTTTAAATACATTTTCCTTGTATATTCCTAAAATATACAGACACTGTTCACAAAACAATAGTATTCCTTTTGTTTGTTAAGTCACCCAAACTTTAATAATAATACATAGCTAAAACAATACATCTCAAGCAGGATTCTCATTTACTCCTACCTTTAATATAAAATGGGAAATGATACACTTTTTTTTTTTTTTACCAAAGGGCCAGGTAGCACATATATAAGCTTAAGAGGCCATATAGCTTCTGTGGAAATTTTTCTAACCTATGATAACACAAAAGCAGCTACAGATGATGTAAATAAATGAGCATGTCTGTAGCCTAATAAAGCTTTATTTACAAAAAGGGAGCAAGACTGGATGTGGTCCATAGACCAGAATTTTATCAACTACTGCCAAAAAAACCTTAGGTGTTCTTCAGTTCATTGAACCATCATAAGGTTTATCAACCTCATTAGACAAGCCACATAACATATTTTGTTTCATTATGCAACAATCACATTGCCTTTGGTTAATTGTTAAATACGTACCCATTGCAGGACATGTAGTTTCTCAAGATAACCTCAGCAGAGCCTTGGATGTACAGAAAAATAAGGTATGAAATAAACTCCAAACTAATAATCTCCTAATAGCTCAGCAAGACTCTCACATGAGAGTGCTTAAGACATGATCCCCAGAGGAAATTAATCACTACTGGAACTGGTATCTTGCTACTGATGTCTTACTTTGGTTTATTTATGCCACAGACTATTGTTGTTTGCCCTGTGCATGAATATATAAATATTTATGTATGTAAAGTTTTTCCACATAGCTCTGAAGAGTTGAGTTTTTACTTCTGATTGTTTTTGCATTACTTTCTGAGTTAAATTTGAATAGAATATTAACTAGACAATAAAGCTATAGATTATTACATGCTTTGATAATAGCCTAGATATCTATGCTGTTTTTACATTGGTATCAGACAGGCAAAGTCAGTTTAAGACAGTAGCTAACACAAAAACTAGATCTGGCTGAATAGTACAGAAAACAATCCTAGTCCATCTGTAGACATTGTGGGCTTGGCAGTGTGCCACAAATGGCTTGAATGGAGAGCAGATCAGAACGAGGCCAAGGCTCCCACCACATTCTCATACAAGCTGCTTTGCCTGTTGCTTTAACAGGGCTGCCTCTGGAAATGGGCTTGCGAATTGCTTCCTAGCTGACCCATCACCTAAGAGTGCCATGCACAACTGGAGCATTAGAATTCATGGAATATTAGGAAAATATGAGTGAAGAGTATAACCAATGCCCAGAGATCAAGTGCTGTTTATCTAGTCCTTCCCCAGAAGAGCGCCTCCTGGGGGCTCAGTTTGTATTACAGCTGAAGAAGAGATGTACTTCTATATGTAGCTTGAAAAAACTCAGTCTTATGACCTTACACTCTTGTTTTATATCTTCTATAATGCCTGACTTCCTTTATTATTCTAGCTCCAGACCACACACTGAAAACCTGTATTATGAGTTCTATATCATGATGTCATAAATGTGCCATAAAGATACATTGTGCGTTGTACTTGGAATCACTAAAATGTAGTACACTAGAACTGAGTTGAGATTTTTCCCTCCAACGTGTAACAGGCCATGCTTGGTATGGTATTAATTTAAATGAATTCATTCAGATGTATTGGTGGTACTTTTGTAAATGGATTGCTTCTAGATTAGCAAGAACCAAACCCAAAGCTCACTAACTGTGAATATTTAGATCTGTAGATTAATTGCATTCTAGATTTGTGAGCTGAGTGACAAAGCACTTGAACAAAAATAATGGCGTTTAAAAATCTCTTTTCATATCTTAGCTGTAAAAACAAGAAAGTGTTGGTTGGTTTTAAAATCTGATAAATTTATTTTATAAGTGTTATGACTCTAATAAAGTATTCATTTGATAATCTTTTGGGTCACTGTTTTTAAATACCACTCACTTTGACATTCAGTTAACTGTTTAGTACAAAGCAGACTGAAGTTCCAGACCTATGAATGAACTCTGTTTCAGGTAGTTCTGTGTAAAAGAGAGTCTCTCAGGAAATGCCAGTAAATGTTTTTCTGGGTTGAACACAAGGAGGTAAAACCTGGGAAAGTATTATGAGAGGAAACTTAAAGTGAAAAGTGCACTCTGTTTTATCTAGAAAGTATCTGCTCCATGTGTCATGTGTTGTTTGAAACATTTTTTTTAATTATTATCTCTTGGTCTTCAAACAAGGGCCCAGAGGGGCTTGTGGAGACTGAAGTATCTGGTCCATGTGTCATGTGTTGTTTGAAGCACTTTTAAAAAATATTATCTCTTGATCTTCAAACCAGGGCCCAGAGGGGCTTGTGGAGACTGAAGCACCAACCAAGGACAATAGATGGAATGGACCTAGGCCCTATCCACATGTGTAGCCTATGGGCAACTCGGGCTTCATGTGGGTTACCTAGTAAGGGGAGCAGGAAAGTTCTCTGACATGGACTCTGTTGCCTGCTCTTTGATCACTTACCCCTTTCCAGGCCACAAAGGAAGAGGATACAGACAGTCCTGATGAGACTTGATAGGCTGGGGTCAGATGGTAGGGGAGAAGGGCTCCCCTTTCTGAGGACTAGGGGAATGGGATAAAGAGGAAAAGGGAGGGAGGGTGGGACTAAGATGAGATGAGTGAGGAGGCAACAATCAGGATGTAAAGTGAATAAATTATAGAAAATAAACTTTAAAAAAGTATTAAAAATATTATCTTACCTAATCCTTATCAGAACTACCAGAAGCCTGGATACCGTTACCTTATTTTAAAGATAAGAGGACTGAAACACTTTGGAGGACAGCCAGAGTCCTCCACTTACCAGAAGAAAGCTAGTCTTCAGAGGCATGAACTCTGTCTCTTGATTTCTCTGTATGCCTCTCTCTTCTCTCCCAGATTTTGACTTTCTTCTCCCCGGTCACACCAAAAGTACTTAGCAGAATGTTTAATCATATCTTTTCTTAGACTATTTTTATCTCATATCTTGTCTTAGGCTATTTTTATCTTAAACAAAACCCATGATATTCAAAAAGTGATGTTGTCCAACATGGCTGGGTAGTTCAGGAAGGTAGTTCAGGCGGTGGAGTTATCGCCCCCAATGTATAGCTCTGGTTTTGATACCAAGAACCACAGACTGTGGTAGCATGTGACTGTAATGCTACCCAGCACTCAAGAAATAGAGGCAGAATTATCAGAAGTTCAATGAATAAACATCACCCTATCTTCTTTCCCAATGCATATAGTTTACTCTTTGTTGTGTATCTTTACCTCAAAAGCTACACAGTCTACATAATGAGTTAAAGACCAGCCTGGGATATGTAAGGACTTGTATCAAAAACATGAAAAGGAATTCAGGCCAAGGCTGCGTGGAGAGGGTAGTATTGGGCAGCTATTGTCTGAATGTACCCAGGATTATTTGGCTTTCTTGTTTGTTAACATGTTCACCTTGTGTAGAAGGGGTTAAGTTAAAGGGGCCAAGAGATGCTTTGGTGAATGAGCAACATTATCTCATGCTGAGTCAGCTGTTTTCCAAGTTGTAGTGATCCCTAAAACTAATTTCAACAGACTTTTCCGGTGTGTGGTATCCAACATCAGACTCATAAAAGTAAACTGATGTTCTATGCTTGTTTGCTGGAGGCTGTGGATGAGAAAATGAAGTGAGATGTGTAATGTGGGGACTGGTGGTGATAGATCTGAACTTTTAGCACGAATACTGAGCTTTGGTTTTTCCAAAGAAATCATAGTTACTCCACTTTTTTAAGAGTGACACAATTATTTAACCTCCCACACACACATGTAAGTAAATACAATCTCAGCAAATAAGCATGATTCCATGTTCTTTCCTAATGCCATGTATTTTACTTTTTTGTTTGTGCATCTTTACCTCAAAAGCTATACTGTCTGTACAAATTTGGAAATTTCTTACATAGCATGGACATAGTTTTCTGGTTATATTCAATTTGAGAGACATTTAAGAAGAGAAAAATATTTCCCTTAACAGCAGTATGAGAAAGCCAAGTTACTTCTCCATACCTCCCCTATCTTCCACTAATGATCGTGTAAGTCTCTGAGCAGACCCCTGGGGAAGAGGAACCAGGATCGAGTTAGAACAAGATGTTTTTGGAGGTAATGACTATGAGAAATGAACATAAGTAGGAAAGTTTCCTGCCCCACATGCAGGGATGACTCTTGTGAGGGCAAAAGGAAGAGTGAGCATAGGTAGGAAGAGTCTCAGCCTGAGCTCTCCTTAGAAAGTCTTACTGAGCTAGCCATGAGCCCCAGCCTCAAGGTTGCCCACAAAAAAGTCCCAGATACCTGAACACGGCAAGTCCTATTGCAACATCATGACCTATCATTGGTGATGGATTACTCAAAAAGTGTGCAAACTCAGCTCATTGGCTCAAAAAACATAACAAAGGTCCCAAAGGCACCTGTAGCAAAAAGCTGTCAGACTGAAATGACTTCTGTGCATGGGTCACTGTTAGAAATCTGAAAAGCACACACCCTAATCTCTGCTTTGGGCCCCTTGTGCCTAATAAATCTACTTCTCCATGCATGTCCTTGAAGTCATTCCTCGCTGAATCTCTTGGCAGGAGGAAAACACTTAGAAAGGCATTAGTGGATAAACTGAACCACATCGCTATGGGAGGTAGGAGAACCACGCTGCTTTTTACCATCTCCCTCTCAGTGATCAATTCTGAATTTTATTGGCTGTCACTCACCTCTCTCTATAAGTCTTTGTGCTGTATCTGGTGTATGCCTGAAACCTTTCTTCATGAGGAGACAATTTCTGCATATGGGGCGATTGAGCATGTATATTCTTAGCCGTAACTGAATGAGAAAGTACCAAAAGGTGCCCCACGTCTGTCCATATCCCTCCTTGCATCCACTCTGTCAGACCAGTTGTCCTCTTTACCAATATGTGTTGACTACCCACGAACAGAATGCCTTCTTATGCTCTGATTCATAAGGGTCCAGAATGCTGCACCATCAGCCAAAGCTGACGAATGAATTGTTGTCCTGTTCCCTGGAAGGATGAACCTAAAACTTCAAGGATGGAAAGTACCAAGTCCTTGGTAAGCCACTAGTAAAGCAAGTAAATGGAGTGACCTCTATTTCCATCTTTTCACCCCAACCTCATGTGTTCTTCATTTTTAATACAATGCCTTATAGAAATCTCAGGTTCAGTGAGACTATGACACCCAAAAACATCACTTGAACTTCACGGTCTGTATTGGTGTCTCAGGCTTTCATTAGATCACCCCAACACTCAATCAGCTGCTTCTGGAAGGTATAGTGTGTTATGTGATGATGACAACTTGTGGGGATGTCACCTTGGTTGGCTGCTGAGTTGAGTCTGATGTCCCTGCAAGTGATAAACTTTAGACGCCCACTGTGTTGCAAAAGTATATATTCTCCCTTTGGGACATTTTTCTTTCACAAATGGTGCCTAAGAAAAACTCAGGGGGAAAGAAGAGAATAAATCCTTGTGACATTGAAAATGACTTAGATTTTCCTCTGTAATAGTTAAAGGACAAGAAAAGCAACAAGAAGAAAGAAATGGTTAAAATAAACTTGAAGATAAAACAAGCAAACAACAACAACAAAAAAGCAGTTGTATATTAGAGGGCACTATAAGGATGTGAAAGATAACTTATACAATGGGGAAAATCATTTTTCTTGAAGGTACAGTATGCAGAATATATAAAGCATTTTTTAAGGTTTTTATTTTTATTTATTACACTTTATTCATTTTGTATCCCCCCATAAGCCCCTCCCTCCTCCCCTCCAGATCCCACCCTCCCTCCCCTTTCTGCATGCATGCCACTCCCCAAGTCCACTGATAGGGGAGGTTCTCCTCTTCTTTCTGATCTTAGTCTATCAGTTCTCATCAAAAGTGGCTGCATTGTCCTCTACTGTGGCCTGGTAAGGCTGCTCCCCCCCTCAGGGGGAAGTGATCAACGAGCAGGCCAATCAGATTATGTCAGAGGCAGTCCCTCTTCCCATTACTATGTAACCCACTTGGACACTGAACTGCCATGGGCTACACCTGTGCAGGGGTTCCAGGTCATCTCCACAAATAGTCCTTGGTTGGAGGATGATTTTCTGGGAAGTTCCTTGTGTTCAAATTATCTTGTTCTGTTGCTCTCCTTGTGGAGTTCCCGTCCCCTCCAGCTCTTACTATTTCCCACTTCTTACATAAAATTCCATTCACTCTGCCCATCAGTTGGCAATCAGGCTCAGCATCTGCTTTGACAGTCTATACTGCAGAAGCTTTCAGAAGCCCTCTGTGGCAGGTTTCAAGGTTGTTTCCTGTTTTCTTCTGGCTTTCAGAGGCCCTCTGTAGCAGGTTCCGAGGTTGTTTCCTATTTTCTTTTTCTTCTGATGTCCATCCTCTTTGCCTTTCAGGATGGGGATTGAACATTTTAGTGGGTTTATTCTATGTTGTATGTTTATATGAGTGAGTATATACCATGCGTGTCTTTTTGCTTCTGGGACAACTCACTCAGGATGATTCTTTCCAGGTCCCACCATTTACCTGCAAATTTCATGATTTCCTTATTTTTCATTGCTGAGTAATACTCCATTGTATAGATGTACCACAGTTTCTGCATCCATTCTTCAGTTGAGGGGCATCTGGGTTGTTTCCAGCTTCTGGCTATTACAAATAAAAGCTGCTACAAACATGGTTGAGCAAATGTCCTTTTTGTGTACTTGCGCCTCTTTTGGGTATATGCCTAGGAGTGGTATGGCTGGATCTTGAGGAAGTGCTATTCCTAGTTGTCTGAGAAAGCGCCAGATTGATTTCCAGAGTGGTTGTACCAGTTTACATTCCCACCAGCAGTGGAGAAGGGTTCCCTTTTCTCCACAACCTCTCCAGCATGTGTTGTCCCTTGAGTTTTTGATCTGGGCCATTCTGATGGGTGTAAGGTGAAATCTCAGGGTTGTTTTGATTTGCATTTCCCTAATGGCTAATGAGGTTGAGCATTTCTTTAAGTGCTTCTCTGCCATTCGATATTCCTCTACAGAGAATTCTCTCTTTAGCTCTGTTCCCCATTTTTTAAGTAGATTACTTGGTTTATTGCTTTTCAGCTTGTTTAGTTCTTTATATATATTGGATATGAGTCCTCTGTCAGATAAAGGGTTGGTGATGATTCTTTCCCAATCTGTAGGCAGTCGCTTTGTTTTGATGACGGTGTCCTTTGCTTTACAGAAGCTTTTCAATTTCATGAGGTCCCATTTATTGATTGTTGCTCTTAGAGCCTGTGCTGTTGGTGTTCTGTTCAGGAAGTTTTCTCCTGTACCAATGAGTTCTAGGGTATTCCCCACTTTTTTTTCTAGCCGATTTAATGTGTCTGGTTTTATGTTGAGGTCTTTGATCCACTTGGACTTTAGTTTTGTACAGGGTGATAAGTATGGATCTATTTTCATTTTTCTACATGTAGACATCCAGTTGGACCAGCACCATTTGTTGAAGATGCTATCTTTTTTCCATTGTATGGTTTTGGCATCTTTGTCAAAAATCAGGTGTCCGTAAGTGTGTGGGTTTATTTCTGGGTCTTCTGTTCGGTTCCATTGATCCACCATTCTGTTTCTATGCCAGTACCATGCAGTTTTTATAACTGTTGCTCTATAGTACAGCTTGAGATCAGGGATGGAGATACCTCCAGAAGACCTTTTATTGTAGAGGATTGTTTTAGCAATTCTGGGTTTCTTGTTATTCCATACGAAGTTGAGAATTTTTCTTTCCAGGTCTGTAAAGAATTGTGTTGGCAATTTGATGGGAATTGCATTAAATCTGTAGATTGCTTTTGGTAAGATGGCCATTTTTACTATGTTAATCCTGCCAAGCCATGAGCATGGGAGATCTTTCCATCTTCTCATATCTTCCTCTAATTCTTTCTTCAGAGACTTGAAATTTTTTTCATACAAGTCTTTGACTTGCTTGGTTAGGGTTACACCAAGGTACTTTATGTCATTTGTGGCTATTGTGAATGGTGTTGTTTCTCTAATTTCTTTCTCAGCCCTTTTGTCTTTTGTATACAGGAGTGCTACTGATTTTTTTGAGTTAATTTAGTATCCGGCCACTTTGCTGAAGGTGTTTATCAGCTGTAGCAGTTCCCTGGTAGAGTTTTTGGGGTCACTCATATATACTATCATATCATCTGCAAATAGTGATAATTTGACTTCTTCCTTTCCCAACTGTATCCCCTTGATCTCCTTCGACTGTCTTATTGCTCTAGCAAGGACTTCCAGCACTATGTTGAAGAGATATGGAGACAGTGGGCAGCCTTGTCTTGTCCCTGACTTCAGTGGGATTACTTTAAGTTTCTCTCCGTTCAGTTTGATGTTGGCTATAGGCTTGCTGTATATCGCCTTTACTATGTTTAGATATGTGCCTTGTATCCCTGATCTCTCCAGTACTTTAAACATGAATGGATGTTGGATTTTGTCAAATGCTTTTTCAGCATCTAGGGAGATTATCATGTGGTTTTTTTTTCTTTCAGTTTGTTAATATGGTGGATCACATTGATGGATTTCCATATATTGAACCACCCCTGCATACCTGGAATGAAGCCTACTTGGTCATAGTGGGTAATATCTTTGATGTGTTCTTGGATCCTGTTTGCAAGTATTTTGTTAAGTATTTTGGCATCAATGTTCATAAGGGAGATTGGCCTGAAATTCTCTTTCTTTGTTGAGTCTTTGTGAGGTTTAGGTACCAAGGTGATTGTGGCTTCATAGAATGAGTTTGGTAATGTTCCTTCTGTTTCTATTTTGTGGAATAGTTTGAAGAGAATTGGAGTTAGCTCTTCTTTGAAGGTCTGGTAGAATTCTGCGCTGAAGCCATCTGGTCCTGGGCTTTTTGTGGATGGGAGACTTTTGATGACTGCTTCTATTTCTTTGGGGGATATAGGACTATTTAATTGATTTACCTGGTCCTGATTCAGCTTTGGTGAGTCAAATCGATCAAGAAAATTGTCCATTTCATTTAGATTTTCAAATTTTGTTGAGTATAGACTTTTGAAGTAAGTCCTAATGATTGTTTGGATTTCCTCAGTGTCTGTAGTTATGTTCCCCTTTTCATTTCTGATTTTGTTGATTTGGGTAGTGTCTCTCCGCCTTTTAGTTAGCTTGGCTAAGGGTTTGTCGATCTTGTTGATTTTCTCAAAGAACCAGCTCTTGGTTTCATTGATTCTTTGAATTGTTTTATTTGTTTCTAATTGATTGATTTCAGCCCTGAGTTTGATTATTTCCAGCCGTCTACTCCTTTTCGGTGTGTCTGCTTCTTCTTTTTCTAGGGTTTTTAAGTGGGCCATTAAGTTGCTTGAATGAGCTGTCTCGAATTTCTTCTTGAAGGTATATAAAGCATTTTTATAACTCAAATAGATAATCCAGTTCAAAATTGTCGAGGACTTGCATGAAACTACTCCAAAGCAGAGCCAAGAATGGCCAACCAGCAAGCACAGGACTGGACATCAGCATGTATAGCCTTCAGAGAAATGAAAATCAAACTAAAGCAGAAATGAGACATCACTAGACAACAGAGGAATGGATGGCTATATTTTTTAAAGAAAATTACTAAATTGGAACCTTCTATATTACAGGTGAAATTATAAAATGTTAGTTATTGTAAAGGGTTTGAAAATTCTTCTAAACACTTGGAGGGCAAACAGAACTATGTGTCCTTGACATTCTTAGATGGCAGCTTAGTCTCTACTCTCTGGGTAAATTATAATTAGGAGTGATTGTTCTAAAAAAAGAAAGACTTCTGTTTTGTTAATGCTCTTGACAATCTTCAGAGTTTGGGCATTCTTTAAAGTAATGACCAAAGGGTGGCTTTACCAGGAAAGTTCTGTCCCAGTTCTGAACTGGAAGTTCTGAACAATTTCCAGGGAATCAGAGGAAGTCTTTTCAATCACTCGGAACAACTACCGACAGCCAGTGTAGGCACTGTCCAAGAGGCGAGGTCGGATAGTGAAGAGAACTCCAGGAAGCAACTTTCCTTGGAGAGAGAGGCACAGACAAACATGTTAAAGGTACAAATCTTACGGAAAAGAGGATCAGAATGCTTCATGTAGACGGGAGAGGTGAAAACTCAGTCAAGGAGGAGTAGTTATGGCGGTGCCGCGGTGCCGTATTCACTCACAAGGCTCTAAAGAAGATACTGTTGAGCGAGGCAGCAGCTTCCGCTCCACGGTGCTTGGAGAAGAGTGTGGTGCCTGCACTTGCACTACTCGTGCTGTATTTGTAACCATCCGGGTCAGGCAGAAGAACTGTGCTTTATCCTAAGGGCCTCTAGCTTGCTCCCATAATCCCCCGAGTGACGGCCTGGTGTTCTGGGAGCTGACATTCTAATACAACAGCTCCATGCCTTACGTGGTCCCTTTGCTGAAAGGGAAGGCCCAGAGTCCCTCTTACTTTTTAATTTTTGCTCATCTCACATACAGCACAATCAAGTGCAGTGTCCTGTAGTCAGAACCACTGGATTGATGCTAGATGAAAGGAAGCAAATGCAGAATTGCTTCTGAAGTGAGCGAAGCTGGTGGGATATTAATTATTGCCGGGTTACTTTGAATTCAGGGTTTTCTTTTTCTCCCCTTCAGTTGAATAATGAAACTTTCTTTCCAGGGCCATCATGGGGATTTTTATTATGCCTTCCTCAAACTTTCCCATTAACTCATAAAATTCAAATCAGTTCTGAAATTTTGAGCGATGTTTTAAGGACTTGATCTGAAGGCACTTAATAAAGAATTGACTTCAGAGAGGCCAAAGCCCTTACCCATGCAGAGGAGGTAGAGGGAAGATTGGGTACAAAGTAACAGCTAGACAGGATTAAGGTTCTGGTGCTCTGCACAGTGGGAGACTGAAAATAACAGTAATTATATATTTCAGAATAGGTAGAGATAGGCTGTATGTTTTCTCTATGGGCTAATTCCCTGCTGCAATTATCAGGCCTTATGGATATATGTAGAAATATCATACTCTACCCTACAAGTGGGTATAGTTAAACCTGCATTACAAAACCAATCTGCATGCCTGTGTTGTGTGACTTCTGGAAACAACTAGGCAGACTGGAACACATTTTTAAATCACGGTACTTCTGCTGTATGCTGTGAAAAGTGGTTCTGAGTTTCCTTCACTGAGCACAGCTTTGAATATGTAAGTGAGCCCTCTTTTGGCTGAAGAACAGCATTCACAGATGGCATTTACTGAGCATACTTTATATGATAATCACTCATTTAAGAATTCTGCGTGCATCAAATTTAATCTTCACAGTTACAAGGCTGTTCTCTCACGGTCATCGTTTGACCGATGTGGACATGAGTCTCTTAGAAGTTAGGAAACTCCTGTAAAGTAATTGTGGGTCAGTTTCTTGATTAGTGATTGATGTAAGGGAGCTCAGGCCACTGTGAGTAGTAGCAGCCCTGGGCAAGTAGTCCTGGTCACACAAGAAAGCAGACTAGGAAAGCCATGAGGAGCAAGCCAGTAAGCAGCATTCCTCCATGGCCTCTGGCAGTGTTCCTTCACGTTCCTGCCTTGAGTTCCTGCCCTGACTTCCTTCAACAACAGACCATGATGTGGAAGTGTAAAATGAAAGAAACCTTTTTCTCCCCAAGTTGTTTTTGTTCCTGCGTGGCATTTTATTGCAGCAATAGAAGCCCAAAGAAAGACAGTAATGCAACTGAAATATATCTATGTCAATGTCATAGAGTCGTGCCAGAGCCAGCAAGCAGTGAATCCATGGCCTTTGAAAGGTAACCATTCTGAACCAGAGGCATGGAACTGAACAGACAGACTTTCTAATCTTCAGCACAAACCATGAATCTGATGGAAGACTGGCACAGGGTTTTCCAATGAAAAAGAGGTCCTTTTCCTGGTTCTTTATCTCCTTCTGTTCTCATGCCAAGCCTCATGAGCTTTTCATTCTTCCTTGAAGTACTCTAATGGTCACTGGCTACCAAGTGAATAAAAGAATTCTTTAAAATTATTCGTTTGGGTTCTCTCTTACAATTTATGGAGCCTAGTCAGCCCTACCTAAAACTTAAATGAGTTCTGGTCACTCACAGTAGTTGTCTGTGGTCGTTTAATCAAGCCTACCGATGAAATGTCCCAAAACAAGACTACAGCACAATCTCTTTTATGGAACCCATTAAGCAGGGTTTAGATTTGTACTGCAGAGCCACATGTGAGAATTCTTTTTATGCCTCACAACTTTTATCTCACTTGATAATTTCCATTTCTATTCAGATTGGTCAAAGAACAAGCAAAATCAGCACAACAGGTGCTTACTGTCCCTGAAGCTATGCTTCCCTCCAGCCAGAAGAGGGCGCTCGGGATACATTTTAGAGATTTCATAGGCAGCTGCTATGAAGCTAAGGGTGGGAAACTTCTGCAATATTTTCCATTCTGAGTCTCTTTCCTCCGGGTAACATGAAAATCCAACCTTTAAGGCGTGTGTAACATGCTGTTCTGAGTGAGAGCCAAAAACCTTGGCCCCTCTTTCAGCAATGCTGAAAAGCAGCTGATAGCAGAAATGTGATTAGAATGCCTGTTTTCACAGGGCGGTAAGGGAGTGGTGAGGTGGAGGCAGAGCTTTGGAAACTGAAGACACCAGCGTTTTGTCTGTTCATGGACAAGCCACATATCACCATGAGGAGTTAATTTTTTTAACATCTTTCGGTGTCGTTCACTGTGCCCCTTCTGTTCTTCCCCACTTTGCTAAACCCCTCCACAGCGCTCAAGGTACTAACAACTCTGAAAGGCACCGCGTGCCGTGGGAGAGGGACACGCAGAAGAAAAAGCCCTGGGAGCCACGGTGAACTCCCTTTCCGTCTTAGTGAACCGAATCAGCTCTTCTCCAGGTAGTCCAGTCTATCGGCTTCAGAAAAGGAGCCCGGAGTTGAGTGTCACCCAGAACTTGTCCCACTCTGGCTCAGGGATATGATTTGGGGCAAATCTCTCAGTTTTTAGTTCTGTTATCTCTGCAGCCTAGATAGTCTTACTCTGATCTGTCCGAGGTGTGAGAGCTGCAGCAGCTATGTTTGACTCATTATTTGAGCAACGTAGCCTGGCTCTAACTGGAGACTCCTTCCAAACCTGTCTCTCTGGGCCTTGCTTTGCTCTGCTGCTGCTGTTGCCCGGACAGTTCCGGTTCTAGGGTGTAAAAGTCAAATTTTTTTCTCATTCTCCCCTAAAACTTCTGGACACACCAAATTCCCTCCTTCGTGTAAATGACCTTTCTTCTTGTGGAATTCTGCCCCTGTGTATGGAATAGGTGTTGCCACGTTTTTGTTTTGTTTTTCGTTTGCCTTATTTTGTGTGCTAAAGTACGTGAACGGCTCCGTGTGCACACATGTGTGTTCAAGGAGGCCAGGTGTTGATACCAGATCTTCTTCCATAATGCTAAACCTTGGGTTCTGACACTGGGTCTCTCATTTAACCTGCAGACTAGCTGGCCGGGAAAACCCTGGGCTTTTATCTCCTCTCTCCCATTGCAATGGCACGAATCCCATGTCCCTTGGCCTTTTATATAGGTGCTGCCCTTCCAAACTCAGGTCTTCATGTTACTGAATTAGCCCTATCCTAGAACCCCTTCCTGAGTCTGCATGCCAAAGCAGTTGTGATCACTCATAGATAAGCTCTTATGATTGGACCTACTAACATTCCCTTGTGGAAGGGGAAGGGAGCTCACAAAGCAGCTTATGAGTCACTTGAGGCTCTTTAGACCTCCCAAAGGATATGTGAGCAGTTAACAATCACTTAAGCAGGAAACTCTTCCTGGTGGCATAACTTCCATGTTAGGAATCCCTTGCCCATAATCCGCTAAGTAAGCCCAGTTAAAGTCACTGGGTCACCAAGCTCTATTTGAGTAGAGCCATTTCTTTGGTCTGTCAATGCCTTCCCTACCTAGGGTGAACAGAGACTCCTCAATAAAAATAACACAGCATTTCCAGAGGTCGCTTCCCCTTCGGAATGCTTAACGTCAAGCATAAAAAGAAAGAAGTGGACTTTTTGAAGAAGTAGACTTCAGCAACAGTTGACACTGAGTTGTGTCCTAGGAAGGAATCTAACTTGGTTCTTAAACAATAGTTGGGGCCAGCAAAAAGGCTCAGAGAGGACAGGCACGTGCCATTAAGCCTGACAAACTGAGTTCAATCTCCAGGCCTCCTCCTAGTTGTTCTCTGAGCTGTACAAGAGCCCGTGGCATACACATGCACACACGCACACTTGCACACAAAACAAATAAAATGTGGTTAAAAAGTTTTAACAAAACAGGATTTTCAGTAAATACCAGAAATACACAAGAAGCGTGTCTTCAGTAATACTGCATATTGCTTTCCGTATGTGTAAAAATATAAGCAGAAGTGAAACTGCAGAATATAAACTGTATTGCAACCATCATCAAAGGAGGTAGATATTCTTTACAATGTACTGAGGTGTTAACTAAGTCTCAGAATGTGGTTTCTAGGCTTCCGAGTTCAATTGTTTTACAAAGCATAGCATCATTTTTATATCCCCATTACAAGCAATTAAGTCTGAGTGCATTTATAAAGAACAGGCAAGTGTGTGAGACCTTTGTCCTCAGCAAGTGTGCCAGAATGTTAGGCGATACCTTCAGCCACTCTTATTCTGGCCCATTACAACAAACAATTGAAAGTAAAGATATTTGGGCAAAAGGATGTACTGTGTCACACACTTCAGCTTCCACTGAGATGGATTTGTTTGTTTGTTTTCTAATTTTTGTGTTCTTTTCAAGGGCTGTCCTTTGCAAGGGCTGACGGGGGACATAAAGGGACAGGGAGATGAGTGGGATTGGGTGCGAGATGTGAAATTCACCAAGAATAAAAAGTAGTTGTTATTTTCTTTTTAATTTATTTTATGCTTCAAGGACACCTCCTTCCTTCTTTCCTCCCAGCCTCCTCCCCGTCCCTTACTCCTTTCCCTTTCCCCCCAGAAAAGGAGAGCTTCTCTTCCCCAGGATATCAAGGCACATGAGGACTAAGCATATCTTCATCCCCTGAGGCCAGGCAAGACAGCCCTGCCAGGGGGAAGTTAGACAAAAGCAGACAATAGAGTTCATGTTAGAAACAGCCCCACCCCCTCCGCTTGCCAGACCAAGCAGCCCATCTGCTATATGTGTGTAGGAGGTCAAGGTCCAGATCATGTGTGCTCCTTAGTTGATGCCTCAGTTTCTGTAAGCCCCCATGGGACTGGTTTAGTTGTCTGTTGGTCCTCTTGTGAGTTTCCTGTCCCCTCCAGGTCCTTCCATCTTTCCCTCAACACTTCCACAGGACCCCCAGAGCTCCACCTCATGCTTGGCTGCAAGTCTCAGTATCTGTCTCGAACCACTGCTGGCTGGAGCCTCCCAGATGACAGTCAAGTTAGGATCCTGTCTGCAAGCAGAGCAGAGCATCATTATTAGTGTCAGGGGCTGGCTCTCTACCGTGGGGTGGGTCTCAGGATGGGCCAATTGTTGGTTGGACTTTCCCTCAATCTTTGTTCCCTTGTTGTCCCTGCACTTCTTGTAGGCGGGGTTAATGTTTGGACCACAGGTTTTGTTGGTGGGTTGTTGTTTCCCTCCTTCCGCTAGAACTACCTGGCTAGGAGGTGGTCACTTCAGTCTTTGTGATCCCTGCCCCTCTGTTAGGAGTCTCAGCTAGAGTCACACCCATGTCCCACCAGAAGCCTACCCTGTCGCAGGCCTCCAGCTTGACAAAAAGGTGCTCCCCCCTCAGTTTCCCTTCTTGTTACTAGCCCTCTAACCCCACTCCATTCTCCCCACATCTGATCCCCATCCTTGTTCCCCACCCCCATTCCATCTCCTGTCTAGTTCCCTCTCTTCCCCAGCTTCTGCTGTCTATTCTATTTCTGCTTCTGAATAACATTCTGGCACCCTCCCTTGGGCCTCCTTGTTATTTTTCTTTGGTCTGTGGGTTGTAGTCTGCTTATCCTGTACAATAGGTCTAATGTCCACTTATAAGTGAGTACACACCATGTGTGTCTTTTGGGGTCTGAGTAATCTCACTTAGAGGTTACTCTTTTCTAGTTTCATCCACTTGCCTGCAAATTTCATTATTTTTTTTTTTTGTTTTTAATAGTTGAGTAATATTCCATTGTGTAAATGTACCACAATGTCTGTATCCATTCTTCAGTTGAGGGATATCTACGTTGTTTCCAGTTTGAGGCTACTACGAATAAAGCTGCTATGAACATAGTTGATCAAATGTCCTTGTTGTATAGTGGAGCATCTTTTATCATCACCATCATCATCATCATCATCATCATCATCATCATCATCATCATTTATTACAATTTATTCAATTTGTATCTCGGCTGTGGCCCCCCTCCCTTGTCTCCTCCCAATCCCACCCTCCTGCCTTCTTCTCTCCCTATGACATTCCCCTAGTCCACTGATAGGTGAGGTCTTCCTCCCCTTCTATTTGACTGTAACCTATCAGGTCTCATCAGAACTGATTGCACTGTCTTCCTCTGTGGCCTGGCAAAACGCTGTACCTCCCCACCCCAGGGGGAGGTAATCAGAGAGCCTGTCACTAAGTTCATGCCAGAGAAAACCCCTGTTCCCTTTATTAGAGAACCCACTTGGAGACTGAGTATATGGGCTACTTCTGAGCAGGGGATTTAGGTCCTCTCCGTGTATTGTCCTTGGTGGGGTATCAGTCTTTTCAGGGCCCCCTGAGCCCAGTTTTGTTTTGTTTTTGTTTTTGTTTTTGTTTTTGTTTTTGGCTCTGTTGGTCTCCTTGTGGAGCTCCTGTCCCCTCTAAGTCTTTCTATCTCCCCCTCCTTTCGTAAGATTCCCTGCACTCTGCCTAAAATTTGGCTATGAGTCTCAGTCTCTGCTTTGAAACCTTAATCAGTAAAGTCTTTCAGAGACCCTCTGTGGTAGGCTCCTGCCCTGTTCCCTGTCTTCTTCTGCTTCCAATGTCTATTGCGTTTGTCCTTCTGAATGAAGCTTGCACATCCTTTTTGAAAATCAAGTGCCCTTAGGAGTGAAATTATTTCTGCATCTTCAGTTATGTTCCATTGATCAACCTGTCTGTTTTCATGACAATACCATTCTTGTTTTGTTTTGTTTTGTTTTGTTTTGTTTTTACTATTTCTCTGCAGTATTGATCTCTGTAGCTTGAAATCAGGGATGTTGATGCCACCAGTTCTTTTATTGTATGGAACTGTTTTGGCTTTCCTGGATCATTTATTTTTCTATATGAAGTTAATGATAGGCATATGCTTAAACACGATAAAAGCAATATACAAAAATCCAATGGCCAACATCAGGTTAAATGGAGAAAAACTTACAGTGTTTCTGCTAAAATCAGGGACAAGACAAGGCTGCCTACTCTCACCATCTCTCCTCTTATAGTACTTGAAATTCTAGCTAGAGCAACAAGACAAGTTAAGGAGATAAAGGGGATACAGATTGGAAGAGAAGAAGTCACAGTATCATTATACGCAGATGATGTGACGGTATACATGAGTGACCCCAATATTCTACCAGAAAACTCCTACACCTTCAGCAAAGTGTCCAGATACAAAATTAACTAAAAAAAAAAATCAGCAGCCCTCCTGTATACATCCAACAAAGGAGCTGAATGTCACAATGGAGTTTGGAAAACTGTGTAGCAGGCACTTTGTGTTAAGCTATAGGTTTGTATTATATTCCATGAGCTCATGAGATACATGGTAACACAAAGTATAATCTTAGC
Source organism: Psammomys obesus (assembly GCF_907164565.1). Taxonomy (NCBI): domain Eukaryota; kingdom Metazoa; phylum Chordata; class Mammalia; order Rodentia; family Muridae; genus Psammomys; species Psammomys obesus. The sequence goes on along the minus strand of NW_026596079.1, from coordinate 22,257,877 downwards.
AGAACTATTCCAGGTGCAATGTATCAGGTGAAGGAGGGAGAAGAATCCAGCCAGCAGCAAGCTGTGCCACCATCCAGACTAAGGAGGTGATGGTAAGGGAATGAGAGTAGAGAGAGGTGACAACGGTTCTTGTGATGGTTTGAGGGCTTAAGCGAGGGCTTAAGGTTGAAAGACCCAGAAGATGACTCGAAGAGAATGGAGGCTGAATAGCAGGTACCAAAAGATAGGTAATAGGAACAACACCCAGTGGGGTGACTATGATTCACCAACAGCTATGATGCTCAAGTATCCAAACACAACATAATGATGGGGAGATGGCGAATGTCATACCTGTCCTGCTTTGATGAATGCACATTACATGTGTGATCAAATATCACACCATACTCAATAAACGAGCACAATTATTACATGTTGATCATCAGCTTAAAAGCTGTGATTGGAAATGGAGACACCTGTTCCCCTGTTTTCATCACAGCACACTGTACACTTGCTTCTTCGTATTCCACTCAACAAATGCATGTAATCAAATCATCTTTAAAAAATTATTTGAAGGCCCAAAGAATTGAGGCTTCACAATGCTAACATAGGAATGAAAAATAAATCACAGTGTTTATCTAGAACTTTTTTTTAATTCAACATGTGAGGGAGATTAAACTGTACTTTTTCTCATTGATATAGATATTTTTCTCTCTGTATATAGAAGAACAAACCAAAAGTCTTCACTTGTAAAATTCTGCTGATTGGAAAATATTACAGAGGTTGTTTTTTTTTTTTTTTTCATAATTCTAGGCACAAACTAGAATTGTCCTGCTTGGGGCTGTGTAATGAGCTGAGGCTACATGAATTCTGAGATTAGAAATTATCGCTACAAAATAATTCCACCTATCCTGAATTAGTCATTTGAATTATGAAAATTAAAACATGATTCTCTAGAATTAATGGCCTAAAAAAAACATACTGGATGTCTTAGTAAAGGCTTAACATGTGTTGTCTGTGTATATGTGTGTAAGCACATACATGGGCTTATTTGTTCCGCCATTCAACCCAAGTTTAATGAAGGAAGGGATGGGACTTGGCAATGAGGATAAGAACTTCCTGACCTTTGCACACAACTCTTGAGTCAAGTAAAAGGAAACGAACGTTATAAACCGTGGTTTAATAGGATCATAACACAGTTCTGTGGGTACGTGGAGTAGGCACTGGCCTTGCATATAGATCTAGAACTTACTGGGGATGGGGGATTGATTTGTTTCTAACTAACTGGGAATGATCAGAAAAACTTCCTGGAGGAACAGATGTCGAAGATGAATTTGAATCATAAATGTAAATTAATTAAGTCTTTGGGAGGATAGGTAGTTTTAGAAAATGAGAATAACAGCTGTAAAAGAACCAAGAAGGTGAGGATTGGCTTTGGAAGGCTAGAAATAGTTCTTGTGATTGGACAACACAGTGAGAGTCCAAAGGAGAATTTAGTGGTGTGGTAACCTGAAGCCTACTGTCTTATCTGTGTGAGAACTGTGGCCCCAGTCTTGAGGGGCAGGACATCACACATGGAAGCAGAGCATTGCCTTGATCACGTCTTGAGAAAGACACTAACAGCAATGGCAAGAATGGATTATAGGGAGGTGTTGAGCACAGAGAAGGAAGTTAGGCTGCTGAGTGACATGGGTAGACAATGAAGAAGTTATGAATGAAAGTAATGTAAAGTAAACAATGAAGAGAACTGTACAAGAAAGATAAAACGAAGTATAATTGGTGGATCTGAATGCAAGAATCTCGCTTGAGTAAATGGAAGGATAATTATTCCTAAGAACCTATACATGCATGTGTGTGCATGTCTGCCTGTCTTTCTGTCTTCTGTCTGTCTGTGTCTGTATCTGTGTGTTTTTATGTCTGTGTCTGGGGGAGGAGATAAGAGGGTAGAAGGGCAGAATGAAGGTGGATATAATAAATTTGGGTTTTTTTTTCTTTTTTCTTTGTAATTTTTATTATTAGTTACATTTTATTAACTCTGTATCCCAGCTATATCCTGCTCCCTCATTCCCTCCCAATCCCACCCTTCCTCCCTCATCTCCTCCCTGCCCCTTGCCAAGTCCACTGCTTGGGGAGGCCCTCCTCCCTTTTCATCTGACCCTGTTTTATCAGGTGTCTTCGGGACTGGCTGCAAAGTCCTCCTCAGTGGCCTAGCAGGACTGCTCCTCCCTTGGGGGGATGGGGAGGTCAAAGAGCCTGCCATTGAGTTCCTGTCAGAAATAATCAATTTAAACTCATTAGTATAGCTTAAAGTCCTGATCCTATGAGTCATAGATATAAGGTGGAGAGGTAATCATGCAAGTGAGAGAAGATGCTTAGAAAGAGACTATACTTGAGATTTTGAGTGTCTCCAAAGGCCTATATGTTGAAGGTTTAGTCCTCACCCTGTGGTGCTATTGGGAGTTGGTAAAATAAGAGGTAGAGTGGAAGAAATTGTAGTCATTGGGGACATGTCCTTGAAAAGAGTTTTAGGACCCCACTCGCTTCCCAGACTATTGAGTAACAGCACCAAGATTTATACCACAGGCCCAAAAGGAACAGATCAACAGACCCCAACCATTGACCAAAAGTCTCTCAACTGTAAACCGAAATAAATTATTTTTAGGTTGACAATCTCGAGTACTTTGTTATAGCAACAGAAAGCTGATAAACTCAGTAGGCAATCTATTAACTCACCAATGAAAATATGCAGAACAAGAGAAGAGGAACACCAACACAGAGCAGGTAGAGGGAGAATAGTCCAATAAAAATAAGGAAGATCATACACAGAAAATAAAATCACTAAGGAAAGAGCGAGGGAGAATGCTCAGACCACCGAATGCTGGAGAACCACTCATAGACGGATGTGAGCCATCCTGTGAGAAGCAGGGGCGATGTGATAAAAACACAGGCAGTGTGCCAGAAGGGATAGAACCTGTTCATTTCCAGCACCATCAAATCACACAGAGGAAAAAGCGAGATGCTGAATCCTAACACTTTGACATAATAGAAAAAAATAATTATTATTTATTCAATGACATTCCAGATTTTATCCCCCTGTTCTTACCTAACTTGGTGTAATGTCAATTAACTTGGGTATGTAAGACCCATAGATTTCTACCCTTCACTGAAAAAATACTAAACATTCTTCTAATATTTATTCCCAAACTCCAGCATAACCTGAACTAAAAGTTACTTGAGACCTTTATCTCTCAATGAAAAAAGCAACTACACACTTTACTGGAGAACTAATACATGCATACGTATGTACATACATACACATATGTATTGTATGCACAAGATGCTCATAAATGATACATGTCTGCTTTTTAGCATCCAAACAAAATTTCAACTTCAAAAATGCATTTTATTTCAGGGACTCTACATTAGAATATGGACATGTCAAATTTGTGTAGCTCTTTTTTGTAGCTTTATTTGTATTTCTGTAAAGGTGTCTGTGTGAGTGTATGCTCCATGCGTGGGGGTGTTCATGGAGGCCAGAGCAGATGTTGGATCCCCTGGAACTGGAGGCCCAAGCAGTTGTCAGCTCCCTCACATGGATACTGGGAATCAAACTCAGATTCTCCGGAAGAACAGTGAGGGCTCTGAAGCACAATGCCATCTCTCAAGCCCCCAAATTATTATATTTCTAACACCTCAGAAGATACACTGTATATGTTTTTCTTTCTGGATTAAGCACCACTGATGGAAGCCATATATAATATTTATTTTGAGTGTGAAAAGCCTTCTGGCAGAATCCAAGTTACTGCAGCAAACAACAGTCTATTTGTCCCTCTCTATGGCAACTCTCGCCACTGCTCCACTGTGCTCATTCCACAGAGCCCCAAGGAGCCTGGAGGGTGCTCCTTGGCTCACGAAGATGTCCTGTCCTGAAGCTGACCTCATTCCCCTGAGCCTCCTGCTTGCTTCCTTCACTTTATGGCCCAGGGGCTGCTGGCTCCCTTTTCTGTCCTGCACCTGGGCCTGCTTCCGTTTTCTTTTCCATGAAATCCTAGGCCAGGAGAATCTTCCCATTCTCCTTTGGCAAGCTGGGATCATCACCATTTCAGAGCCAGGAGGAAAAACTTGGAGGGAACACTGAGTTCAAGCCCTTCGTTTTAGAAATAAGGATACTGAGGCTCAGGGAAGTGAAAGGACTTGGCAGTATTAACTAGGTAATTTATGACAAAATGGGGAGTTCCATCCAAATTACTGTCCCACTTTCTCCACTGAAATTCAAGTATCAGATGAATGACTGAGTACAGACATTTATATAACTATTTACTTATTTATGATTATTTAAGCATGAATGTTTTCGTTAAACTTTCTTGGGTAACTCTTATTTATTGTCTCTTCTTGCAGATACAATGTCTTGAGTTACCCAACTAACATCCCTTCTCTATCTCCAACCTGCTGAGTGAAGCAAGGCTCATTCAATCTACCACTTCCCTGTATAGAATGTGGCCGGGGACAGGCCAGCCAGAGAACTACAAGATTTTAGCAGCATACTTGGTTTAGGAGTGTCACCTGGCTTAATGTGAGATCTGGAGAGTCTCCAATTACAGAGAGACTAGCAAGGGCATGTGCTTAAAGTCCTTCACTGGAACCTTGCAGTATCTGGCCTTGAGTTACTTTAACCATTTTACCATCACATAAAGGCATTCAGCAATGCTGTTAGCATCTGTAAATTTGAGACGCTTCTTTGAGCTTCTATGTCTCTTAGACCACATTTCCTCCACATTTCCTCCTACCTGTGAGCTTTGGATGGAATCACATAAACCAATAAAGATCTTCTTTTTCACAAACACAGTCTTTCACAACCCAAAGCTCTTTAGCCAATGAGATGACCCTTCACACAGGTCTGTTCAGACCATGTCAGTGTGATTAAAATCGTGACTTTTCTGTCTTTCTTTTCAGGGCTGATACTTTAGGAACATCTGAAGTTTGACAACATTACACTGAGAAAAAAATGAGGAAATAAAGCATACTGTGCCACTGCAATGTGCTCTAGCTTACAAAAGTGACACCCAATAGTTGTGAGATCAAAACTGCTTTTTCCTGTGCTGTGGATCAGTGAGATCTATTTGGTTAATTTAAGACCTACACAAGCATCATAAATCACTCTGATGCCAGCTGACTTCGGTTTTTCATTTATTTGTGTTTAGGAAATCATAATTTCCTGCCCCTAAGATGAAAAAGTTAAAAGGAGCTTTTAAATTCAAAAACTTTGTTGCTTAAATAAATAAGTCCCAAGAGATTTTTATACTTCAAACCGCTGTAAGAAAAAATAAAATAATAATAAATAACATGGTAATGAGCTAAATGCAGATGAGTAAGAAGCATCAGACTGTTTGACTTAACTCCACAGGAGTTTATAAACCAAAGGGCTAACGTTGATTTGTAAAAGGGCCCTGGGGAAAAACTGAGTATCCATCATGTCCATCCGCACACATTTGGGTACGTAGTTGAGTAATTAACTGACTTGCAGATAGAAAGTGCCTTCCCGGGACCTCTGAAGGGTAGAGGGAACTGCGCAGGAAGACCCGAGCTATGTCAGTCCACTGATGTGCCACTGTCCAGATGAGGTAAGCCACAGGCTACCAAGCAGTTTCAGGTTTAGGAGAGAAGGCCAAAGGACTTCTGAATTGTGCAGAAGAGGGGGAGGAAGGTTTTTAAGAGCCTGAGGGGTCAAGGACACCAAAAGAGAACTCACAGAATCAACGAACCCAGGCTCACAGAGACTGAACAGAAAATCACAGAACCTGCAAAGGTCTGATTTAGGCCCACTGCATATATGTTATGGTTATGTAGCTTGGACTTCTTGTGGGACTCCTAAAAGAAGAAGCAAGGGCTGTCTCTGACTCTTGCCTATATTTGGAGGCCTTTTCCTCCTACTGGGTTGCTTCATCCAGCCTTAATATGAAGAGAGGTGCCTGGTTTTATTGCAAGCTGATATGCCATGTTTGGTTGATATCCCTAGGAGGCCTGCTCTTTTCTGAAGGAAAACTGGTGGAGAATGGGTCTGGAAGAGAGGTGAGGTACAGGAGAGAAACTGAAAAACAAGAGGGATCTAATAAATGACAAAAATTTTCATTTTCCCAGATACATGGCTTGGCTTTGTTTTATGACACATTTCATTTGACCAGGGTCATCTCCGAGCCTGGATGAGAACTATCTACTGGTGTCTGATGGGGTCCTGAGTTGGTGCATGATTGAAAGCAATGACTCCCATCTCCCTAGAGCTCAGTAGCAAATAGTTCTTCAGTGAGAGGTGGGGCCTCATGAGCTGCTTCTTCTTCCCTAACAGACTCCTGATCTGTCCAATTTTGCCCAGCCCCAGTGCAAGTGTCTGCAGCTGCTCCAAGTTCGTAATGGCAGTGTGTTTCTTTTCCCCAGAAAATGGCATTTTATGGCCTTTCTACCTATCTGCAGGCTCTTACCTTCTCTTCACCCCTTCCTCAGTATTCCCCAGTCTTTAGAGCAGAGTGTATAAATGTCTTTCTTGCTGAGCCCACATCCATCGCATATCCCCAGCTTGTTCACTGCGAAAAGAGGCTTCTCTGGTTAAGCCTGAAAGCACAAATGTATTTTCCTACCGCTTCTTTGACTCTACTCTTTCTTATTTCTATTTACCCTATTATCCTCTGACCCTATTTTTTCTATCCATCATATTCCCTTTCATATCTTGAACTTGTAGAGCTCTTCATACCTTGGGCCTTTGCACAAGTCTCCCCTGTTCTTAGAAAACTCTTTTGATGACCCTGGAATTTGGCCTATAGGATATCCTCAAAGAACTCTTCCTTGATACTCCAATATCCTATAGTCTATACATAATTAAAGCACAGAAACCTGCTAAATCCCTTTACAACTTTTATAATGATCATGTATATCTTACTTATCTAATTTTGTCTATTACTCCCTTTCATTAAAGGACCTAAACTGTTTTTGTGTTCACTGAGTTATCTCCAGCACCTTGACCAGGGCCTGTTGAATAGTTAGTCCTTGTGAAAGTGGGAAGAGCACTTGTAGAAGGTATAGAACAGAAAGGTGACAGAATAAATACAGCAGTTGCATGAACATGCTAGGTTATGTTGCCAGAGATTCCACTCTAGTCCGTGTATGTCTCTATGTCTCTCACACTGCTTTTAACGGCCCACACGATGACCGCCTGCTTTAAAACATTTTATTACTTTACCTATGTATTTATTGTGGGAGTATGTGCATCCCATAGTGTCCATCTGGGGGTCAGTGAACAACTTTGTAGTTGTTCCCTTCTTGCACCATGACTGTGTATTTCTCTAATACATGATCATGGACACCTAACACAGTGATGTGTCCTTGTGCAATGATGTCATGCCGTTGCACTTCTAAGATATAGCAAAAATTTACAGAGATTTAAAAACTATACTGATAAATAGATATCAGTGAAATGATTAATAAATAAAATATATTTTCTAAGCATATGCACCACTAGTACAATTCCATTTTCTTTTTTTTTCTTTTTTTTTTTTTTTTTTTTTTACTTTATACAGATCAGATGTATTTGTCCTTCTGAAAATGGGGAAGCCATGATTAAGATGAAAGCAGAAGAGGGAGAAGAGGTAGGGAGGGTAGGATTGGAAGGAGACAAGGGAGGGGGTCACACCAGGGATACAGAGTGAATAAACTGTAATTAATAATAAAAAATTAAAAAAATAAATATAAAATGATTTAAAAAAAAAAAAGAATATGCCAAAACATTCACAGTAGTGTCTTTGTCTTTTTCGTCAACTTCACAAACCATGTGTCCAGCTGTCTGTAATTATCTTCCATCATTCTTATCTTTCAGGCTCCCACATAACAGCGCATTAAGGTGTGAGCACTCAATTGTTTTTCCAGCCAAATTTTCAGAATGCTTCTATAACTCTCCCCAAACTAGTAAGATCAGATTTATCACAGGAAGCCCACAGTCTCGGTACTGTTGTCTCTTTGGTTTGTTTACTGTTGACCCAGTAAACATTGACAACAGAAACTTGCAGAGTGTACAATTCCATTTTCACATCCTTTACATAACCAGTTCAAAACCTGCTTACATGTTTTAATCACTAAATTTGAATATAAAATATTAGAAAAAATAATTTGTATTTTGACCAAGGTTGTTAGGGTTGTTAGTTGATTTTAATACAAAGATGATTTGGTTTCCTGAATTAAAAAATAAAAACAGACAAACAAACAAAAACTTTACTTCTGTAAAAATGTCTTTAATTGCTATATACACTTTGCTCTCATTGAGAGGAATGCTAAGTTTTTATTTAAAAATAAAAATGGTGTAAACTTATACAACCACTTTGGAAATCAATCTGGTGCTTTCTCAGACAATTAGGAATAGCACTTCCTCATGATCCAGCTATACTACTCCTAGGCATATATCCAAAAGATGCTCAAGTATACAACAAGGACATCTGGCTCAACCATGTTTGTAGCAGCTTTATTTGTAATAGCCAGATGCTGTAAACAGCCCAGATGCCCCTCAGTTGAGGAATGGATACAGAAATTGTGATACATCTATACAATGGAATATTACGCGGCAATTAAAAAACAAGGAAATCATGAAATTTGCAGGTAAATGGTGGGAACTGGAAAAAATCATCCTGAGTGAGGTATCTCAGAAGCAGAAAGACACACAGAGTATATACTCACTCATAAGCAGATATTAGACATATAATATAGGATAAACATACTAAAATCTGTACACCTAAGAAAGCTAATCAGGAAGGAGGACTCTGGCTAAGATGCTCAATCCCTATTCAGAAAGGCAAAGAGGATGGACATCAGAAGAGGGAGAAAACAGAGAACAAGACAGGAGCCACCACAGAGAACCTCTGAAAGGCTCTACCCTACAGGGTATTGAGGCAGATGCTAAGACTCATAGCCAAACTTTGGGCAGAGTGCAGGGAATCTTAGGAAAGAAGTGGGAGATAGTAAGACTTGGAGAGGACAGGAGCTCCACAAGAACAGCAAACAGGTCCAAAAAGTCTGGGCACAGGGGTCTTTTCTGAAACTGATGCTCCAGCCAAGGACCACTCATGGAGATGGCCTGAAACCCCTGCACAGAGGTAGCCTATGGCAGTTCAGTATCCAAGTGGCTCCATAGTAATGGGGACAAGGACTGTCTCTGACATGAACTGATTGGCCTGCTCTTTGATCACCTCCCCTTGAGGGGGGAGCAGCCTTTCCAGGCCACAGAAGAAGACAATGCAGCAACTCCTGATGAGACCCGATAGACTAGGATCAGAAGGAAGGGGAGGAGGACCTCCCTTATCAGTAGACTGAGAGAGGGACACAGGTAGAGAAGAGGGAGGGTGGGACTGGGAGGGGAGGAGGGAGGTACAGGGGGATACAAAGTGAATAAACTGTAATTAATAAAAATTTAAAAATAAAAATTTAATTAAAAAAATAAAAGTAAGAAGGGAGTTTCTTCAGAATCATTAAGCTGAAATAGCCACAGTCTGGCACAAACAAGAACAGAATTCTTGGTGCACAGAGCTCCTAAAAGGATTCCATATGCCCAACAGATCTGCAAATAGCAAAGGTAGTCTACCCGCATGAGCAACTCGGAAACAAATAGCCAAGTCTTCAGTCTGGAGGCTTCCTTAGACTAGCTCCTTTAGCTCACATTGTTAAGATAAGGATTCCATAGCTAGGAGAAAACAAGAGTCTTCGTTAGGGACTACATTTATGATTTTTTTTAATTGTCACATTTTTCTCTCTTAGCACTTGAAAAATATTGACTATACTCATAAGTTTTGAATTTATGACAGGTTACCAGAGATTTTGAAGCTGCTTTTGAAGTAATGTCTCCACTATAATGTACTTCACTAAAAAAAAAAAAAAGAGAGAGAGAGAGAGAAAAAAGAAAAATAAGCTGTCTCCTTGAGAACAAGAACAAACGGGTTGCAAACATGTTTTGTAAGCCACTTGCAGGATAGAGGAACTGGCTGCAGGCGGAGTGACCAGCACACCAGTAAGCTATTTACAGCCTTCATTCAGCTGCGTCTAGGAAGCAAGACAGAGCCAAGACTTCTTTCTGTGATTTCCCAGTCACCCAGCGCCACACTGTCAAGCTGCCAATGGAAAAAAAAAAAAAAAAAAAGTCTCAGAAAAGGACAGTGGTTTGAACTCTCAGAAAAGTTGGAAAAATGGAAGTCAGAAGACAGACTCCACAGAGGTTCCTGCAGCCAGTTTATTGTAAGTGTTGGATGGATTACCCAAGCTCAGGGCTCAACATTTTATCCCTTCAATAAAAATAAGCCCTACAGTATTTGTCCAAAGTGCCAAGTCTAATTACCAAAATTCATCACCATAAAATACTTTGCATTCCTTCATGAAAGCTGCCATAGAAAAGGTCAGGATACCAGCCTAGGCTGGGTTTGTTCTTGGAGAGTTTATTGTAGGCTTGGAGAATTTTGAGCTTATTATTCTGAAGCCTCTCATTCTCAACTAAAGATAGGTAAATGTCTGTGGCTCAGGTGAGTTAACTTACATTGTGGATGAGGATTAGTCCTCCTATGTTCCGATAGCAGGAAAATGGTTGTAAAATAACCAGGAGTGCTTATCTTGCAGAATACAAGTTGGATGGTAGTTGAAAACTGGGTAAGTTGTATTTTGAGGTTGGAAACAACTTGATTGAAAAGTAGAAAAGGGGGAGTATCATTCGGTAGAAAATCTAGAACAGGTAAAGGGAAAAACTGACTTCTACTGCTTGAAACAATACATATGTAACAAGAATAATCATGAAAAACAGGCTATTGCTTTGAGAGTCTACAGTGGGATCTACAGGGGTTGGAAGAAGGAATGGGCAGTGGGAAGTAATATAATTATGCTTTAACTTAAAATGCAAAATATAAATTAATTTGAAAAGAAAAGTTAACAAAGAAAATTGTTGAACAGAAAGTTCTCAGAAGAAATACAAGAAGCCAGCAACTATTTGAAAAAAAGGTTCAATATCCTTATCAACTGAGCTTCTACCTACCCAGTTCAAAATGGCTAGCGTGAGAAAACAAACGACAAATGCTAGTGAAGACAAGGGGAGAGAGGAACAGCGATTCATGGCTGGCAGGGAGGCAAAGTAGTGCAACCACTGTGGAAGCCAACATGGAAGGCCTCCACAGAAGCAAAAACTAGAGAGGACTGGAGGGCTTACGCAGCAGCCAGGAGTGTTTCTTGCTTTTGTAGAGGACCCACATCCAATCCCTAGCACACACATTGTGACTCACAGCTCTCCTTAACTCCAGTTCCAGAGGATTTGTGCCTTCTTCTGGCTCTGTAGGTACCAGTCACACACATACCCATACACACAGGCAAAGCACACATATGCATAAAATTAAAAATAAATAAATAAAATTCATAGTACAAGGACAATCTTCTTCTGAAAAAATATCTAAAAGTTAATGGAAAAATAGAGCTGCCATATAATCTAGCTATACTACTCTCCTCACTTCTGTGCCTGTGTGGTGTGTGTGTGTGTGTGTGTGTGTGTGTGTGTGTGTGTGTGTGTGTG